>NC_140025.1:4796394-4915556 GCF_964263955.1 Coregonus lavaretus
TTTATTCAGCTAGCTAACTTGGTACAGTATTCTTCTGTGAAAACCGCCCAGGGCGCCATAGATAACTAGCATGCTAGCTTCCAATAACACACGGTTTAGCACCTATACTCGGTTACAACAAACTACCAATAGTGTGTCAACACGCTAAACAGATCATTTGTGCCATGTCTAACGTTGTGTAAAGTTTTTGGGTTAGTTTTGACAGTTTGAGTGAGTACGTCGTCAACTTATTCAGCCAGTTAGTTAGCTAGCTAGAATAGTTAGCATATTAGCTAGCCATTAATCTCTGTCAACGAACCAACCCCTCCTCCTACAGTATGAAACACACAGAGAGAGCCAAGCTAACGTTAACTAGTCACCCATGTCTTGAATTCCAAATAACTCTAAGATATGAGCTCTATTTGAAAATATCACTTTTTCCAAGAAATATCACTTTTTCCAAGTTACTTTGCACTACACACATGAGCACAGGTCATCAGATCACCTACAGTAACATAATGAACATGCTATTGTGGTTTTTTTTAATGTGTTTTTTTTTTATTCTAATGTTACCCAAGACCTTCATAAACACAAAGGATTATTTTTCAGATAGCATATAGTAAATTTATTTATTAGACTGTTAGAATGTTGCAGTCAAAATGGATGCTCATTGGTGTAGTAAGGGAGGTTAGCGAGGCACAGCAGTTTAAGTGTTAATTGTTGACTCCAAGTGGTTCCAAGAAACACCCCTTTTATTGTCATCACCTGAGCTTCACATGTACTGTAGCACCTAGCTGCCTCAAGCATCACTGAAATAGAAATAAACAATTCATACTCAACTACCGGTCTCAGCTCCAGCGTAATAATAATTCTGAGATAAAATGACATATCTCTATATAATACAGTATGTGAAGGTTATTTGTAAAATACCTGGGTATAAAGCAATCACAGGTAATAATGTCATAGATCAACCTCTTACAAAATGTTAACATTCCTCTTCTAAAACCACCATAATGGCAAGCTTATAGGTCAGGGTTAGGGTCAGGGTCAGGGTAAGATTAAGAAAAGCCTAATCTCAAGAAGGGAACTTTGAGAGGAACCAGCCGGTAGAAAGATGAGCTCACCCTGCTCTGGTAGGCAGAGTCTATCAGAGACAGTACACGGCCTATTTACAGTAACCATGTCAGGTCAAGGCAGAGCAGGGCAGGAGCAAAAGCTGCCCAAGATGACGATAAATCCAAAGGAATATATATTTATTTGTGAAAGGGGTCATACATTACAGGCATTTAGGAAAAAGTTGAATGTGAATTCTCAGAATGGTTGAATGTTCTTAGAATGCCTGAACACGTCTATGAAATGTCGACTTCATTCTTTCCAAAATCGAGCAGTGTAATATGACAACAATGTATTTTAATCATGGGTCAGAAAATTATCCGTTTTAGGCAGCAAGTGCAGCGAGGCTAGGGACAAAGGGTGACCTAGGAGATTGGAAGATGATTTTCTAAGGCTCCATACAAGCATAACCATACATGAATCTGTTTTGAAGATTGTTTTCTTCAGTCACCATGACTATATTAATCTGTTTAACATAAGGTCACACATAACAACAAGTCCAGGACAACAAGTACCCAATGTTGATGGAGAATTGCATTAGTATTGGACAACAGACTGCACAAGTTCTCAATGTACAGAATGCTGAGTGTAACCTCAAGCCTTTCAAGTGTTGCCAAAGCTACTCCCACATTCTGAATGGTGCTGTGCATGACAGTGTTTGTCATCAAGATCAGAATCTGTTCAAAGGGAAATGTGTACATTATTCTATTCCACTCTCTCTTATTAGCAATGTGATTGAGACAAGCTGAAGAGAAGCATGCTTTGTTTGCAGTTTGCTAACGAGCTGAGCACATCCTTCCCATTTGAAAGTAACGTTTGTTATTAACCCTAAGCTCATTTTTCACTTATTGTTTCATGTAATACTTTGAGAGCACAATTTCATGCAGTATTGCATGTAAACACGACATTAGCCCAGAGAGTCGTATCCGTCTTCTACAGGCCTTCATCCCCTGGATCTCCTGACTGACTACCTCTCCTCTGACCATTGTATTCATATCACACAGACCGACACAGTATCCAACCCTCCATCTCCCTTATGATCATTATTAATAGGTTCATGACATCCACCAATTCACTATGGGAGAATACACTGCAGTCAAGCCAGTCACCATGGGATTCATATTCCCTATAATTATTATTATTGAACATGACTTCTTCAGCTCTAATAAAACATCTGCTTTGACAACCCTGAGCAGCCAATTCCTCACCATAGCAACCAATCATGCATGGCTTACTCTTCTATTTCCTGTTTGTAATAGCTTACCCCTAAATGTCATATTGACAGAAAACAATTAATAATAGAGATTATGTATTCTGTATTACATTCACGTAGTGTATTTTAACTGTCAGGAAGTGTCAATAGTTTATGGGATTCATAATATTTTAATCAATGCTCATTCTTTTGCCAATGTTTGGCGCTCGGCAAGGTGAAATGGTCAGTTGTGTGCATACTGATGTACTGTTGAGGGGTCAGGGACATGGTAACACGCATACATTGCTGAGAGAATGATTATGGACCGTGATGCAGTTGGGCACTTGCAGAAAAAGCAGAGGAGCAGGAGGAGGAATACATAACTGTCAATCTGTTGTATTATAGTTGGAGGAGCATCTTGATGGGTGTCAGAGTAAATATATTGTAATGACCCAGCTGGGTCATAAAGTAAAAGAGAGACGGGCACCAGGTGTACAGGCAGAACACAGGTTTATTCCTGAATGGGCTATTGTTCAGGCCACAGCCCACGCCGCTAAACCTCGAACATACACAAATATAACATGTCAAATCAAGGGTCCCGAACAGAAGAGAGAGAGATGAGACCGTAACCCCTATTTAAGCATTCCAAAACCCCGAGGGATTACCCATCATACCCCCCCAACCTTTCCATCTGTCCTGGCATATTTAACCCCTGCTAGCACCCATGAGAACGATAACACACCCATGAACACAGAACACAATACAGGGTCGTTACATAGCCCCCCCCTTTCTAAACCCTAGCCCCTAGGGTTACAAAACAAAATCCTTAAAACGACCCGGAGGTCGCATCAGTCTCTTGTGCCTCCCCTTGACTCTCACTGGTGGACCCCCAGAACACTCATCTGCCCCAATGTCATTTCCAGCGCCCTCCGAAGAGGCAGCCCCCGTCCCAGGCTCAGCTTGCACTAGAGTCTCCTCACTAGACTGTCCCCGTGTGCTCACATCAGAGTCCTCACTTCCATTCCCTACCGTTTTCCTCCCTCTGTAGGGCGCCAATCGGTCCCGGTGGACCACCACCTTCCTGCTCCGTGGGGGAACCTCCACCCGGTACGTCACCTCTCCCACTCTCTCTATCACCAGGCACGGCCCCACCCAGGCACTGTCCAGCTTTGGGCACCGCCCCTTCTTGCGCGTGGGGTTGTGAAGCCACACGCTTTCTCCCGCTCCAAAGTGCCTCCCCCTAGCGCGTGAGTCATAGTGGCGCTTTTGGCGCATTCCTGTGTTCTCGAGTTGCTCTCTTGCGAAGGTGTGAGCCGCTTCTAACCGGTTCTGCAGACGACGAACATAGTTCGGGCCAGGCAAAACCCCGTCGTCATTATCAGGAGGGTGGCCAAACGTCAGTTCGGCTGGGGTGCGCAACTCACGACCTAACATTAGTAGCGCTGGGGAGCACGCAGTCGATTCTTGAACAGCCGACCTACATGCCATAAGAATAAACGGTAAGTGGGTGTCCCAATCTCTCTGGTGTTTTGAGGTAACGATAGCCAGCTGTTGTGCTAATGTTCTGTTAAATCTTTCCACCAGCCCATCACTCTGGGGGTGAAGCTGAGTAGTGCGCGTCTTCTCCGCGCCTAACCGTCTACACAACTCTGAGAACACCCGTGACTCAAAGTTTCTCCCCTGGTCGCTGTGTATAGACTGTGGCACCCCAAACCGACTGATTATTCCCCCTACCAATGCATCAGCTACTGTTTCTGCCTCCTGGTCTGGGAGAGCGTAAGCCTCTGGCCACTTGGTGAAGTAGTCCATAGCAGTTAGAATCCACCTGTTACCGCTGTCTGTGGTTGGAAACGGTCCAACTATGTCTACCCCCAGTCTCTCCATGGGCTCCCCTACTAGGAATTGTTGTAGGAGGGCGTGTGACTGACCTGGAGGTCCTTTCTTAGCAGCACACTCATCGCACTGCCTGCAAAAGTCCTCCACATCCCGACTGTGCCTGGCCCAATAGAAGCCTTTACGTACGCGCTTTAACGTTTTGGAGACCCCAAAATGCCCTGCGCCTACTCCCCCGTGAAGCTGCTGTAACACGCTCCCTTGCAGCCTTTTGGGAACCACTATCTGCCACGTCATTTCTCCAGTAGCTGGCTTTTTCCACCCCCTCTGGAGCACTCCCTCAGCCACTCTAAGGACTGAGAATTTAGCCCAGAGTCCTTTGGTGACTGGTGATAGAGGGGCTACTTCCCCCCATGGCGGTCGTCTTCTCTCTTCCACCCACCCCAGCACAGGACGCAGCTCTGCGTCCTCCTCCTGGCGACGCCTCCACTCTGTCACCCTCAGCTGACTCACCGTGGCGGTGACTCCCTCCTCCATGCATAGTTCCCTCTCTCGCTCCACCCGTTTGGCGCAGTACCCACAGCCGTCCTCAGCACACGGGCGGCGGGACAAGGCGTCTGCATTGCTGTGGCGAAGGCCGGCCCTGTGCTCCACCTGGAAGTCGTAGGGTTGCAGCTCCTCCAACCAGCGGGCGATCTGACCCTCTGGCTCCTTGAAGGAGAGAAGCCACTGCAGGGCGGAGTGATCCGTCCGCACCACAAACGGCAGGCCCCCCAGGTAGTACTTGAAATGGCGTACTGCTGCCACGACAGCCAAAAGCTCCCTCCTTGTCACGCAGTAGCGTTTTTCAGCCTTATCAAAAGTTCTGCTGTAATAAGCTACTACGTGCTCCCCGTCAGAACCACGCTGAGCCAGCACGGCCCCCAAGCCCTCATTGCTTGCGTTGGTGTCCAGGATAAACGGACGGTTCGGGTCTGGTGAGGACAGGACAGGGGCCTCCACCAGGGCACGTTTGAGGGCCTCAAACGCCCGCTGGTGCTCTTCGGTCCACTGAAAAACAGTGTCCTTCTTGAGAAGGTGGTTCAAAGGAGCTGCTATCCCCGCAAACCCTTTCACAAACCTACGATAGTAGGATGCCAGACCCAGGAAGCTCTTAACCTATTTTTTTCCCTTTGGAATTGGCCACCCCCTCACAGCCTCCACTTTGTCTGGCATCGTGCTGATACCCTCACCACCCAGCTGATGACCCAGGAACGCCAACTCCCTTTGCATGAAATGGCACTTTTCCGGGTGTAATTTTAGCCCCGCCCCCGAGATCCTCTCCAGCACTCGCCTAAGTGCCCCCAGTGCCCCCTCAAACGACGTGCCGTGTACCAATATGTCGTCTAGGTACACGACACACTCGTCTCTCGGAACCCCCGCCAGCACTCTGTCCATGAGCCTCTCAAAGGTGGCAGGAGCATTACAAAGCCCGAAGCACAGCACCTTGAACTGCCAATGGCCCCTATCTGTGGAGAAAGCCGTTTTTTCACGTGCCCCAGGCGAGAGGGGCACCTGCCAGTAGCCACTGCGCAGATCAAGGGAAGAGAACCATGAGGACCCTCTGACGTGGTCTAGCGACTCATCGATCCTCGGTATGGGGTAAGAGTCTTTAGTGGTGACAGAATTTAGGCCCCTGTAGTCCACACAAAACCTAAGTTTACCCCCTTTCTTAGGCACCATGACGACCGGCGCGGACCATGGGCTATCTGATGGCTCAATTAAATCAGCCCGCAACATGTCAGCAATAGCTGTGGCTGCTGCTTCCCTCTTGGCAAGGGGAATGCGACGGGGCCGAATTTTAATGGGTTGGTTGTCCCCAGTGTCGATGTCGTACTGAACCAGGTGCGTTTGCCCTACCTCATCTTCCCCCCAAGCGAAGCTATCTTTAAAGTCAAACAGCAGCTGCTTTAACTGTCTCTGTTGTCTCTCGTCCAGACCTTGACAGTTTTTCAGCCACACAGCCTCAACGGCGTCGATAACTTCCTCCTTCCCCCCGTCGGGCTGATGGGGTGAAGGAGCCAGTGTGTTTTGGGCTACTGGGCTGCCTGTGCTTGCACCATTATGGGGAGTGAAGGTCGTTGCCGCCGGAGACAGCTGCTGGGATGGCACAACGACCAAGGGAGCAGCCGGGACGACCAGTGGAGTTTCGGCAAGCTTGGAGGAAGACGGAGGGACAGCCCTGCCCCCTGCTGGCCCTCCCGAAGGCGACATTCCCACTGTGGGCCCCCCCGACAGCCTCAAAGTGCCCGAAGCTAAGTCCAACTGAGCCCCACAGTTTTTCAAAAAGTCCATTCCCAGTATACAGGGGTCCTGTACCGCTGCTACCCACACCGGACACCCCACAGTTCTCCCCCCCACAGTCACAGACAACCGACACTTCCCTAACATGGGGGCTAGCTCCCCCGTGACAGTCCGTAGCTGGACAAGGGTCGGCTCCACCCGCACCCCAACAGGTAGTATGTCTGGTCTCACCAGGGTTACTATAGAGCCCGTGTCGACCAGGGCCAAACATTCCACCCCCTCTACCTTGACGATGACATTGCAGAAGTCCCCAATGGTGGTACGTCCCACCACAACTACCGGACTAGGAAACACGGTGGCAGCTACACCCTGGGGAAGCAGGTCCCCACCCTCTTGCCTGCGCTGCTGGGTACCTCTTCTGCTTACTGTGGGTTCGGGGGCAGAGGGGTGGGCCCGCGCTGCCCCCTGCGCGAGAACCCGCTGTCGTTTCCCTGTTGACTGGAGAATCTGCCACACTCCCGTTGAATGTGGCCAGGCTGGCCACAACCCCAGCAGACAATGGAAGTTGAGGTGACACTGCGATGTTGTCTGGAGCCCCTCTCAATGACAAGCGAAGCGGTCTTGACTAACCCGCCCAACTCGTCGACCCACTCTGGTTTGGTGACCCCCGGCACCCCGGCCGCCGCTGCTCTCACCTCTGGTTGACTGGCAACCTCCACTCTCACTCCCTCACCCCAGATCAGCTCCCTCTTCCTGGCTATCTCCACTGCAGCCCGCAGAGATGCTGGGTCCGACATCTGAACATGCTTACCCAGTTCGGTGGGGGAGAGCGCTCTAATAAAACTGTCCCGTGCCAGCTCGTCTTGCACCCCAATCGGCATAGTTGCATAAGCCCGCCTGGTCAGGCTCAGAATATCACTTGCCAACGCCTTTAATGATTCCCCCTGAAGTCTCTTTTTGTTATTCAGTTCAATCCGCAGCATGTTGGGCTGTGCATCGCTGCCGAAACGGCCCCCCAATGCCTCCACTAGCGCATCGTAGTCGCCCCTCTCGTCCGGGGCTAGCGTTAGCAGGCATTCCGACGCCTCCTCTGACAGGCTCAGGGCAAGCTGTAACCCTTTCGTCTCGTCAGACCACCTCCCGGCTCTAGCCAACAACTCGAATTGAGTGAAAAAAACTTCCCATTTACCTTGTCCATTGAACTTTGGAAGTTTAGCCGCTACCGTGGCTAATGGCAATAGGGCGCTGCCATCTCTGTTTACATAAGGAGGCCCAGCCATTTCCGCACGCGGTGACACGTCGATATCTCCGTCGCCGTGACGTCTGTTCTGGTCGAGCGGTTTGAAGGAAAACCCGCCCGTTCTGCCATCTTGCTGACTGACAATTTAACTCCCGCCATGTGGCTCTCCAGCTCTTCTACAGCCGTCATCGCCTGACCCTCCCGACCGGGTACACCCGAGCCCACAACGGACACTTTGTCCGACTCTTCCTTAACTTTCCGCCTCGCCCCGATCATCATGACCGTAGATGCGAGTCACGCTAAAGCTAACCACGGCCTATACTGAAACAGCTAACTCGCCTAATCTCGATCTATCCCGTCGTTCGAAAACACTTCTGACACCAATGTAATGACCCAGCTGGGTCATAAAGTAAAAGAGAGACGGGCACCAGGTGTACAGGCAGAACACAGGTTTATTCCTGAATGGGCTATTGTTCAGGCCACAGCCCACGCCGCTAAACCTCGAACATACACAAATATAACATGTCAAATCAAGGGTCCCGAACAGAAGAGAGAGAGATGAGACCGTAACCCCTATTTAAGCATTCCAAAACCCCGCGGGATTACCCATCATACCCCCCCCCCCCAACCTTTCCATCTGTCCTGGTATATTTAACCCCTGCTAGCACCCATGAGAACGATAACACACCCATGAACACAGAACACAATACAGGGTCGTTACAGTATAATTGATTTGGCCAAGTGCATCTGCGGTCTATGTTCGATGTGCTCTCTGCTTAGCAGCGGTCTCTGCTCAGTTTGGCAGCTGCGCTAGTGGGAGAGGGAGATGCCCATGTGCTTCGCGGTTTAGCGGATATTTTTTCTGCAGTTTTGTTGAAGATCACTCCGCGACACACACGATGCAGCGCTGTCGTTCAGCAACAGATGATACGCTGTCAGCCACTGACTTGTCATTCCCACTCGCCATCACTCACCGCTGTCATCAAATGGACTCATGCTAGCCACAAGTTCTGACTGAGCTCAATTGTCATGAAACGCAAATACAGCGATGAGTTTCTCTCTCTTTCATACAAACTTCGAGACATAACGAGGAGCGCCCACAATGTGATTTGTGCGGGGAAGTGCTTAGTAATGAGTCTCTCAAAACGAACTAATTAATAAAACGACACGTCCTGACCAAACATGCACAGCATGATGGTAAACCCAGGGAGTTCTTTCAGAACAGAGCAGAATGCTTCAGGAAACAGTGGTTCGACAGTGGAAAAGTAAGTCAGCTAGCAAGGCGTTGTTGTCTTTTTATAACAGGTGATCATAAGTAGAAATAAGGGAGTACTAACTCTCATAGTAGTAGATGTGAGCAACAGTTCCAACCTAGACTTTCTTTCAACAATAATTTCTACAGTAAGATGTACAGTAGGCCTGATCATTTTTCATCTGTACTGTTACTTAGGGTTGCACAGAAAGCCTGTGTGTCTGTTCTGTTATTCATCTGTGTGATGTGATCAATCAGTTTATTCCAGTTCAGAATTTAAATGATTTATTGTATTTTAACAGCAACCATTCCAACCTAGACAGATATGTAAGAGTGTCGGTAGGACTGGTGGAGTTATGTCGCACATGCAGCTAACAAAAACATATGGAAATGTCTGCTCTACCCAAAATTACAACCAAATAATTGCAGCCTTACCGCAAAAGTGGAAGAGGAAAGTGGAAGGGGGAGAAAGTAAGGAACTTGTCTGTCGGACTTGCATTAAAGAATATAATTGGTTAAGGAAAACTGTGATAAATAAAAAAGTATATCAGTTTCACTTAAGGACCAAAGGATTGACAGCCGTCCCATATAGATTGCAAAATAGTTGGGAAGAGATCTTTGATGTACCGATCCCATGGCATAGTGTTTATGAAATGACACACAAAACGACACCGGATTCAAAAATTAGAATCTTTCAATTTAAATTATTATATAAAATTCTTGCTACCAATAGAATGTTATTTATATTGGGGATACAATCGTCCCAGCTCTGCAGATTTTGCTGTGAAGAGACAGAATCATTAGATCATTTGTTTTGGTTCTGTCCATTTGTAGCTTGTTTTTGGACACAGGTCCAGGAATGGCTAAAGGATTGCAATATTTACCTGGAGCTAACCTTGCAGATAGCATTACTGGGTGATCTGAAAAGTCATAGTCAATCGATCAATAATATAATAATACTTTTAGCAAAAATGTTTATTTTTAATTCACAATCTGTAGAAGCAATGAGAATAGAAAGGTTCAGAACTTTTGTAAAACATCACAGTACGGTTGAAATATATATGGCAAATAGAAATCCTATATGGATGGTGTTAAGAGATAGATGGGAGGTAATGAATAGAGTTGAAGGATGGGACTAATAACAAATAACAACAAATAATAACAAAGATAGCTAATAATGTAAGCATACTGTGTCCATAATAAGTATATAGGTTGTATGTTGGGAGCTTTTGGGAAAGAGCACAGTTAGAAAGATATGGCATATAGAAGCAAACCGGATGGACATCATGAAAATGATCGGAGAGGTTGAGAATAGAAGAAGTTCAGGAGCAAAAAAATAAAAATAAAAAGTGGGGAGAACAAGTATTTGATACACTGCCGATTTTGCAGGTTTTCCTACTTACAAAGCATGTAGAGGTCTGTCATTTTTATCATAGGTACACTTCAACTGTGAGAGACGGAATCTAAAACAAAAATCCAGAAAATCACATTGTATGATCTTTAAGTAATTAATTTGCATTTTATTGCATGACATAAGTATTTGATCACCTACCAACCAGTAAGAATTCCGGCTCTCACAGACCTGTTAGATTTTCTTTAAGAAGCCCTCCTGTTCTCTACTCATTACCTGTATTAACTGCACCTGTTTGAACTCGTTACCTGTATAAAAGACACCTGTCCACACACTCAATCAAACAGACTCCAACCTCTTCACAATGGCCAAGACCAGAGAGTTGTGTAAGGACATCAGGGATAAAATTGTAGACCTGCACAAGGCTGGGATGGGCTACAGGACAATAGGCAAGCAGCTTGGTGAGAAGGCAACAACTGTTGGCGCAATTATTAGAAAATGGAAGAAGTTCAAGATGACGGTCAATCACCCTCGGTCTGGGGCTCCATGCAAGATCTCACCTTGTGGGGCATCAATGATAATGAGGAAGGTGAGGGATCAGCCCAGAACTACACGGCAGGACCTGGTCAATGACCTGAAGAGAGCTGGGACCACAGTCTCAAAGAAAACCATTAGTAACACACTACGCCGTCATGGATTAAAATCCTGCAGCGCACGCAAGGTCACCCTGCTCAAGCCAGCGCATGTCCAGGCCCGTCTGAAGTTTGCCAATGACCATCTGGATGATCCAGAGGAGGAATAGGAGAAGGTCATGTGGTCTGATGAGACAAAAATAGAGCTTTTTGGTCTAAACTCCACTCGCCATGTTTGGAGTAAGAAGAAGGATGAGTACAACCCCAAGAACACCATCCCAACCATGAAGCATGGAGGTGGAAACATCATTCTTTGGGGATGCTTTTCTGCAAAGGGGACAGGACGACTGCACTGTATTGAGGGGAGGATGGATGGGGCCATGTATCACGAGATCTTGGCCAACAACCTCCTTCCCTCAGTAAGAGCATTGAAGATGGGTCGTGGCTGGGTCTTCCAGCATGACAACGACCCGAAACACACAGCCAGGGCAACTAAGGAGTGGCTCCGTAAGAAGCATCTCAAGATCCTGGAGTGGCCTAGCCAGTCTCCAGACCTGAACCCAATAGAAAATCTTTGGAGGGAGCTGAAAGTCCGTATTGCCCAGCGACAGCCCCGAAACCTGAAGGATCTGGAGAAGGTCTGTATGGAGGAGTGGGCCAAAATCCCTGCTGCAGTGTGTGCAAACCTGGTCAAGACCTACAGGAAACGTATGATCTCTGTAATTGCAAACAAAGGTTTCTGTACCAAATATTAAGTTCTGCTTTTCTGATGTATCAAATACTTATGTCATGCAATAAAATGCAAATTAATTACTTAAAGATCATACAATGTGATTTTCAGGATTTTTGTTTTAGATTCCGTCTCTCACAGTTGAAGTGTACCTATGATAAAAAATTACAGACCTCTACATGCTTTGTAAGTAGGAAAACCTGCAAAATCGGCAGTGTATCAAATACTTGTTCTCCCCACTGTATATATAATAGAATTATTGTAAAATTAACTGTGTCCATAAGGTGTAGATAGTAAGTATAGACCGGAAGTAGAGGCCTGGGCATTGTTGTTCACTAATTTACTCCAAGTAGGGAAAGGATGGCGGGGTTGAAAAGTAATAAAGGGGAGTATATATATAAAAAACATGGGGGATTGGAAGTGATGCAGACAATTACATTGATAGAAGATACAATCTATCTGTAATATTAAGCTGATCCATCCCCCCCCAAAAAAAAATAAAATAAAAATAATAATAATAATAATAATAATAATAATAACAACAAATATAAAAATAATATTAAAAAATTAAAAAATTAAAATTAAAAATGAGTGTTTTTAATGGGGGAAAATAAACATGAATAGATATTTATATGGATATTTATTTTCATTGTTATTTGTATTTGTCTATATTGCATTTGTTTTAGGCATAAGGGCAATGAAATGTACCGATATTTACGTATAGTTGCATATTATGCTAAGCTTGGGTCCCAGGAAAACACAGAATTTCTTATTTGAGTCTGAAAAAGTTTAAGAACCCCTGCCATAGGAGAACCCTTTGAAGAACCCTTTTTGGTTCCAGGTAGAACCCTTTTGGGATCATGTAGAACCCTTTCCACAGATGGTTCTACATGAAACTCAAAAGGGTTCTACCTGGAACCAAAAAGGGTTCTCCTATGGGGACAGCCGAAGAACCCTTTTGGAACCCTTTTTTCTAAGAGTGTATAGCTGCTAACGTATAAAGAATGGGATATCCTCTATGGAAATAAACTGGGAAATAAATTGGGAGGAAAATAACTAAACATCTACATTTAATACAGTAGGTATTACTTTAGCATGCATACTCCTAGATTGTAATTTACATTTTCAAATCACTGACTGTATCAGTGGATACGTTTGATTTCTGGTTTTCATTTTCTTTAGACCCTCAGGCAGATACCCATGCCTTGGTCTGGGATCTATTAAGACAGTTACATGTATGAGTCAGACTGGACCGGGTATCCATTTACAGCCCTCAAGTATTGTTTGCAATATAAGATTGATTAGTCTTTGAAAGAAACATGAGTTGGAATGGAAGAATCCTTTATCCTGTACTGAACCTAACCATTCATGCATTTCAGGTATGAATTATTTCATTTCAGATTAACTCATTGCTCTCCATATAAATAGATTTAATTCATGAGGGCCAAGTTATTTTCCATGGATTTGTGTTTGGCATTAAAGCATCCCTTGTGATGAAAGTGTTAAATTTCTCTCCTCGCTTCAATTTGATTGTGCATTGAGAATCATGTATGCCCTTCCACTGAAATTAATATCAACACGTTGGAGTAAGTAGTCCAAATACCTCAAGCATTCTCCCTGTACAATGTTCTATGTCGATCCCATCTTGAAGATGGAGGAAAGTGATATTGTATGCTGGAAAGGCCTGTGGAACTGATTCAGAGCTCTTCAGAATGCCAAGTTGGAAAGGATGTGTGACATAGGATTCATGTACAGTACCGGTCAAAAGTTTGGACACACCTACTCATTCAAGGGTTTTTCTTTATTTGTACTATTTTCTACATTGTAGAATAATAGTGAAGACATCAAAACTATGAAATAACACATATGGAATCATGTAGTAACCAAAAAAGTGTTAAACAAATCAAAATATATTTTATATTTTATATTCTTCAAAGTAGCCACCCTTTGCCTTGATGACAGCTTTGCACACACTTGGCAACCAGCTTCATGAGGTAGTCACCTGGAATGCATTTCAATTAAAAGGTGTGCCTTCTTAAAAGTTAATTTGTGGAATTTCTTTCCTTCTTAATTTGTTTGAGCCAATCAGTTGTGTTGTGACAAGGTAGGGGTGGTACCTATTTGGTAAAAGACCAAGTCCATATTATGGCAAGAACAGGTCAAATAAGCAAAGAGAAATGACAGTCCATCATTACTTTAAGACATGGAGGTCAGTCAATCCGGAAAATGTCAAGAAGTTCAAGTGCAGTCGTAAAAACCATGAAGCGCTATGATGAAACTGGCTGTCATGAGGACCGCCACAGGAAAGGAAGACCCAGAGTTACCTCTGCTGCAGAGGATAAGTTCATTAGAGTTACCAGCCTTAGATTGCAGCCCAAATAAATGCTTCACAGAGTTCAAGTAACAAACACATCTCAACATCAACTGTTCAGTGGAGACTGTGTGAATCAGGCCTTCATGGTCGAATTGCTGCAAAATAAAACTACTAAAGGACACCAATAAGAAGAAGAGACTTGCTTGGGCCAAGAAACATAAGCAATGGACATTAGACCAGTGGAAATCTGTCCTTTGGTCTGATAAGTTAAAATTGGAGATTTTTGGTTCCAACCGCCGTGTCTTTGTGAGATGCAGAATAAGTGAACGGATGATCTCCGCATGTCTAGTTCCCACCGTGAAGCATGGAGGATGAGGTGTGATGGTATGGGGGTGCTTTGCTGGTGACACTGCATTCTGCAGCGATATGTCATCCCATCTGGTTTGCGCTTAGTGGGACCATCATGTGTTTTCCAACAGGACAATGACCCAACACACCTCCAGGCTGTGTAAGGGCTATTTGACCAAGAAGGAGAGGGATGGAGTGCTGCATCAGATGACCTGGCCTCCACAATCCCACAACCTCAACCCAATTGAGATAGTTTGGGATGAGTTGGACGGCAGAGTGAAGGAAAAGCAGCCAACAAGTGCTCAGCATATGTGGGAACTCCTTCAAGACTGTTGGAAAAGCATTCCAGGTGAAGCTGGTTGAGAGAATTCCAAGAGTGTGCAAAGCTGTCATCAAGGCAAAAGGTGGCTATTTGAAGAATCTCAAATATATTTTGATGTGTTTAACACTTTTTTGGTTACTACATGATTTCATATGAGTTATTTCATAGTTGTGATGTCTTCACTATTATTCTACAATGTAGAAAATAGTACAAATAAATAAAAACCCTTGAATGAGTAGGTGTGTCCAAACTTTTGACTTGTACTGTAGAATGTTGGGGAAGTAGACAATGTGATCGGGATTGAGACATTCCTGATCATCCAACAACAAACTAACAAAGATGGAGAGAATCCTGGTGGACCAAAATAAATTAAAACCAGAACAGAACATACAAATAAATAAAACGTTTTTATTAGCAGGGGTGAAATTGCCTCTTGTGCTTTGTCTGCTGGGATTGGATTATCACTGCTAGCCAGATCAAACAGTCTGGTAGGGAGTCTGGAAGAATCATTTTATTGTTTTGCTTATTTTCATTTGCTTGTGTTTGTGTGAGGGAAAGTAAGTGAAATGATTACTTACAAGCCCTTAACCAACAATGCAGTTTAAGAAATAATACCCTAAAAAATAAGAAATAAAAGTAACAAATAATGAAAGAGCAGCAGTAAAAATAACAATAGTAAAATAACAATAGCGAGGCTATATACAGGGGGTACCGGCACGGGGGGGGGGGGGGGGTCCGAGGCTGAGCAGTTGCCATACCAGGCAGTGATGCAACCAGTCAGGATGCTCTCGATGGTGCAGCTGTAGAACCTTTTGAGGATCTGAGGACCCATGCCAAATCAAATATTTTCAGTGTCGTGCCCTCTTCACGACTGTCTTGGTGTGCTTGGACCATGTTAGTGTCTCCAGTTGTACATTGTGTTAATTAAGGTGATTCAGAATAACACCAAATTACATTTAAAAAAGACAGGCTATTGAACATAACCAGGATAAATGCCCAATTGCACTGCCCAATGGTCAAATGCCCTTTATGCTAATGTATTTGCAGTAACCTTTACCTTTTACAGTGCTGTATGTTCCAGTCTCTCCTCCTATAGTGCAACTGAGGGTCAAAATGTGTGCAGCCACTTCAGTTCCCAAGGAGACATGATCTGGGAGTTACAGCAGAACGGTTAACTATAAGGGAGAAGGCCAAGAGGTCACATAACATAGGATGCGTTCCAGATGGCACCCTATTCCCTACATACTGATTAAGAGGGGTTTGGTTAAATGCAGCAGACACATTTCAGTTGAATGCATTCAGTTGTGCAACTGACTAGGTATCCCCTTTCCCTTCCCACTAGTGCAGTGTATAGGGTGCCATTTGGGATGCAGGTTACAGCACAACAGCACCTTCTGTTTATCCACCGTTCTATATTTCACTTCGACTCTGCCTCCCATATTGTGTTAAAAGAAAATAAGAAATGGAGAGTAAATGACCTTAAAGAGCATCTCAGACCTGACATTGGGAAGCAAGTCTACTGGGGAGGGGGAGAGAGAGAGAGAGAGAGAGAGAGAGAGAGAGAGAGAGAGAGAGAGAGAGAGAGAGAGAGAGAGAGAGAGAGAGAGAGAGAGAGAGAGAGAGAGAGAGAGAGAGAGAGAGAGAGAGAGAGAGAGAGAAAGAGAGAGAGAGAGAGAGAGAGAGAGCAAGAGAGCGAGAGAGAGAGAGAGAGAGAGAGAGAGAGAGAGATACTAATGGAGTGTATAACACATGGGTCTCCAAGGTAGAAAGATGATGTGGAAGTGGTTCAAAACAGACAAACTGAAACTTGAAGGCGAAGGCAGAAGCATCAAACAGGACTTCAGTTTTACCTGATAACTCAGGCAATATTTTAGATCCTTTAATCCATGGCCCTGAGAGAGTTTCTGTGGCAAAAGCAGCCAGAGAAAACTGCAACCACATGTCTTAATTATCAAAATAACAGTTTTTTTCATTCACATTTACCACAAAAACCAAGGTATGAATACTGCCTTGTGCACGTTTTGTTAATCATCTGTGTAATCTGTCATCTGGGCTCCCGAGTGGCGCAGCGGTCTAATGCACTGGTTCGATTCCAGGCTGTATCACAACCGGCTGTGATTGGGAGTCCCATAGGGCAGCGCACAATTGGCAGAGTGTCGTCTGGGTTTGGCCAGTGTAGGCCGTCATTGTAAATAAGAATTTGTTCTTAATGGACTTGCCTGGTTAAATAAAGGTTAAAAAATAAAATACTATTTTTGGGATTCACAGACTTCACCCTCCCTACACCTCTGATGAATATAACAGGAAACCTGTTCGATCACCATGTACTGAAAAATTATTCTGGCTATTCTGGCTATGGATACAGAGAACATCAACATGCCAGAGGATATATCCATTGGACTTGGGGCTCTGCTGGAAGTATACCTCATTTTTGCCTCATTTCTGCTTTGCCACTAAAATCATAATAAACACTGACAACTAAAATATTGTGTTATTGTTGTTATTGTTATGAATATTATTAATAACAATAATAATAGGGGAGAGGGGGGTAGTTCAAAAAGAAACCCCAAAATATTATTTAAATGGTTCTTTGAGGATCCATTAAAAGGGGTTCTTTGAAGAACCCTTTTAAAGGATTCTTCAAAGAATTTATAGGGGTTCCCCCACAGTTTCAATTTGAAGAACCCCTAAAGGATAGTCCAGGAACCTTTTCTTTTTAGAGTGTAGGGTTACGGTTAAGGTTAGGGTTGGGGTTGGGGTTGGGGTAAGGGTGTCACATCTGCCCTGCAACGCCCTCTACTGCTCATCCTGTGTCTCCTTGACCTGCCGCCACTCCCCCAGTACTCCCTCCCTCTCCCCCTCTCTCTCGCTGTGTGAGTGTGTGTGATTGTGTGGGCGGAGACAGGTGTGCTGGAGTCAGAGCAGATCCCCACCAGCTGCAACCTGTTCCATAATCAAGACCTCTACATATACTCAGTCCTGCCACTTCCACACTGCCAGATCGTAGTCTCTGCTCAGTCAGCCTACGGTGCTAGCCATTTGTTACTATTCAGATCCTGTTGTGCATATTTTCCTTGCCTGAAGCGGTTTTCCTCTCCGCTACAGTTCTGCCCGCTCTGACTCTGGTCCCTGCCTCCAGTCCCACGTCTCGTCATCCTGCTACTCTGTCCTGGATTCCCCACTCTACTACTCTCTTGGATTCCCCTCCGGACCTGCTCACCCTGTCTCAACCCCCCTCGCTCCTGCCGCAGCCTCCGCACCTGGTTTCCAGCAGTTTCCCCTGACCTGCACTCCATCTCCCCCCTGACTCAATAAATAACTTGGTTACTTCATCCCAGTCTCCTCGTCTGAGTCTGCTCTTGGGTTCCCCCGTTCCACTCCGCGTAACAAAGGGTTAGGGTTGAACCGGGATGGGGACATGAATAGAGTGTTTGACCATGACAAAAAGAGCTTCCATGTAAATACAATGGATATTCTATTGATTTGATTGCAACTAAAATAAATTGCAGGCATCAACAAGTGCGATGTAATTGGTGCTTGTTGCTATGCAAACAAGCTGGTATGATGCCAGTTAATGAAATATGTTATGTACAGTGCATTCTGAAAATATTCAGACTTTTTCCACATTTTGTTACGTTGCATCCTTATTCAAAAATTGATGAAAAAAAATAATAATCTACAGTGGGGAAAAAAAGTATTTAGTAAGCCACCAATTGTGCAAGTTCTCCCACTTAAAAAGACGAGAGAGGCCTGTCATTTTCATCATAGGTACACGTCAACTATGACAGACAAATTGAGGGACAAAAATCCAGAAAATCACATTGTAGGATTTTTTATGAATTTATTTGCAAATTATGGTGGAAAATAAGTATTTGGTCACCTACAAACAAGCAAGATTTCTGACTCTCACAGTCAGAAATCTAACTTCTTCTTTAAGAGGCTCCTCTGTCCTCCACTCGTTACCTGTATTAATGGCACCTGTTTGAACTTGTTATCAGTATAAAAGACACCTGTCCACAACCTCAAACAGACACACTCCAAACTCCACTATGGCCAAGACCAAAGAGCTGTCAAAGGACACCAGAAACAAAATTGTAGACCTGCACCAGGCTGGGAAGACTGAATCTGCAATAGGTAAGCAGCTTGGTTTGAAGAAATCAACTGTGGGAGCAATTATTAGGAAATGGAAGACATACAAGACCACTGATAATCTCCCTCGATCTGGGGCTCCACGCAAGATCTCACCCCGTGGGGTCAAAATGATCACAAGAACGGTGAGCAAAAATCCCAGAACCACATGGGGGGACCTAGTGAATGACCTGCAGAGAGCTGGGACCAAAGTAACAAAGCCTACCATCAGTAACACACTACGCCGCCAGGGACTCAAATCCTGCAGTGCGAGACGTGTCCCCCTGCTTAAGCCAGTACATGTCCAGGCCCGTCTGAAGTTTGCTAGAGTGCATTTGGATGATCCAGAAGAGGATTGGGAGAATGTCATATGGTCAGATGAAACCAAAATATGTGTTTGTAGGACAAAGAATGCTGAGTTACATCCAAAGAACACCATACCTACTGTGAAGCATGGGGGTGGAAACATCATGCTTTGGGGCTGTTTTTCTGCAAAGGGACCAGGACGACTGATCCGTGTAAAGGAAAGAATGAATGGGGCCATGTATCGTGAGATTTTGAGTGAAAACCTCCTTCCATCAGCAAGGGCATTGAAGATGAAATGTGGCTGGGTCTTTCAGCATGACAATGATCCCAAACACACTGCCCGGGCAACGAAGGAGTGGCTTCGTAAGAAGCATTTCAAGGTCCTGGAGTGGCCTAGCCAGTCTCCAGATCTCAACCCCATAGAAAATCTTTGGAGGGAGTTGAAAGTCTGTGTTGCCCAGCGACAGCCCCAAAACATCACTGCTCTAGAGGTGATCTGCATGGAGGAATGGGCCAAAATACCAGCAACAGTGTGTGAAAACCTTGTGAAGACTTACAGAAAACGTTTGACCTGTGTCATTGCCAACAAAGGGTATATAACAAAGTATTGAGAAACTTTTGTTATTGACCAAATACTTATTTTCCACCATAATTTGCAAATAAATTCATTAAAAGTCCTACAATGTGATTTTCTGGATTTTTTTTTCTGATTTTTTTAAAGTGGGAGAACTTGCACAATTCGTGGCTGACTAAATACTTTTTCCCCCCACTGTACATACTATACCCTTTAATGACAAATTGAAAACAGGTTCTTTACAATTTTGCACATTTATTAAAAATAAAAAACAGAAATTGCTATGAGACTAAAAATTGAGCTCAGGTGCTTCCTGTTTCCAGTGATCATCCTTTTATATGTTTCTACAACTTGATTGGAGTCCACCTGTGGTAAATTAAATTGATTGAACATGATTTGGAAAGGCATATACCTGTCTACAGTGGCTTGCAAAACTATTCACCCCCCTTGGCATTTTTCCTATTTTGTTGCCTTACAACCTGGAATTAAAATAGATTTTTTGGGGAGTTTGTATCATTTGATTTACACAACATGCCTACTATGGAGGACTAAAAGTGCCACAATTAAATAAATAAATACACCATTAAATAATTACTTAAATGTGTCATTAATTA
Organism: Coregonus lavaretus; assembly: GCF_964263955.1. Lineage (NCBI taxonomy): Eukaryota > Metazoa > Chordata > Actinopteri > Salmoniformes > Salmonidae > Coregonus > Coregonus lavaretus. The sequence goes on from NC_140025.1 coordinate 4,816,606, forward strand.
ATTCAAATTAGAATTAAATACATAAATGTGTAATTAAATGTATCATTAATTAATTCAAATACTGATTCATTTTATGTAAAATACATATATAATTATTTCACTATTTACATTTACATTTCATGATCCTGCATTGCAGTGATTCATGAATTACTTAAAACTGTCAAACTGACCCATCAAAGTCAGTGGGCGGGGCTAACGCGAATCTAGTCTGATCCATTGCTTTGGTCTGAAGTAGAGTAGGCCAACCTGGATAGAGACAATGGAGGATCTCCGTGAACTTTCCAGGGAGTTGGTTAGAGACATTTTAAACTTAGCAGAGGATGTAGAAGCAGGACCTGCTGACATTATCCGGAATTGATTTGTCTTGGCTTGATGCAGAGGGTAACCAATCAGGCGTTAGGTTCCGCCTACCAACTTTTGATGGGTCAGTTTGACAGTTTTAAGTAATTCAGGAAGCACTCCAACGCAGGACCATGAAATGTAAATGTAAATAGTGAAATTATTATATATGTATTTTACATAAAATGAATCGGTATTTGAATTAATTAATGACACATTTAATAACACATTTATGTATTTAATTCTAATTTTAATTAATTAATGACACATTTAAGTAATTATTTAATGGTGTATTTATTTATTTAATTGTGGCACTTTTAGTCCTCCATAGCCTACCACTTTGAAGATGCAAAATATTTTGGGGGTGAAACAAACAAGAAATAAGACAAAAAAACAGAGCTTGAGCATGCTTTGTAGAGCCACCTTTTGCAGCAATTACAGCTGCAAGTCTCTTGGGTTATGTCTCTATAAGCTTGGCACATCTAGCCACTGGGATTTTTGCCCATTCTTCAAGGCAAAACTGCTCCAGCTCCTTCAAGTTGGATGGGTTCCGCTGGTGTACAGCAATCTTTAAGTCATACCACAGATTCTCAATTGGATTGAGGTCTGGGCTTTGACTAGGCCATTCTAAGACATTTAAATGTTTCCCCTTAAACAGTATGCTTAGGGTCATTGTCCTGCTGGAAGGAGAACCTCCGTCCCAGTCTCAAATCTCTGGAAGACTGAAACAGGTTTCCCTCAAGAATTTTCCCTGTATTTAGCGCCATCCATCATTCCTTCAATTCTGACCAGTTTCCCAGTCCCTGCCGATGAAAAACATCCCCACAGCATGATGCTGCCACCACCATGCTTCACTGTGGGGATGGTGTTCTTGGGGTGATGAGAGGTGTTGGGTTTGCGCCTGACATAGCGTTTTCCTTGATGTTTGGGGAGTCTCCCACATGCCTTTTGGCGAACACCAAACGTGTTTGCTTCTTTTTTTTCTTTAAGCAATGGCTTTTTTCTATCCACTCTTCCGTAAAGCCCAGCTCTGTAGAGTATACGGCTTAAAGTGGTCCTATGGACAGATACTCCAATATCAGCTGTGGAGCTTTGCAGCTCCTTCAGGGTTATATTTGGTCTCTTTGTTGCCTCTCTGATGAATGCCCTCCTTGCCTGGTCCATGAGTTTTGGTGGGCGGCCCTCTCTTGGCAGATTTTTTTTTTGTGCCATATTCTTTCCATTTTTTAAATAATGGATTTAATGGTGCTGTCACGATTCTCTAAAGCAGAACCCAGAAGCAGACCAGGTGAGTAGACAGAAGGGGAGTATTTATTTAACGACTCAAATGTGGAAGCAGGATAATTCAGGAGACGGAGCGGGCAGCGGAGGTGAGTTGGTGGAAGTGAATAGGCAGATCCAATGATGTTACAGAACCCACCGATGACCAGGAAAGGGTGGAGTGAATGTTCCGGGAGAATAATGTTCATGGCTAACGATCCGGCAGGGAATGGATGTCAGGTCAGAGCTTATGAAGTGAAGAGGTGATGATCAGGACCAGGTGTGCAGATAGCTGATGAGATGCAGGTGTGGGTAATCGAGAGATCTCCCGCCTAGCTTCGTCGCCCGGCAACCAGACAGGGTGCGTTCAGGAACCTTCAGGAAACAGACTCCAAGACCGAAAACAGGCAACTCAGGCAGAAACAGACTCAGGAAGCGGGATTCATGACAGGTGCTCCGTGGGATGTTCAATTTTTTTTTTTTTTATAACCCTATCCTAATCTGTACTTCTCCACAACTTTGTCCCTGACCTGTTTGGAGAGCTCCTTGGTCTTCATGGTGCCGCTTGCTTGGTGGTGCCGCTTGCTTGGTGGTGCCCCTTGCTTAGTGGTGTTGCAGACTCTGGGGCCTTTCAGAACAGGTGTACATATACTGAGATCATGTGACAGATCATTGCACACAGGTGGACTTTATTTAACTAATTATGTGACTTCTGAAGGTAATTGGTTGCACCAGATCTTATTTCGGAGCTTCATAGCAAAGGGGGTGAATACATACGCACGCACCACTTTCCCGTTATTTATTTTTTATAATTTTTTGAAACAAGTTATTTTTTTCATTTCACTTCACCAATTTGGACTATTTAGTGTATGTCCATTACATGACATCCAAATAAAAATCAATTTAAATTACAGGTTGTAATGCAACAAAACAGTAAAAACACCAAGGTGGATGAATAATTTTGCAAGGCACTGTATATATGGTCCTACAGTTGACAGTGCATGTCAGAGCAAACACCAAGCCATGAGGTTGAAGGAATTGTCTGTAGAGCTCCGAGACAGGATTGTGTCGAGGCACAGATCTGTGGAAGGGTACAAAAAAAAAAAATCTGCAGCATTGAAGGTCCCCAAGAACACAGTGGCCTCCATCATTCTTAAATGGAAGAGGTTTGGAACCACCAAGACTCTTCCTAGAGCTGGCTGCCCGGCCAAACTGAGCAATCCGGGGCGAAGGGCCATGGTCAGGGAGGTGACCAAGAAACCGATGGTCACTCTGACAGAGCTCCAGAGTTCATCTGGGGAGATGGGAGAACCTTCCAGAAGGACAACCATCTCTGCAGCACTCCACCAATCAGGCCTTTATGGTAGAGTGGCCAGACGGAAACCACTCCTCAGTAAATGGCACATGACAGCCTGCTTGGAGTTTGTCAAAAGACACCTAAAGAATCTCAGACCATGAAACCAAGATTGAACTCTTTGGCCTGAATGTCAAGCGTCACATCAGGAGGAAACCTGGCACTATCCCTACGGTGAAGCATGGTGGTGGCAGCATAATACTGTGGGAATGTTTTTCAGCGGCAGGGACTGGGAGACTAGTCAGGATCGAGGGAAAGATGAACGGAGCAATGTACAGAGCGATTCATGATGAAAATCTGCTCCAGAGCGCTCAGGACCTCAGACTGGGGGCGAAGGTTCACCTTCCAACAGGACAACAACCCTAAGCACACAGCCAAGACAAAGCAGGAGTGGCTTCGGGACAAGTCTCTGAATGTCCTTGAGTGGCCCAGCCAGAGCCCGGACTTGAACCCGATCGAACATCTCTGGAGAGACCTGAAAATAGCTGTGCAGCGACGCTCCCAATCCAATCTGACAGAGCTTGAGAGGATCTGCAGAGAAGAATGGGAGAAACTCCCCACATACAGGTGAGCCAACCTTGTAGTATCATACTCCTGAGTGGCGCAGTGGTCTAAGGCACTGCATCGCAGTGCTAACTGTGCCACTAGAGATCCTGGTTCGAATCCAGGCTCTGTCGCAGCCGGCCGCGACTGGGAGACTCATGGGCGGCGCACAATTGGCCCAGCGTTGTCCAGGGTAGGGGAGGGAATGGCCGGCAGGGATGTAGCTCAGTTGATAGAGCATGGCGTTTGCAACGCCAGGGTTGTGGGTTCGATTCCCACGGGGGGCCAGTATAAAAAATATATATATGTATTCACTAACTGTAAGTCGCTCTGGATAAGAGCGTCTGCTAAATGACTAAAATGTAAGACTCAAGGCTGTAATCGCTGCTAAAGGTGCTTCAACAAAGTACTGAATAAAGGGTCTGAATACTTGTGATATTTCAGTTGTTTATTTTGAATACATTTGCAAACATTTCTAAAAACCTGTTCTTGCTTAGTCATTATGGGGTATTGATTAGGTAAAAAAATAATTTTATCCATTTTAGACTAAGGCTGTAACGTAACAAAATGTGGAAAAAGTCAAAGGGTCTGAATACTTTCTGAATGCACTGTACATACTGAATGACAAGTTATTTATAATCTGATATTTTAATTACGGTTCAATTTAAATTATAACAGGCTTCATTCAGGAAATATAATTTTTCAAAAATTGCACCATCATATTTCTTACCCCAATTGGTAGTTACAGTGTTTTCCCATCACTGCAACTCTCATACAGACGAAGGTCGAGAGCCATGCGTCCTCCGAAACATGGCCCTGCCAAGCTGCACTGCTTGCGTAACCAGCCACACCAATGTGTCTGAGGAAACTCCGTACAGCTGGCAACCGAAGTCAGCATGAATGTGCCCGGCCCGCCACAGTGCAATGGGACAAGGACATCCCGGCCAGCCAAACCCTCCCCTAACCAGGACGACGCTGGGCCAATTGTGCGCCACCTCATGGGTCTCCCGGTCACGGCCGGCTGCGACATAGCCTGGGATCGAACCTGGGTCTGTATTGACGCCTCAAGCACTGCGATGCAGTGCCTTAGACCGCTGCACCACTCGGGAGGCCCAATTGCACCATCATATAATTAATTAAATATTAGGCACATAAATCCTAAATCTCAACGCAGTGAGTTATAAAAAACCTCTAATCAATTTTCATACCAAGATAAATTCACACACTGACAAGCCACATGAATATAATTATTTAATGAATGTAAATCCAACCTAGAAATAAAAGTGATTTGATTACATGAAATGCAATTTCAATAAATCCCAAAATATAATGAATGCTACATCATTTTAAAAATAGGTTTTGATCCCTCCTTGATTTTCTTGAATAGAATACCAATATGACATTTTCCAGATGCTCTTTCCTTTACACTTTTCACAAAGGATTTATGGTATGTTGCCTGTAAAAAATAAAGTGGGCAATGTTTATGTGACCCCCATTCAAACAGACCCATTTTTACCACATTCTTGCCGGCATAAGCCTTTTATATATTGTGTGCTGGCATGTTGAGGAGTGGGAGTAGGGGTGGGCTGATGAGGGTGGGTGTCTATTTGAATAAATCCATTGAATATACACCATCACAAAGAAATCCATTACTATTTCGTTTAGGCAGGCCCAAGAAACATTCTAAGACTAATAAAATAAAAATTTCAAAAGAATATAATGGCATATTTTGAGTTTAATGATGGTGTTTGTCTGTGCAGCCTATGGGGCTACATGGCTGCACCATCCAAATGAAATCAATAGTTTGTTATTTTGTTCATTGAACCGTTAAGACACACTTACATTCCCCTGCCCTGATCACAGTCAACACACATGTTTTATAGTAAGAATATAATGGAATATGAGAATAAAATATTGATACTATTTTTCCCACACAGCTTGAATGTCATGGGAATGTGTGGAACTGCTGTCATATAACAAAAAAGTTATATTTTGAAACAGAGCCCATGCCTACCTTTTTTTCAGTTTGTAGGTGTTTGGGGCCTCACGAGTGGCGCAGCGCTCTAAGGCACTGCATCGCAGTGCTTGAGGCGTCACTACAGACCCGGGTTTGATCCCAAGCTGTGTCACAGCCGTCTGTGAACGGGAGACCCATGAGGCGGCGCACAATTGGCCCAGCGTTGTCTGGGTCAGGGGAGGGTTTGGCCGGCCGGGATTCCCTTGTCCCATTGCACTCTGGCGACTCCTTGTGGTGGGCCGGGCGTCTGCAAGCTGACTTCGGTCGCCAGCTGGACAGTGTTTCCTCCAACACATTGGTGCAGCTGGCTTCTGGGTTAAGCAAGCAGTGTGTCAAGAAGCAGTACGGCTTGGCAGGTCGTGTTTCGGAGGACGCATGGCTCTCGACCTTCGCCTCTCCCGAGTCCGTAGGGGAGTTGCAGCGATGGGACAAGACTGTAACTACCAATTGGGGAGGAAAAGTAGTTTGTATGTGCTTTAGAACCCTTAGAATCTGCTCTTTCCGATTGTGTAAAGAAATTAAAAACCTGGATGAATTGAAAAATGATTTTTATTTGATCCATGTTTCATAATTTTTTCCTACTCCTCTTTGTTAGATATCCTGCTCATTGATCGCCAACACCTCGCCAACTGCTTTTTTAATAGTAGCAGCAGGCAGTTATCTAAATAGGACTCCAATCATAGAAAAACATGCTCACCATTAATGTCTAACAAGATATTGTAGCCTATAGCTTTTTGCGGAGCGACTTGTGTAATTGCACATGGGCTCATCTGGAAAAGAGCGGCTATATACAGTGAGGGAAAAAAGTATTTGATCCCCTGCTGATTTTGTACATTTGCCCACTGACAAAGAAATGATCAGTCTATAATTAGTTAGGTTTATTTGAACAGTGAGAGACAGAATAACAACAAAAAAATCCAGAAAAACGCATGTCAAAAATGTTATAAATTGATTTGCATTTTAATGAGGGAAATAAGTATTTGACCCCCTCTCAATCAGAAACATTTCTGGCACCCAGGTGTCTTTTATACAGGTAACGAGCTGAGATTAGTAACACACTCTTAAAGGGAGTGCTCCTAATCTCAGTTTGTTACCTGTATAAAAGACACCTGTCCACAGAAGCAATCAATCAATCAGATTCCAAACTCTCCACCATGGCCAGGACCAAAGAGCTCTCCAAGGATGCCAGGGACAAGATTGTAGACCTACACAAGGCTGGAATGGGCTACAAGACCATCGCCAAGCAGCTTGGTGAGAAGGTGACAACAGTTGGTGCGATTATTCACAAATGGAAGAAACACAAAAGAACTGTCAATCTCCCTCGGCCTGGGGCTCCATGCAAGATCTCACCTCGTGGAGTTGCAATGATCATGAGAAAAGTGAGGAATCAGCCCAGAACTACACGGGAGGATCTTGTCAATGATCTCAAGGCAGCTGGGACCATAGTCACCAAGAAAACAATTGGTAACACACTACGCCGTGAAGGACTGAAATCCTGCAGCGCCCGCAAGGTCCCCCTGCTCAAGAAAGCACATATACAGGCCCGTCTGAAGTTTGCCAATGAACATCTGAATGATTCAGAGGAGAACTGGGTGAAAGTGTTGTGGTCAGATGAGACCAAAATCGAGCTCTTTGGCATCAACTCAACTCGCCGTGTTTGGAGGAGGAGGAATGCTGCCTATGACCCCAAGAACACCATCCCCACCATCAAACATGGAGGTGGAAACATTATGCTTTTGGGGTGTTTTTCTGCTAAGGAGACAGGACAACTTCACTGCATCAAAGGGACGATGGACGGCGCCATGTACTGTCAAATCTTGGGTGAGAACCTCCTTCCCTCAGCCAGGGCATTGAAAATGGGTCGTGGATGGGTATTCCAGCATGACAATGACCCAAAACACATGGCCAAGGCAACAAAGGAGTGGCTCAAGAAGAAGCACATTAAGGTCCTGGAGTGGCCTAGCCAGTCTCCAGACCTTAATCCCACAGAAAATCTGTGGAGGGAGCTGAAGGTTCGAGTTGCCAAACGTCAGGCTCGAAACCTTAATGACTTGGAGAAGATCTGCAAAGAGGAGTGGGACAAAATCCCTCCTGAAATGCAAACCTGGTGGCCAACTATAAGAAACGTCTGACCTCTGTGATTGCCAACAAGGGTTTTGCCACCAAGTACTAAGTCATGTTTTTCAGAGGGGTCAAATACTTATTTCCCTCATTAAAATGCAAATCAATTTATAACAATTTTGACATGCGTTTTTCTGGATTTTCTTGTTGTTATTCTGTCTCTCACTGTTCAAATAAACCTACCATAAAAGTTATAGACTGATCATGTCTTTGTCAGTGGGCAAACATACAAAATCAGCAGGGGATCAAATACTTTTTTCCCTCACTGTATATACTCTATGTGTAGCTGAAGATCCTCATTCACATTAACCCATCATTCGTTGGCTAAATATTGGGCCTAATAATGCAATAGTTTAAAGAGACAATCAGCAATTGAAACAATAACAAAGTGTACTCCCCACCACTGTTTTGGTAAAAAGCTGAGGGATGAGGCTGGAGAAAGGTAATCACTCTCAAATTCATAAATAAATAAATAAAATTGGTCATTTAGCAGACGCTCTTATCCAGAGCGACTTACAGGAGCAATTAGGGTTAAGTGCCTTGCTCAAGGGCACATCGACAGGTTTTTCACCTAGTCGGCTCGGGGATTAGAACCAGCGACCTTTCGGTTACTGGCACAATGCTCTTACCCACTAAGCTACCTGCCGCCCATCATAGACAGAGCTATGGATCCAAGGACTGACCATCCATGATATCACAATTATAGCTGAAGTGATCAAAATTGAAAGGTAATTTCCGATTGAGCTGATCTATGCAGCGTTTTCCACTAACACGGGAACATTGCCTTTCATTCAAATTTCAATCACGCTATAACGCTGAACTTCCGAAATACGGATTGAATAGAGCACCATGTTTTGAGGCTTTACAGTGTTTGTTTACATTTACTTTGTTTACAAACATTGGAGTAAAACAAGCTTATATTTGGGGTTCTGATGGGGTACAACAGTTGAGCTAAGCTCATGAGGCATTTATAAGTTATATTCTTCAAGATTCAATGGGCACATAGCATTCATTTATATTTCCAAAAATTGATATAGCAGCTGCTGATTGCCCCTTTAAGTTAGAAATATACGCATATTAACCCATCAATAAATATAAGGGCCTTTAAATATTTACCTGTCAAGGTCAAGAGCAAATATGAGATTTCTGTGAAAATAGACAAGAACAGCTCAAGGACATAATTACATACATTGAAATGGAGAGACTAAATTCATTACAATAATTTCTGTGAAGCTTTGTGATTGACAAAGACAAGTTTGATGTTGGACAACAATTAATTGTTCATGATTTAATGCGTACCAAAGCCAGTAAAATGAAAGGCGTTGGGGGGACTTTTAAACATAATACAGCAATCATTACTACCTCCGTTGGTGGAAATAAAAGTACAGGCTTTGTTACCGGCAATTCCTTTCAGGCAAAAAGTTGGTGGCATGCTAAAGTTGGAGGGTTTTCGTCTTGGTATGAATGGGATACTATTGAAAAGCCTGAAATGTCAATCTGACAGAATGAATATTATCTACTGTATTGTACTACTGCAGACATAAGAAAACTGCCAGTCTGTGCTGACAGATACAATCTGAACTCATCTTTCCAGCATAACATAACATACAATGTCTACATCGTTAGTTTTGTAAACTTTACCCCTACTCACATTTAACTTTAATACATAGTCCTAATCTCAGAGTTGCTGAGCTGAAAACCAGGTCCTAAGTACATTGTTCCTCAACTTGGCAGAGGAAAGTAAGCAGACAAATTATTAAACCATAATTCCTGCCCAAAGAGAACATTATGAAGCCTAAGCTTGAGCGAGGTAAGCTGGGCTTGAAGAAAGAAAAAACTTCCTGGAATCCCAGTCCCAGTGCTCTGGAGAAACAGAACATGTCTTGAAACTGAAGAGTATGTGTGATGAGAGTCAATCTGCCTAATGAAGACTCTGAACAACGAGTCTCCATGGAGAAAGGTCAAGTAGCATTACCATTCACTTTACATACCACTCTCTCTTTTTACCCAGTTATGTCTCCTACCCAGTGGGCACAGACGTCAGTTCAACGTCTAGTTTTGATTTACATTTGGTTGAGTTGTCAGCTAAAGTGAATTCAATATGAAATCAACAACATCTCACCATGTCATTGGATTCAGGTAAAAAGTTGTTTAAAAATAAGACAAAATGCCCTTACGCTGGTGACTTTTTGCAAATCCAATCAGTTTTCCAAGTTGATTCAATATCAGCACATAGATTTTTTGGGTTGAAATGACGTGGAAACAAAGTAGATTCGAACAGTGTTTGCCCAGTGGGTAGTAAATGTTATTTACACTGCGACTGATTGGCAACTACTGACATTTGACAAGTGTGAACAGAAACGTTTGCTGTACTTCTGTCATTTACAACAGTGTTGATGGTGGCACCTCTGGAGGTAACATACAACACATTGATGACAGATATGACAGCATGGCCAAAACAGACACATAACAAGTTGGCTGAATCTCAGATAGGCCTACACAGATTCTGAGCAGATTTGGGCAGATTATTAGATCTTTCCAGCACCTGGAGAAGTGTTTATCATCTCAGGAACCACATCAACACGATATTACAATCCAAACATCTGTGCAGACCTGCAGAGCAGCCAAGTCTGTAGTCTATATCTAGAACACACCCAGGAACATTGGTTATGCCCAGCATAGAACAGTAGTCTAGTAGTCGCTAGGTTGTCAAACAATGAGATGATGTCCTCATTTGTGTGTTATCCATACACCGTAGATCTATGGCTCCCATCACCCATCCGGTCACAGGATGTGGCAGATAGAAATATAATTAGAATAGAATGCCTTTCAAACATGATCATTGTAGTTCTATGATGTGAAAGTTGATCATAGAGCCTCAAGGAGATGCTGGATACACATCCCTTCACACATCTCTGAAGAGCTCCTTCCTGTCCATGTCCAGCTGATCTCCAGCACTAACCTGCCATCTTCACTGTCAGTATGTCAAACATGGACAGGCACAGATATAATGATTTGACTGTGACACATTCCAACAACACTTACCCAGCTTACACTTTTTCCTGGAAACAAATGTATTGCCAAACTATATAAGAGCAGGCAGACTGGTGTTAATTAAAGGTGTTAGATGGATGATCTGCTGTGTTTTGATGAGATCAGTCAAAGCAAGTGTCATGCAGACTGACAGTCGGACAGCAAGACATGCATGTTGATGTACTGTGGCCCATAGTTGATGTAATGCACATATTTGAGTAATTACATGGTAGACAATGAAATCAATGTAATAAAGGTATACATTATAATTTGTGATAATGGAGTACATTCAATTTAGCACGTGATTCCTATATGTACAGGTTCATTTGAAACTGAACGTGTTGTTTTGAACCCATGAGAACTTCCTATTTGTACATTCCATAGCTGTCACAGACAGACGGAACTATTAGCAGTGACAGTTTTTGGCGTAACACCAGCTTGGTACGGTACATTTACAGTGAGGGAAAAAAGTATTTGATCCCCTGCTGATTTTGTACGTTTGCCCACTGACAAAGAAATGATCAGTCTATAATTTTAATGGTAGGTTTATTTGAACAGTGAGAGACAGAATAACAACAACAAAATCCAGAAAAACGCATGTCAAAAATGTTATAAATTGATTTGCATTTTAATGAGGGAAATAAGTATTTGACCCCTCTGCAAAACATGACTTAGTACTTGGTGGCAAAACCCTTGTTAGCAATCACAGAGGTCAGACGTTTCTTGTAGTTGGCCACCAGGTTTGCACACATCTCAGGAGGGATTTTGTCCCACTCCTCTTTGCAGATCTTCTCCAAGTCATTAAGGTTTCGAGGCTGATGTTTGGCAACTCGAACCTTCAGCTCCCTCAACAGATTTTCTATGGGATTAAGGTCTGGAGACTGGCCAGGCCACTCCAGGACCCTAATGTCCCTCTTTTTGAGCCACTCCTTTGTTGCCTTGGCGTGTGTTTTGGGTCATTGTCATGCTGGAATACCCATCCACAACCCATTTTCAATGCCCTGGCTGAGGGAAGGAGGTTCTCACCCAAGATTTGACGGTACATGGCCCCGTCCATCGTCCCTTTGATGCGGTGAAGTTGTCCTGTCCCCTTAGCAGAAAAACACCCCAAAAGCATAATGTTTCAACCTCCATGTTTGACGGTGGGGATGGTGTTCTTGGGGTCATAGGCAGCATTCCTCCTCCTCCAAACACGGCAAGTTGAGTTGATGCCAAAGAGCTCGATTTTGGTCTCATCTGACCACAACACTTTCACCCAGTTCTCCTCTGAATCATTCAGATGTTCATTGGCAAACTTCAGACGGGCATGTATATGTGCTTTCTTGAGCAGGGGGACCTTGCGGGCGCTGCAGGATTTCAGTCCTTCACGGCGTAGTGTGATACTAATTGCTTTCTTGGTGACTATGGTCCCAGCTGCCTTGAGATCATTGACAAGATCTTCCCGTGTAGTTCTGGGCTGATTCCTCACCATTATCATGATCATTGCAACTCCACGAGGTGAGATCTTGCATGGAGCCCCAGGCTGAGGGAGATTGACAGTTCTTTTGTGTTTCTTCCATTTGTGAATAATCGCACCAACTGTTGTCACCTTCTCACCAAGCTGCTTGGCGATGGTCTTGTAGCCCATTCCAGCCTTGTGTAGGACTACAATCTTGTCCCTGACATCCTTGGAGAGCTCTTTGGTCTTGGCCATGGTGGAGAGTTTGGAATCTGATTGATTGATTTCTTCTGTGGACAGGTGTCTTTTAAGAGTGTGCTCTTAATCTCAGCTCGTTACCTGTATAAAAGACACCTGGTAGCCAGAAATCTTTCTGATTGCAAGGGGGTCAAATACTTATTTCCCTCATTAAAATGCAAATCAATTTACAACATTTTTTACATGCATTTTTCTGGATTTTTTTGTAGTTATTCTGTCTCTCACTGTTCAAATAAACCTACCATTCAAATTATAGACTGATCATTTCTTTGTCAGTGGGCAAACGTACAAAATCAGCAGGGGATCAAATACATTTTTCCCTCACTGTAGCTTCAAAGTCTATGATAGACTACTAATCAACAGCATCCAGAACAATACAGAGCCGACAAAGTATATTACCTATTTTGTGGTATTGAGGAACAAAACCTCATCAACCGATAGTAAAGAGAGAAAACAGGGAGATGTTAACCCTCCCGTTGTCCTAGGGTCAAAATGACCCGCCACTGTTTTGAACCAACTTTATTTAATTTTTATATATTTTTGATCATTTGTGAGAAGGAGGCAGTGATACTTTCTTTAAAGTCTCACTGCCTCCTTCTCACAAATGATCCCCAAAAAATATAAATTAAATCAAGTTGGTTCAACACAGTGGCGGGTCATTTTGACCCTAGGACAACGGGAGGGTTAAAGTAATTGGATAATTATGTAATCAGTGTTCTGTTCCACGGCTGGGGAGAGGACAGGACGATGCCTCTACCAGACTGTTTAGAAATGGTGTGTGTGTGTGTGTGTGTGTGTGTGTACGTGTGTGTGTGGGTTGGTTCTATCTTTGTGGTTTACCAGAAGGATGGTAAAACAAGGACAATTCTCCCTCGTGGGGACACTTCCCATGTCCCCATGACGACAATGGCTATTTTAAGCTTAGGGGTTAGGGTTAGGTTTAGGGTTTGGGTTAGAGTTTGGGTTAGGGTTAAGGTTAGGGTTATGTTAAGGGTAAGGGTTAGGGTTAAGGTTAGATTTAGGGTTAGGGGTTAGGGAAAATAGGATTTTGAATGGACATTTTAGGTCCCCACGACGATAGAATAACATAATGCGTGTGCGTGTTTGTGTTTCCACCATGCTGCTCCAAGACCCTCCGACAGTAATCAACATGGATTGGTTACGACAGGGCTGAAGAGAATGCAGCCAGTAGCCATCTGACCACCTGCTCTGATCGTACATTACATGACCAAAAGTATGTGGACACCTGCTTGTCGAACATGCTATTCCAAATTCATGAAGTTAGTCCCCCCTTTGCAGCTATAACAGTCTCCACTCTTCTGGGAAGGCTTTCCACTAGATGTTGGAACATTGCTGCAGGGACTTGCTTCCATTCAGCCACAAGAGCATTAGTGAGGTCGGGCACTGATGTTGGGCGATTAGGCCTGGCTCGCAGTCGGCGTTCCAATTCATCCCAAAGGTTGAGGTCAGTGCTCTGTGCAGGCCAGTCAAGTTCTTCCACACCGATCTCAACAAACCTTTTCTGCACAGACCTTGCTTTGTGCACAGGGGCATTGTGATGCTGAAACAGGAAAGGGCCTTCCCCAAACTGTTGCCACAAAGTTGGAAGCACAGAATCGTCTAGAATGTCATTGTACAGTATGCTGTAGCATTAAGATTTCCCTTCACTGGAACTAAGGGGCCTAGCCCGAAACATGAAAACAGCCCCAGACTATTATTCCTCCTCCACCAAACGTTACAGTTGGCACTATGCATTGGGGCAGGTAGCTTTCTCCTGGCATCCACCAAACCCAGATTTGTCCGTCGGATTGCCAGATGGTGAAACGTGATTAATCACTCCAGAAAACGCATGTCCACTGCTCCAGAGTCCAATGGCGGCGAGCTTTACAGCACTCCACGCTTGGCATTGCACATGGTGATCTTAAGCTTGTGTGCGGCTGCTCGGCCATGGAAACCCATTTCATGAAGCTCCTGACGAACAGTTATTGTGCTGACGTTGCTTCCAGAGGTAGTTTGGAGTTCGGTAGTGAGTGTTGCAACCGAGGACAGACGTTTTTTACGCGCTACGTGCTTCAGCACTCGGCGGTCCTGTTCTGTGAGCTTGTGTGGCCACTTCACGGCTGAGCCGTTGTCACTCCTAGAAGTTTCCACTTCACAATAACAGCACTTACAGTTGACCGGGGCAGCTCTAGCAGGGCAGAAATTTGACCAACTGACTTATAATATAATAAGCCATTTAGCAGACGCTTTTATCCAAAGCGACTTACAGTCATGTGCGCATACATTGTTACGTATGGGTGGTCCCGGGGATCGAACCCACTACCCTGGCATTACAAGCGCCATGCTCTATCAATTGAGCTACAGAGGACCACAGAGGACTTGTTGGAAAGGTGGCATAAATATAAAATATGCCATTTAGCAGACGCTTTTATCCAAAGCGACTTACAGTCATGCGTGCATACATTTTTGTGTATGGGTGGTCCCGGGGATCGAACCCACTACCTTGGCGTTACAAGCGCCGTGCTCTACCAGCTGAGCTACAGAGGACCACATGCATCCTATGACGGTGCCACGTTGAAAGTCACTGAGCTCTTCGGTAAGGCCATTCTACTGCCAATGTTTGTCTATGCAGATTGCATGGCTGCGTGCTCGATTTTATACACCTGTCAGAAACGGGTGTGGCTGAAATAGCCAAACCCACTAATTTGAAGGGGTGTCCACATACTTTTGTATATATATTGTAGCTAGCTACAATAAAAGAATGAGAGGTTAGTTACTGAGTGTGCTGAACATTGCACTGAACTTCATTATCAACCCTGTCCAATCACAGTAGTGTCTATGGGAGTTGTTGTGTTACTTTTAACTGTGGTAAATGCAACACCTGTTGTTTCGATGAGACTCCTTTCCTGAATTGCACCGGCTTGGCCACAAATGTAATGAATAAACAAACAATAAACAAACAATCACACAGCCACAGAAACCAAAACAAATACTTTCAAAGGAATGCACAGAAACACAGTCACAGAAGAAGTGATCAAACAATTCTCTGACCTACTTTTCAATCCTTACAACACGTTTTTGTAGTGCATAAATTGCCAATTCATGAAGCAATTGCATATGGATTGCATTGCCTTGCAATCAGTGTGGCTCGAGTTGGCTCTTGTGTCCACTGTCAATCAACAACAACAGGTTCCTCAAACTTTGCTTCTCTGTGACCACGTCTTCAACTTATTTGTCTATAGATCTTTGTAGTTTCTCTAAATTCACCTCTTTGTTGAAAGTTCATTTTGGGTGACTTCTCAAACTGTGGAATCTACCATAAACTTGAGATTCTAGAGCCATATAGGCCTCCTCCTCCTCCTCCTCCTCCTCGTCCTCCTCCTCCTCCTCCTCCTTCTTCTTCTTCTTCTTCTTCTTCTTCTTCTTCTTCTTCTTCTTCTTCTAATTTTTCTTCAGCCTTGTCCTTGAATAGTGTTTATTCTCCCATTTTCATTTCCATTATTGTAACATGTTGCTGGTCGAGACACTGTTCAGTGGGACACATTAGTCAAAATGACAAGATAACAGCGCAATGAGGAGTCGATATTAAAGCAAGGTCCTCTCTGAAGGTGAGCTGCTGCTTTGCAAATCAAGTACAGAACGCTTCCTGTCAGATACAGTGAGAAATCGTCGGACAGACAAACAGGATGGGAAGAATTAATTTTGATTTAATTCATCCCTCATCATTTTGACTGAAGCTTTATATAAGGACAACCTGTTTTGGTCGAGGTAGGGTATTATAGTGATACAAATGTAAAAACAGGGTCCTGGGAAAGTTGTTAAAACAAACCAAAAGGCTTATGGTACTCACAGACTGTTACCATCAAAGGCTAATCATAGGGAGGTTCAGAACGGCCGGTGAACAGTCTCCAGACTGTCCACTTGGTGTCTGGACAGGTGCTGTCCCAAACCATAGACAGTAAGCACACTAAGCACAGTGGTGTGAACACCATATCATCTAATCCTCATTGTTCTGGAGAGGTGAAGGATTACACTGCCTTTTAATGAGGTGATCTTCTGATTTGGTGCCAGAAAACATTGAAAAGTATTTTAAAGAGTGGTAATTCCTGGATTAAGCGGTAACTCGTGAGAGCTCTTGGGCCTGCTCCAAAACGTAGCCTAGGTTAGCAAGGTTACGGCTTGGTTTGTTCAAGATCTGTTTGACAAAACAGAACACACTAATGTGACAGGGGAGGATAATCTCTGAGGGTACGTGTCTGAAGCTGCATTAACAGTGTTCCCTATCACATTGTTAACCATAATTCCTTCTATTCCTATAAACCCAGAGAGATCATAGAATTAAAGTGCATTCGGAAAGTACTCAGACCCCTTGACATTTTCCACATTTTGTTACATTACAGCCTTATTCTAAAATTGATTAAATCATTTTTTTCCCTCATCAATCTACACACAATACCCCATAATGAAATATCACATTAACATAAGTATTCAGACCCTTTACTCAGTACTTTGTTGAAGCACCTTTGGCAGCGATTACAGCCTCGAGTCTTCTTGTGAATGATGCTAAAAACTTGGCACACATGTATTGGGGGAGTTTCTCACATTCCTCTCTGCAGATCCTCTCAAGCTCTGTCAGGTTTGATGGGGAGCGTCGCTGCACAGCTATTTTCAGGTCTCTCCAGAGATGTTAGATCGGGTTCAAGTCCGGGCTCTGGCTGGGCCACTCAAGGACATTCAGAGACTTGTCCCGAAGCCACTCATGCGTTGTCTTGGCTGTGTGCTTAGGGTCATTGTCCTGTTTCATCAAGGATCTCTCTGTACTTTGCTCCGTTCATCTTTCCCTCGATCCTACCACCTCCATGCTTCACCTTAGGGATGGTGCCAGGTTTCCTCCAGATGTGACTCTTGGCATTCAGGTCAAAGGGTTCAATCTTGGTTTCATCAGACCAGAAAATCTTGTTTATCATGGTCTGAGAGTCCTTTAGTTGCCTTTTGGCAAACTCCAAGCCGGCTGTCATGTGCCTTTTACTGAAGAGTGGCTTCCGTCTGGCCACTCTACCATAAAGGCCTGATTGGTGGAGTGCTGCAGAGATGGTTGTCCTTCTTGAAGGTTCTCCCATCTCCACAGAGGAACTCTACAGCTCTGTCAGAGTGACCATCGGGTTCTTGGTCACCTCCCTGACCAAGGCCCATCTCCCCCGATTGCTCAGTTTGGCCAGGCGGCCAGCTCTAGGAAGAGTTTTGGTGGTTCCAAACTTCTTACATTTAAGAATGATGGAGGCCACTGTGTTCTTGGGGACCTTCAATGCTGCAGAATGTTTTTGCTACCCTTCCCCAGATCTGTGCCTCGACACAATCCTGTCTCGGAGCTCTACGGACAATTCCTTCGACCTCATGGCTTGGTTTTTGCTCTGACATGCACTGTCAACTGTTGGACCTTATATAGACAGGTGTGTGCCTTTCCAAAACATGTGGAATTTACCACAGGTGGACTCCAATCAAGTTGTAGAAACATCTCAAGGATGAACAATGGAAACAGGATGCACCTGAGCTCAATTTCGAGTCTCAAAGCAAAGGGTCTGAATAGTTATGTAAATAATGTATTTCATTTGTTTGTTTTTATACATTTGCAAAAATGTATAAAAACCTGTTTTCACTTTGACATGATGGGGTATTGTGTGTAGATTGATGAGGGAAGAAAATAATTATATTTTAGAATAAGGCTGTGACGTAACAAAATGTGGAAAAAGTCATGGGGTCTGAAAACTTTCCGAATGCACAATATATATATAACACGATTCTGATGACAATTATAATTCTGACACAAAAGGCAAAGATCAATGCAGATTACCCTCTATTACATAAGACTGAATAACTAACTGGAGCCTCACAGAAGGAATAGAGATACTACTGACCCGTAGTTACTGTCTAGTTACCTCTAATATGTGGCTGTGGATATGAAAAGGTGGCAGACAAAGAGCTCTGTCTTTATAAACACATCAAGATAAGGGTGTTGTTAAAGGAATAGGTGTGATACTGAGGTAGCAGCACAATATCAGTCAGAGCCTGAAAAGATATCTGTCACGAGGTGAGGTGTATGTGTAGTGAAAGTCAGGCGCAGGACACCGAGGCTCAGTCCAACAGAGTTTACTCAAAAAATCCAAAAGGAAGCGGTAAACAAACAACCTCAACAATAAGAGGCGAGCATTTACGCAGCATGCGTAAAACACTAAAATAACAAACAAGAAGCAAAACACGCAGCACAACGACAGGCGAACAACAACACACAATCCTACTAAGCAAAAGGACAGAACTTATAGGACAGGTGATCAATACACAATTGGACACAGGTGTGACAGACAGACAAAAGCAATCACACACAGAAACATAGATCGGTGGCAGCTAGTACTCCGGGGACGGCGACCGCCGACGCCTGCTCGTACCAGGAGGGGAAGCAGCCTCGGCAGAATCCGTGACAGTACCCCCCCCTTGACGCGCGGCTCCAGCCGTGCGCCGACCCCGGCCTCGGGGACGGCCAGGAGGACGCGGACCCGGGCGCGTGGGATGCCCATGGTGAAACTCAGTCAGGAGGGATGGATCGAGTATGTCCCTCCTGGGCACCCAGCACCGTTCCTCCGGACCGTACCCCTCCCACTCCACGAGATACTGGAGACCACTCATCCGGCGCCTAGAGTCCAAGATGGTCCGGACCCTGTACGCCGGGGCCCCCTCGATGTCCAAAGGGGGCGGAGGGGTCTCTCCTATCTCATCCTCTTGGAGTGGGCCAGCTACCACCGGCCTGAGAAGAGACACATGGAACGAGGGGTTAATATTTTTATACTCTATAGGCAGTTGTAACCTGTAACACACCTCGTTCAATCTTCTCAGGACTTTGAAGGGCCCCACAAACCGCCGACCCAGCTTCCGGCAGGGCAGGCGGAGGGGCAGGTTTCGAGTCGAGAGCCAGACTCGATCTCCCGGTGCGTACACCGGTGCCTCACTGCGGTGACGGTCGGCGCTCGCCTTTTGGTGACGGATGGCACGCTGCAGATGGACATGGGCCGCGTCCCACGTCTCCTCCGAGCGCCGAATCCACTCGTCCACCGCAGGGGCCTCGGTCTGGCTCTCGTGCCACGGTGCCAGGACCGGCTGATACCCTAAAATACACTGGAAAGGTGTTAATCCGGTGGAGGAGTGGCGGAGAGAGTTCTGGGCCATCTCTGCCCAGGGGATATACCTCGACCACTCCTCCGGCCGGTCCCGGCAGTAGGACCTCAAAAACCTACCCACATCCTGGTTCACACGTTCAACCTGCCCATTGCTCTCTGGGTGGTACCCCGAGGTAAGGCTCACCGAGACCCCCAACCGTTCCATAAACGCCCCCCAAACTCTGGAGGTGAACTGGGGACCTCGGTCAGACACTATATCCTCGGGGACCCCATAGTGCCGGAACACATG
Organism: Coregonus lavaretus; assembly: GCF_964263955.1. Taxonomy (NCBI): domain Eukaryota; kingdom Metazoa; phylum Chordata; class Actinopteri; order Salmoniformes; family Salmonidae; genus Coregonus; species Coregonus lavaretus. The sequence continues at coordinate 4,836,427 of NC_140025.1, forward strand.
GGTGAACAGGGCCTCAGCGGTTTGTAGGGCAGAAGGGAGACCCGGCATAGGAAGGAGACGACAGGCCTTAGAAAACCGATCCACAACGACCAAAATGGTGGTATTCCCCTGGGAGGGGGGTAGATCGGTAACGAAATCTAACGAGAGGTGGGACCATGGTCGTTGTGGAACGGGCAGGGGATGTAGCTTACCCCTGGGCAAATGTCTCGGCGCCTTACACTGGGCACATACCGAGCAGGAGGAGACATAAACCCTCACATCCCTAGCTAACGTTGGCCACCAGTATTTCATGCTAAGACAGTGCACGGTCCGGCCAATACCTGGATGTCCAGAGTAGGGTGATGTATGAGCCCAATAAATAAGTCGATCACGAACCTCGAGCGGAACGTACGTCCGCCCCACAGGACACTCGGGGGGAGTAGGGTCGGTACGCAGTGCCCGCTCGACTTCCGCATCGACCTCCCAAACCACCGGAGCCACCAAACACGACTCCGGCAATATGGAAGTAGGCTCGTTAGACCTCTCCTCTGTGTCATACCGCCGGGACAGGGCGTCTGCCTTAGCATTCTGGGACCCTGGGATGTATGTGATCTTGAAAACAAATCGGGTTAGGAACATGTTCCACCTAGCCTGACGAGGGTTCAATCTCCTAGCTGCCCGGATGTATTCCAGGTTACGGTGATCTGTCAGAATGAGGAAAGGGTGTTGAGCCCCCTCAAGCCAATGCCTCCACACCTTTAGAGCTTGAACAACGGCTAACAGCTCCCTGTCCCCAACGTCATAGTTGCGCTCCGCCGAGCTGAGCTTCTTAGAGTAGAAGGCACAGGGGCGGAGTTTAGGTGGCGCACCGGACCGTTGTGACAGGACTGCCCCAATACCGGTCTCAGACGCGTCCACCTCTACTTGGAAGGGTAAAGAGGGATCCGGGTGCGCCAGCACGGGAGCCGAGGTAAACAGGTTCTTAAGTTTAACAAATGCCCTGTCCGCCTCAGCCGACCACTGCAAACGAACCGGACCCCCCTTTAGTAGAGATGTAATGGGAGCTGCAACCTGTCCAAAACCCCGAATAAACCTCCGGTAGTAATTAGCAAACCCCAAGAACCGCTGCACCTCTTTTACAGTAGTTGGAGTTTGCCAATTACGCACGGCCGATACCCGGTCTACCTCTATCTCCACACCAGACGCGGACAACCGATAACCCAAAAAGGAGACGGACTCCTGGAAGAACAGGCATTTCTCTGCCTTGACATACAAGTCATGCTCCAACAGTCTTCTCAACACTTGGCGCACCTGGGCTACATGCTCGGCTCGTGTAGCAGAGTACACTAGGATGTCGTCGATGTAAACTACTACACCCTGCCTATGCATGTCCCGGAAAATCTCGTCAACAAAGGATTGGAAGACTGAAGGAGCATTCATTAACCCGTATGGCATGACGAGATACTCGTAATGACCCGAGGTTGTGCTAAATGCTGTCTTCCATTCATCCCCCTCCCTAATGCGCACCAGATTATACGCGCTCCTGAGATCTAACTTTGTGAAGAAGCGCGCGCCGCGTAATGACTCCGTCATCGTCGCAATCAGTGGAAGTGGGTAGCTGTATTTAACTGTAATCTGATTGAGACTACGGTAGTCAATACACGGATGCAATCCCCCATCCTTCTTCTTCACAAAGAAGAAACTCGAGGAGACCGGGGAAGTAGAAGGCCGTATGTATCCCTGTGCCAAGGACTCGGCTATGTACGTCTCCATAGCCGCTGTCTCCTCTTGGGACAGGGGATACACATGACTCCGTGGCAGAGCCGCTCCTGTTTGGAGATCTATCGCACAGTCCCCCTGTCTATGAGGAGGTAGCCGCGCTGCCCTCGATTTACTAAACGCAAGTGCTAAATCCTCATACTCAGGGGGAATGCGCAGTGCGGGCACTTGGTTCGGACTCTCTACCGAGGTCGCCCCTAAGGAAACACCTAGACATCTCCCTACACACTGGGCAGACCACTCCATAAGAGCCCTCTGTTGCCACGCTATGGTAGGATCATGGGTGCTTAACCAGGGAAGTCCCAACACCACGGGATACGCAGGAGAGTCAATCAGATAAAACTGAATGATCTCCTCGTGACCCCCCTGCGTTGTCATCGTCAGTGGTGCTGTGACCTCCCTGATCAGACCCGACCCCAACGGCCGGCTGTCTAAGGTGTGGACAGGAAACGGAGGTTCTACCGGCCGAAGGGGAATCCCTAACCTACCACAAAATGCCCGATCAATAAAGTTCCTAGCTGCGCCTGAATCTACTAGCGCCTTATGCTGGGAATGAGGTGCCACCTGTGGAAATCTCACAGGAATATTCATGTGACCAACAGAAAGCTCTGGGTAAGTGGGGCGCCTGCTCACCTGAAATGACTCCCCAGTGCGCGGCCTGCTGTCACCTCTCCCAAGAGACCCTCCCCAGCACCTGGCCGCGGTGTGCCCTCCACGACCGCAGGTGGTGCAGGGGATGGCTCCCCTCGGGTTCCCTCTCCTCCTCTCTCTAGCGCCAGCACCCCCGATCTCCATAGGAATAGGCTCGGAGGTGCTGGAGGGCGAAATGGACGACCCCCACTCGGGACGTCCGCGGGTGGCCAGCAGGGTGTCTAGACGGATGGAAATGTCCACCAACTGGTCAAATGACAAGTTGGTGTCCCTGCAGGCCAGCTCACGACGAACGTCCTCTCGTAGGCTACACCTGTAGTGGTCGCTGAGGGCCCTCTCATTCCACCCCGAATCCGCTGCTAGTGTCCGGAACTCCAGTGCGAACTCCTGGGCGCTCCTCTTCTCCTGTCGGAGGTGGAACAGACGCTCTCCCGCCGCTTTACCCTCCGGTGGATGATCAAAGACAGTCCTGAAGCGGCGGGAGAACTCCGCGTAGGTGATGGTTGCGGCGTCTATTCCCCTCCATTCGGCGTTGGCCCATTCCAACGCCTTGCCGGATAGACAGGAGATGAGGGCGGAGACGCTCTCGTATCCCGAGGGCGCCGGGTGTACAGTGGCCAGGTACAGTTCCACCTGTAGCAGAAATCCCTGACACCCGGCTGCAGAACCGTCATATGCCCCCGGGAGCGAGAGCCGAATACCACTGGGTTCCGGTGCTGAGAGAGGAGGACTGGCCGTTGGTGCTGGGACGGTGTGAGAAGGCGTGGGCACCTCCCGATTCATCAACCGGCGCAGTCTGTTGGACACCTCGTCCATGGCGACCCCGAGTTGCCGGATCATGGCGTCCTGGTAATTAAACCGGTCTTCCAGGGAATCGGGTATCGCCGCTGTTCCTGCTGACTCCATGGAGAAGGTGTGTTGTTCTGTCACGAGGTGAGGTGTATGTGTAGTGAAAGTCAGGCGCAGGACACCGAGGCTCAGTCCAACAGAGTTTACTCAAAAAATCCAAAAGGAAGCGGTAAACAAACAACCTCAACAATAAGAGGCGAGCATTTACGCAGCATGCGTAAAACACTAAAATAACAAACAAGAAGCAAAACACGCAGCACAACGACAGGCGAACAACAACACACAATCCTACTAAGCAAAAGGACAGAACTTATAGGACAGGTGATCAATACACAATTGGACACAGGTGTGACAGACAGACAAAAGCAATCACACACAGAAACATAGATCGGTGGCAGCTAGTACTCCGGGGACGGCGACCGCCGACGCCTGCTCGTACCAGGAGGGGAAGCAGCCTCGGCAGAATCCGTGACAATATCAGAGCTTTGTCTCCATGATAAGAGCAACCTGGATATATATATGATATCTAGTCTGAATCCTCTGGGTCATCATTATTAGTCAAATACAGAGAGTGTGAGCTGAGGGTGTATGTGCTTGCACTGAATGAATTTTTGACTCCTGAGTGGCGCAGTGGTCTAAGGCACTGCATCGCAGTGCTAACTGTGCCACTAGAGATCCTGGTTCAAATCCAGGCTCTGTCGCAGCCGGCCGCGACCGGGAGACTCATGGGCGGCGCACAATTGGCCCAGGGTAGGGGAGGGAATGGCCGGCAGGGATGTAGCTCAGTTGATAGAGCATGGCGTTTGCAACGCCAGGGTTGTGGGTTCGATTCCCACGGGGGGCCAGTATAAAAAAATATGTATTCACTAACTGTAAGTCGCTCTGGATAAGAGCGTCTGCTAAATGACTAAAATGTAAATGAATGTGCATGGCGTGGAAGATACAGTATGGAGAATGTGAGCTAATCATTAGTCTTAGCTTATACTCGTCACATTCTCCAATGTAATGTATTAGTATAAGAGGGAAACAACACTTTTATTATCCGTCTTCCCCAGTAATATCAGCCGACAGAGGAGCCAGGGTTTGATTTGCTCTGCGTTTGATGCAGAGTGATATAATTCATAATTCTGTTAATTGGTGGATGAAGAGTATGGATGGAGGGACACATCAGGGTTAAAGGTGATTCATCTTCATTTTTTAAGTGGAACTGACAGCGTTTTAGCAACATGAAATCTTATTCAAATCTGTTCATATACAACCCCAGGAAGAATATGACACCTTTTTTTTTTTTTTACATTTTCTGACAAGTGGTCATTTTCACGTTTTCATAAATTCATAGAATGTTCGGGAATAACGTATAGTAAGGTATTTGTGAAAATTCTATAGCAATATAGGTGGCCATGCATTTGGACAATTGATAGACAGTGCAGTAATAAAACCTTATAAAAACATCTGTCTTGTCCAGGACCGGAGTCTACGCAGACCGATGCGCCATTGCCAATCAGAGCTACAGTAGGCCTATATGCAAAAAGCCATTTGCCACATGGGCCTGCCATCATTCCCTTTGAACTGGACTGTGAGTTTACAGGCAGTAGCAACAGCGCAACTTTAGATCATTATAACGCATTCGCAAAAAGCCACAAAATACACCTGAATGGATTTCTGCAAATATGTCCTCTTATAGTTGGGAACTTTACAGTCCTATTGATCAAACAACCATGAAGAGGTAGGGTATCGCTCCCTCAGTTGCCTATGCACATCAACAACAACAAGATCAACAACTAATGCAACTAACTTAAAACATGTTTTTTGCACTGCATGGATCACCGGTGCGGTTGAATGCAGCATTGCTGTATGGTGCACTCAAAATGTATTGTAGTTGAGTGGCCAGCCTAGGCTACTGCTCAAATGTTGCTGTAATAGGCCTACATGTTTCTCCTTTGCATGGTGTTTTGTTGCAGGTTTAGTTTTTTGGATATTCATTGTCAAGCTTTAAAAACCAAAGCCAGACTGCAACATTATATTATCCTAGCTAGGACTGTGGCATCTGTCTGTACACTTTCCCTCCGCTGCGTTCTGTAAATGGGACACAAAAAAGCAGAGCAATTGAAGTTGAATTCACTGATGCGAGCGCATCAGGCTGTAATTTCATCAAGTAGATGACTCAATTGTTGACTCATTTATAATCGCTTGTGTGTCCTATTCGGCCCCCGGGCCTTGCTAGTTTGAGTGTATAGACATTCCTAGCCTTGGTTACAGTCATCCGTTTTTCTTCAAAATATTGAGTCATTGAAACTGAAACAGTGCATCAAACAATGTACCAGGCCAGCTGTCATTTACAACCTGATAGACATTTTTTGGGTACTACCAAGAAATGTATTGGTGAATTATATTAATCATGCACTGAACTGCATCCATCTATTCTGCGAACAATGCCTTACTGTACGCCATTGAATTTTGAGTAAAATATAACCTATTTTTAAACCTCTTATAAAGTTGGTTTTGAATCATAACCTGGGAATTTGATATTTTTGACTGATATTATGATTGTATGTTTGTTTCATACCTGAAAAGTAGTTAATGTTGTCAGTTCCATAACATGTTTAACACATAGTCCATGAGTTTGGTGATGTTTGAAGGCAATTTAAGGGAGTTTTAACCATGTGAAAACTGGTTGGTATTTTCTCCATTGTAAGTAATGGATGTTGGCTAGGTTTCTAATGGTTTACATGTAAGAGAAGGGATTAAGATGGCGTCCGAACATTTTATACTTTTTTTCAACAAGGTATTAGATCCTATTTGTTTTATTTTCTATGAACGAATGCTCAGTTTAGTTCAGGTAATATATGTAAATATGTGATGTCACGATAAAATGTGTTCAAGTGTTAATATTTGTACGAAAATAGCATTTAACAGTTTGCTAGCTTTATGCTAACCAAATTTAGTTTGGCTAAGCGCTAGCTAGCTCTAGGCTAGTTGGTTTCAGTTAATGTTAGCTTACATGTTAATAGTTTATAATATAATGGTTGTAGCATTGTTTAGCACAGGCCTCCAGTAATTTATAGCTTTTTCGAAATTGACACTGATAGTAGAGTGAGTTATATATAATGTGAATGTGTGATAGTTTTCTTTAAACTGTGACCTTTTGTTTTTGATACTGGAATATGGAATGTGAAGATTTAATACTACAATAGAGTTGTATAATGTATAATTGATTTTGAAAAATATATATTTAACAAAAGAGAACAATACTTTAATACATCTTGGAGAATGCCTACTACTGAACACCACTAAAGTTTCTCCGTCTCCTCATTTCACCCAGTTAATTCAGGTTTATTATCTGCTGACTACGTCTCAGTCCGAGGCATGTAACAACAACACATTGTCCAAATTGTCCTATTTCTAACTGTTGTTGGCTTGGCTATCCCCTTTGATTTTTCGCACTGGAAACAGTTTATTTTCCATGGGTTTGTGCTGCATGAGAGTTTAATACTGTGATCTGTTCCCTTAGCCTCTCTTTGTTTTTGCTTGTTCTTATTATTGTGAGACTCTCCCATTATCTCTGTCTGCTATTTCCTGTATTCCTTTGGTAATCCCATAACACTTAGTGACACTGCTGACATCATGGAATTCATAATATTTTCAGAAATATATCGAGGCATTGTTGAAAACGTAAGGGCTATTAGTCAAGGGCCATGACCTTCTCATGCTGTTCCAGTAGAGATAAACCCCTGGTGGGTACATGTGGCGCATGGGGGAATCGTGTAACATAATACAACATACAGTATATCTGTACATCTCATTTGCCATGGAAAGAAAATGCCACGCCATGCCATAAATTCAACATTCTATATATGTCTGAAGAGCACACACGTTTGGGCTGGTACACCAGGTGTTTGACTGAGAGCGTTCCTCTCTTTATCTCCTATAGGGACAGCTCTCCTCCTATAGAAACAGCTCTGCTCTAACACATTCTATGTCATGTTGCTCTACACCTGGCTATTACCCCTCACAAACACACACACACACACACACACACACACACACACACACACACACACACACACACACACACACACACACACAACTATCTCCATTGAACATTAGGAACATTATGAGAGCGCTGGGCCTAACCTTGATTGATACGTAGACAGCGCTTCAGGGCATGCACTTTCACATTAACACCTGTGGAGACCTGGGGAAGAGTGGGAAGACACATATTGCCAAGATATTAATGCATTCACATCCCTGCCGCTGCAGCGCTGCCAACCTAACCTCTCCAGAGCTGAGAGTCTGAGAGCATGAGAACCTGAAACATTACTCTATTATTTATTTTTGAAACAGCTTCAGGGGTCAAGCAGCATCAACAGCATGTGGTTGAACATGAAGACTGACAGTCTCTCATTAAGACTAGTGGGTCCAGTAGCAGTGAGAGAGGAACACAGGCTGGGGAGTTATTACCATGTCTTGTCTGCCCATTATCTGTAATAAAGCTGAAGGAGCCTTGTCCAATGTGTGGTGGTGCCACTGAGGAGAAAGACGAAGAGAGTCAGTCTCATAATACAGTGCATTCGGAAAGTATTCTGACCCCTTGGCTTATCCAAAAATGGATCAAATGAATGTTTTCCTCATCAATCTACACACAATACCCCATAGTGACAAAGCGAAAACAGGTTTGTAGAAACTTTTGCAAATGTATTAAAAATAGAAAACAGAAACACCATATTTACAAGACCCTTGGCTATGAGACTCGAAATTGAGCTCAGACGCATCCTGTTTCCATTGATCATCCTTGAGATGTTTCTACAGCTTGATTGGAGTCCACCTGTGGTAAATTCAATTGATTGGACATGATTTGGAAAGGTACACACCTGTCTATATAAGGTCCCACAGTTGAAAATGCATGTCAGAGCAGAAACCAAGCCATGAGGTCGAAGGAATTGTCCGTAGAGCTCAGAGGCACAGCTCTGGGGAAGGGTACCAAAAAATGTCAGCAGCATTGAAGGTCCCTAAGAACACAGTGCCCTCTATCATTCTTAAATGGAAGAAGTTTGGAACCACCAAGACTCTTCCTAGAGCTGGCCGCCCAGCCAAACTGAGCAATCCGGGGAGAAGGGCCTTGGTTAGGAAGGTGACCAAGAACCCGATTGCAGCTCTGTCAGAGCTGCAGAGTTCCTCTGTGGAAATGGGAGAACCTTCCAGAAGGACAACCATCTCTGCAGCACTCCACCAATCAGGCCTTTATGGTAGAGTGGCAAGATGGAAGCCACTCCTCAGTAAATGGCACATGACAGCCCGCTTGGAGTTTGCCAAAAGGCACCTAAAGGACTCTCAGACCAAGAGAAACAAGATTCTCTAGTCTGATGAAACCAAGATTGAACTCTTTAGCCTTGATGCCAAGCGTCATGTCTGGAGGAAACCAGGCACCGCTCTTCACCTGGCCAATACCATCCCTACGGTGAAGTATGGTGGTGGCAGCGTCATGCTGTGGGGATGTTTTACAGTGGCAGGGACTGGGAGACTAGTCAGGATCGAGGGAAAGATGAACGGAGCAAAGTACAGAGAGATCCTTGATGAAAACCTGCTCCAGAGCGCTCAGGTTCTCAGACTGGGGCGAAGGTTCACCTTCCAACAGGACAATGACCCTAAGCACACAGCCAAGACAACGCAGGAGTGGCTTCGGGACAAGTCTCTGAATGTCCTTGAGTGGCCCAGCCAGAGCCTGTACTTGAACCCGATCTAACATCTATGGAGAGATAGCTGAAAATAGCTGTGCAGAGAAGAATGGGAGAAACTCCCCAAATACAGGTGCCCCATGCTTGTAGTGTCAACCCAGGAAGACTCAAGGCTGTAATCGCTGCCAAAGGTGCTTCAACAAAGTATTGAGTAAAGGGTCTGAATACTTATGTAATTGTAATATTTCAGTTTTTTTTTATATACATTTGCTAAAAATGTTGCTTTGTAATTATGGGGTATTGTGTGTAGATTGACAAGGAAAAAATACAATTTAATTAATTATAGAATAAGGCTTTAACATAAAATGTGGATAAAGTGAAGGGGTCTGAATACTTTCCGAATGCACTGTATGTTGACATGGAGATATATACTGTCAGGTCCAAAATTCTTGGCACCCTTGATAAAGATGAGCAAAAAATGATTGGCACCCCTGTTTTGAACACTGAGCATTTTTCTAAAAGTTTTTTGAGATTGGAGAACACATTGGGAGGGATCTTAGATTCCTCCATACAGATCCTTGATATCCTTTATCTGTGCTTATGGACTGCCCTCTTCAATTCAAACCATAGGTTTTCAACGGGGTTCAAGTCCAGAGACTGAGAAGGCCATTGCAAAATGTTGATTTTGTGGTCAATTAACAATTTCTTTGTGGATTTTGATGTGTACTTGCAGTTATTGTCTTGCTGAAGATCCACTTGTGGCCAAGTTTCAGCTTCCTGGCAGAGGCAACCAGGTTTTTGGCTAAAATGTCCTGGTACTGGGTTAAGTTCATGATGCTGTTTACCTTAACAAGGGCCCCAGGACCAGCAGAAATAAAATAGCTCCATAACATCAAAGACCCATCACCATATTTTACAGTATTTTACACCAATGGTTGGTTTGGTGTGGGAAGAAAGATGCATATGCAGAAAAGAACCACATACAGTATGTTACCATACTGTATTTTAGGGTATCCAATAGCGTTACTGTAATATTTTTTTACCATTGTTTTTATGATAATTTACAAGCAACTGGCTGCATGTAAGTTACCAAAAAACAACAGTACAGTGCATTACTGTAATCTTATTAACGAATGGATGAATTAATTAAACTCAATAAGGGCAGATGGGGTTTGTATTTTACAGTATTTTACCGTAATTGCATGGGATTGGTGCAAGCAGGTTGGCTGCTAGGTAATGTGTTTACATATTACAGAATATCAATTAATGCCAGTTTGGAAGCCTTTGTTAAGGCCTCTAAAAGTGCAAGTGCTACAAAATACCACATTTTGGTATTCCAAACTGGAGGTGACAACATGGCAAAACAGACCAAAGGACATGGCAAATACTCAATCATTAATGGTTTGAGACTTGCTGCCACTCCAATCTGTCCCCAATACACATTTAATTGTTGGGTCACTACTACCGCATATCAGTTAAATTGGTACAGCAATCTCACTAATGGGTAGCAGAAATGTAGCTTCTTTCTGGCTCATTCAAATATCTTAATGAGACAAAAACAACAATACCATGCAACCACGAAATAACTTCTTATAACCACAAAATAACTTATCTTTAACCAAAGTTTCTTTGGAATTTATGGTAACATACTGTAAAAAATTTTTACAGTAACTTATAGGTAACTGGCTGCCAATAAGTTACCATAAAAACAAGTTACAGTTTCTACAGTGTGGTTTTTGGCGCTCCTAAAATATGGCACGGTACTGTATTCTGTGGGGTGGAATTACAGTGCCCTTTTGAAATACATCAATTATTTCCCTGCCCACAATATTTTTCCCACAATGCACCATCATTTACAGTACGCTGGAGTATAGTGCTTCAAAGTATTTTATTGTTGATAAATGTAAAAATAAATTACAGTTTTCCATTACAGTGTAATATTCAGATGTCTTTCAATCCTATCACTCAGAATTGTTTGAATAAGTTGCCAGTTGCCAATCCGACAATGCTGTGCAGTTACAGTAATGTACTGTTAAACCAAAGTTTCTTTGGAATTTACGGTATAATTTACTGTTTACACCTAAAATCACCCAGAGTGCATTGCCATTTACGGCAATTTACTAAAAATAATTAATACAATACTTTACTGTTAGTTTTATTGTATAATACTGTCAAAAAAACAAGACCGTTTCACAGTGTGGGGAGAGAGATGGTCCTCTGATGGTCCTCTGTAGCTCAGCTGGTAGAGCACGGCGCTTGTAACGCAAAGGTAGTGGGTTCGATCCCCGGGACCACCCATACACAAAAATGTATGCACGCATGACTGTAAGTCGCTTTGGATAAAAGCGTCTGCTAAATGGCATATTATTATTATATTATTAGAGAGGTGGTGCGGGAGGGTGTTAGAAGGGTTGGGGGAAGTGTTGCACTTTGCATGTAAATGGTTGTTAGACTGCTGCCGGGCCCTGTAGAGAGCCTGAAATAGAATAATGATGACAAAATTGGAGCACTAGGAAAGATATTTGAGGACACATGGGTAATCAACGGCAACTGTTTGGACGTACTATGACCTGGAATGACGTATGATCTGATCTATGATTTCTCAGACACAGAGGAAAGGGTTTATTTCTGCTGGGAGATGATGAGAGCACTTTGTACACCCCACCAAGACCTAAAGTCCCGAGACCCCAGCAAAAATCTAATTTATCTGCATGTCCAGCCCTTATATTTAGACTCACAATGTAATGTTTTACCATTTTCTTTTCAGGACAACCAGAGCTACAAGTAGAACACAAAACGATTTGACATAAACAGTTGCAATCATGAGTTTTATTGACAAATGTCAATATAAAACCCTGATAAAAAGGAATTTATGAATGCTGTAAGTACAGAAATTGTGTCGAGTTTGGAGTTTGTGACAGAAACTATGTAAGCTTATTACAGTATTATAGAAGAACCCCTTACCCTTTAACAACTCTTGTGTACCTTGTGAGCGTCATAGAGCAAACATGCGTGTTCGTGAGAGTCTCAGCTTTTGTAGCTCAAACCATTTGGACTCTATAGACGTTTTTGTAAAAAGACATGGTCATGGGCCCCAGTTGGTATCCGCCCTTGTCTCACAAACACCGCTCTAGCTCCGCCCCCGTTAATCACACAGACTAATGGTACCAACGGATGTGGATGTTACACATTGGGTTAAGGACAATTTGATCTCAGTGCAGAGTTTGAAAATCTCTTGTCATTTGAGGTTTGCCAGTGCAATAAAAAGGTATTTGGTGAAGCAGAAAGAAAGTTCACAAAGAAAAGGCGGCATCAAAAGGTTTCCAGATAAATCTGTCTGTTGTTTAATAGTTGGTTTTAAATTCTCATCATTGGGAAACAAAAGAGTGACAGACTCTAATGTCTCATCAAGATGACTCAAGCGATTTTGTGCCACAATCATGAGATTACCTTTCTGAAGCAAAAACCCATCAGGACTTCAAAATTGTTCAGTTTTCCTGAAATTCAAAACATCAATCCCTTTTCTGTGAAATGAGTCTGATCTGATGCCTCATAAAAGGTCACCATTTTTGATGTCTTCATGATCGACTGAACAAGACTATAACATAAGAAATGACAAATCATGCAAAAGACAACTTTGTTGGGACAAACTTCATATTGCTTCTGATAAATTATATTTTATATTGTATTTTTTTGTTATTGAGAGATACTATAAATACATAATTTTATTTAAAGAGTAAATTAAGATGAAAAAAACGTTCATGCCACTTGAATAGATTTACGCTTCATATTCCAGTTACTTCTGTTTGGTTTCCATGTCTGTATTCCGCCCGGAGCATCTAAGTGAAATATGTTCACAGCATATGCCATGTCAAGAGATGGCATCAGGAGGCCGGGGAGTCTGAATAAGTTAATTAAACGCAGAGGTGGTAGCTAGGCACGGCAGTGGGCTGCCCTTCAGCTATTAGACAAAGTCACTTACACTACAACTCTCTCCCACGCTCTAGCGAGAAAACAAACTTCAACCCGGACCAGGCCAAAGAGTACCCATGTGACCGTTAGGAAATCTGAAGCTTGGATATTTTGTATGATTTTGTTTTAGATTACATTAGAAAACGTTATTATCCTCTATTATTTCCCTCTATGGGTTGAAATGTCACATTTTGTCATTCAAAATTCCCTGTGAGTCAGTGTGACTGTCCTCCTCCATCCCTCCATCCCTGTCAGTAATTTAGTGGCCGGTCTTCAGTGCATACTGCATAAAAGCCAGACATGACGAGTATCTCTCTGAGGGGTTGGAACATGGCTTGTCAGTCACACAGAGAGGCTTTGGTGTGCGCCCAGTGGAATACTGGATGAATATTGGATGTGAAAAGAGAGAGAGACGTTTAAATTGCAGCTCTTTCCTCCTTGGGATGCGAAGAGAGGACGTTTAAATCTCTTCTGTTTTCTCGTTGGCTTCTAACCAGCCCCGGCCTGGATTCTGTATTAAGGTCCTAGAGGGCAGAGGGTGAATTAGTTAGAGTAGACCTTTCATGCAGACAAACAGTATGTAGGCTATGTCTTTGGAGTCATGTCTTAAGACACAAGTTTATGATGAAAGTGATTGTTTTCTAAAGACGTTTGTGCCTTTTAGGATGAAAGCCTGTGACAGAGGCTAAGGGATCGTTATAGAACTAGTTGTGTCTGATGAGACATGACAGAAACATCATATCCACTTCCTCATCTCACATGTCAATAAGGAACACCGATCTTTGCTGATTTTTCTCCAGTGTCATGTGACCATGTCGCCTGCAGCTTCAGGGAAGTGCTTTCATCAAGTTCTGTCTGTCCTGTGTGGATTATGATGATGCATAGGAACTGATTGGGACGCCACCATCTATCTGGAGCATCATAATTTACACACTTCTTCAATTTGAGCTATTGGCTCATGCTGTTAAACCATGTTTCTCCTTCCTCTGTGTACAGCTTCTCACGTTGCATCATTGACTTAGGATGTGTTCTCTTGGATTAGAATTTCAGATTTGTTTAGCTTTCCTTTGGTCATTCAATGGAGTTGTGGTCTATTCTATCGTGACTGTACTGTGCCCTAATAATGAGTCAATTAGGATATTGAGGACTGTGGGGATGACTCGAACTAACAGACAGGTGGGTTAGCGGCAGTATACTCTGCTGTAAGGCTGGTTGGCAGCCTGGAGTAAAAAAAAAAGGAAGAAGCTTATTAAGATGGGAAGTCATTTTTCTAAGTGAAATAAACTAGAGGAGCTGGGATCATATGAAAAGAGCTGTGTTTATATCTGCAAGCCAATCCTCTACCGTGGGGGTGTTAGAGAAAAAATGACTCGCATCCCGCTGAGGTAGATTATCTGTCAGTGGAGCTCCTACTGTTGTTCTAATTTGTCTGTTTGTTTGAGGAGCCAGATTCTTCTTTATTTACTTCCTACATGTGGTGCAGAGAGGAAGTGCTAAGGCTGTTAGCAAGCTGCGCTGGAGTCAAACAAGCCTTACATTGACGTACATTTTCTAACACATCTACATTGACTGCACCTGCAGTCTACTTCCATCATCCTTGATAGAATGATTGTATACCGGTATTCTATTTTTATAAATTACAGGAAGCATGTCAGTGACACTCGCAATTCTACTGTCTTTAATTAGTGCATTATAAAAATGTGTGTGTGTGTGTGTCTCTTTCTCTGGGTGTGTGTGTGTGTGTGTGGCAGGCATCAGTTTCATCAACACTAATCAACTTAGTTAAAGTAAAGATTCATCCATTTTGAATGTTACATCATATTTGTGCTATTCGCCGTGCATCTCTGAGCTATTCACTGTGCAAGCAGGCAGAAATGCGTCATACCGGCTGTATTTCTGCCTGCTTGAACGGTACAGATACACATGAAAACATGAAATGACCCCGGGAATCCATAGAACACAAGTACGATAACATTCCTTTAACCACCACATTTGCACTGTATAGGCCTACTGCTTCTCCAGTTTCATTACACAAATCTATAATATGATGGATTGTTTAAAATGAATATAGACTTGTTAGATCCTATATTCCATACAGTAATTAAACACTCCAGTCTCCAATTGCCTTATTAGTATTTATCTACAACACCTGCCTCTTAGACCTCTTCTCATGTGAGACGGACAGCTATTGAGCCCCCTGGCTCGGCCCTTGTTTAGCTCTGTAGTCCATGTCCATACAATACACCTCCTCCACTAAGCAGCGCGCTAATAAACAAACACAGATCAATTAAAAGAATCCATGACGTCCCCCCTAAGATCAATGGCTCTGGAAGAGCATTTGTCTAATAAACTGAAACTGTCATGTAGAAGCCATGTAACGGTGATGGGCTGAGCTGTTTGCTGTGGTGTATAGTGTCCCAGAGACATGCATCCAAGGCCGTTGCTTAAATAATAGGCTACATGCCATTTTTAAAGCTATAATCCTTAGTTGCTACATCCATTTTTGGAGTTATAAATTAATGAAATATACCCATTGATTCTTGAAGAATATAACTTATACATGCGTCATGAGCTAAGTTCAACTGTCGTACCTCATCACAACCCAAAATATAAGCTTGTTATACTCCAGTGTTTGTAAACAATTTAAACGTAAACAACACTGTATAGCAAACTAAAATGTCCATACCATGGATGGTCAGTCCTTGCATCCATGGCTCTCTCTATGAATTTGAGAGTGGTTACATTTCTCCAGGCCCATCCTTCAGCTTTTTACCAAAACAGAGTCGAGGTGGTGCTTTGTTATTGCTTCAATTAAGGATTCTAGCTTTAAGGCCGTAAATTCTCCCTGTCTCTCATTCTTTTATAGCAGGTTTCCAGCTGCATGCTTTCCAATTCTGGTCCTGGTAGTGGGTTGGGTACCCACTACCAGGACCAGAATTGAAAAGCATGCAGGGGTGAAGATTTTTATTTTCACCCAGCACTAACATACCTGATTCAACTAATCAACAAGCCCCTTGATTAGCTGAATCAGCTGTGTTGCCTATACAGGATTAACAAGTGTGTATGCTACATAGTGTGTGTATGCTACAGTTTGCATGTACTGTGTATTTAAATACTGTATTCTCGGCATAACTCGTTCTAATTTCTACTACTGTACATTGCATTTTAGTTACACTGTTTATGCTGCATGTATAGATTGCATTTGGATTACTGTTACAGTGCTATTTGGGTTAAGTGGATTCATTGTGATGTATCTAGATTTTATTTGGGGGGGGGGGGGTTATTTTTGTAATTGTTTGACATTTTACTGCGTTGTTAGGCGCTAGTAACACAAGCATTTCATTGCACCTGCTCTAACATCTGCTAAACTGTGTACGTGTCCAATAAACGTTGATTCGATTTTTAATGCCAATGCCTCTTCATGTGCATATAAATCCTTCAACTTGGAAATGTTCATGTGACATATATTGCAAACCTCAAAGTGCTGGTTTATAAATACACTTTGATTGATATATTCCGGTAGCATGGAAATAGGTTATTGGATCTGTGCTGTGCGGAGGATAAGGTGTGAGAGTGTTTGTGTGTGTGTGTGTGTGTGTGTTTGTGTGTGTGAGCCATCAGTGTAGGTTAATATATGCACACGGACAGAAGGTGTGTAAGGGCAGGGGAAGAAAAGACACAATTCCCAGAATACCCAGAATACCAGGATAAGAGCCTGAATGTTCTCCTCTGATAGCCGTAATAGAAGATAATAGTCGAAAATGATTCAATTTTCAGAATTGTTTCTTTTATCTAGGAAGAAAATCAATCAAGGTATGGTTGATTAGGTTTCGCGTCAGAAGGTATAGCAAAATAATAGTCTTCTATATACGACATCATGAGCAGAGATTCTTTATTTTTCCTTCTTATTCTTGATTTTGTTGAAGGCAGAAAATGGACAATGGAAAATGACATTGACCCGTGGCATAGTGTCCGCTTGCTGTTCCTGGGATCCAAGCAGCCCTGAGGGATGAGATGTCTCTCGCAGCCCAAGCACTTTGACACCTGGTAACCAGAGCCATTACTCCACTAAAATACATCAGCTTCCAGCCCACAAGACCTCCCTTACGCATTCCACAGAGAGGGACCACGGCTCTCTTGTTGCCCTCTTAAAAAGCCTAAGGTTGCGTCCCAAATCACACCCTATTCTCTTTATATTTTGACCAGAGCCCTATGGGGGGAATAGGGTGTCATTTGGGACGTACACTTAGAGGTGACATCATCCTGCAGTATTCACTAACCTATCTAATTGAACTTTTTCTTCTTCTTAATTTTTTATTATGCATATTTAATCATCTTCTCTCCTATTGGGTGACTTAGCCTCCTAAGGGAATCCATAGTATCTTAGTGATCTATTGATGGCCGGTGAGCAGAAACCAAACACAGAGCATGAAATAGAACCAGAGTAGAATAACAACGATATGGCATTACAGAGAAATCCTGTGTCCTCCTAATATTGACATATATATATATCTTAATTCCATTATTTTAGGTCTGTGAGTATTGTTGTGAATTGTTAGATATTACTGCACTGCTGGAGCTAGGAACACAAGCATTTCCGCTACACCAACAATAACATCTACTAAATATGTGTATGTGACCAAACTCATTTGATTTGATTCAGAGGAGCAGGGGGAAAACAACATAAAAACGTCTATGGGAGTGGACCTGCTGAATGCGGTTACTCATGGGTTTTTATGATGACCACAAATAGCTGTCGTCATGGTGTCCTAGATTTGTTGGTCACTTGATGTCTTTCTTTATGGTTTGTATAGCCTTTATCTGTTGGGGCATCTGTATGTTTATCCAAATAATGCAGACTTTACCATCTAAACTAATGCTTCATAGCCAAACCATACAAGAAAGTAAATATCTGCGTTCAATTACTTTCCTGAACTGATGAACTGCATGATAAACAACGTCCATTTCCACCCTAAACTAAACGTTCTCTATGAACATCATTCCCAGTTGGACATGCTCTCCTCTGGCATGTGTGTGATTTCTACCTCCCCTCTCTGGACAACATCTGAATAACACAGCAGGGAGCAGACAGGAGCAGGATCAGAGATGCATGTTGCTCATTCAAACAAGGACGTGTGAGATAAGTGGAAGTGACACTCCATGGTGTTTTATGGAATCAAAACATTGAAATTAGTATGGATGTTATCACCCACATGTACATTATTATTCAGATCTATGACAGATCAACATGCTTGTGTTATAAATTAGGCGGAGGAAATCTGGCTGTGATAAGGCTGATTTGTGTGAATTAGAAACATGAAAAGCAGTGATGTGTGAATGTAGCTATTCTCAGAGTAAATATTCTCACTTCGGTCCCTGTGGGGAGGCGGACAGAGCCGGGAGCAACCTCCCTGGTGTAGTGTTGGCAGAAATGTGGTTTTGACTAGATGGTATACAGCTTATTTCAGAAATGACTTTTCATAGCAGGTTAAGAGAACTTATGAGACGTAAGCTAGGGATTTGAAAGCAATAACATACGGCTCAGAACTTTACTCCCGGTCCATACTGCTGCTTGTCTACAAAGTCTCCCCCCCCCCCCCCCCCCCCAAGGTTAGGGTTAAGGTTTAGGGTAGGGACATCCCAAGGATTCTGGATAGCACTAACCCTTCCCAATCCTACAGAAAATCAATTCCAGTGGGACAAACCACAGGTTAGAAGGGATAGCACTCACTCCCTGGTTTCTCTTCTCTTTCAACTGCCCTCTTTTTCTTCCATTAAACTGTTGACTGTGGTTGGTGCTGCCATCTCCTCTGCTTGCCGTGTCGCCCCCCATTTACCATTATTTCACCATGATGGTTTGTTTGTTCGCATCAGTTTAGGGATAGATTGGCAACCAATCTACAGGCTGGTTGAGGTACTTCCTGTATCTGTACGGTCTGCTGGTTCACCACACACATGTAAAAGAGTCATGTTTTATTCAAGGTTTCGACTGTCTTTATTTAGTTATTCAGACAGATCAACCCAATGCATTGTGGTCCCATCACAGCATGTACATCAGCAGGTACAGCAGGTCTCAATCTCTCAGACAGCAAAGGATACAATGTAGAGACAGTGCAACCCAATCCATAGTCTGGGACAGGCATGTCTTAGCTCCATGTCTTGCATTACAGAGAAGGCTACAGTACTGTATGTGTGCAGAATAGCATCAGAGAGATACATTGAAGAAGGCAGAAGAGGGAAGCACTCATGAAATTGGGACAGTAAAGCGATTTTACATAACAACATATTTGTTTCCCTACTTTGAAGTAGTCTAAGCTTCTGTGATTGTTATGTTGAGACATTAAGCTGAGTAAATCACAGCGGGACAATTAATAGTAGTCATAATTGACGTTGGCGCCATGTCTGTAGGAACCGGGGTCCTGGGGCCCGATGGGGGCATTCTCGTCATAATGGTGCTGGTGACCTTGGTCTGATGACAGGGACAGGTCCATCCAGTAGGACAGGTCAGTCTCAAGCCTCTGTGGGATGGATGGACAACAAGAGATAAATCCATAATGATTTCAAGCTAGAAGACTCGTGAACTTGTTTGCATGACAGTGAATAGACAAGGTGTTAGAAGAGACAGTGTGTGTATTTGTGTGACAGCTGCAGTAGGAGAGACCCATCTCAAGGACAACTGGAGATGCAATGAAATAATATCGTAATAGCACATGCTTTGATCCAAAGTGACTTGCAGTACATTCAGTCCATTTAAAAAATATATATAATGTATGAACCCAGCGGGAAATCAACCTAAAGTAGTGTAAACATGTTTGCATAGATGAGGTCTTGGAAGGGATGGTGCGTCTGAGTTATAGCATGACTGGCATTAGAGGGCAACCTCACGTTTCTCTTGACTAATTAACCGACACGTTTTCCATGAGGCATTTCTGGAGGCAGGGGGCTTTATGTGGCGAGACAGTTTGGACAGGTCTGCCGCTGTTGGACGATGGCCGCAGATGTGAGAGAAATATTACGGTCCCTCATCGACTGATGTTGGAGCTGGGATGAGCTGGAGCTGACACACACCACACACACACACACACACACCACACACACACACACACACACACACACACACACACACACACACACACACACACACACACACACCACACACACACAGGGGGCAGCTGCTGAGCCCGCTAGGAGACAGGTGTCACAGACACCGACATTAACCCAATCACACAACCTCGTCATAAAAATATCAACACACACCTTATAATAGAGCTGTCTGGACAGTGGAGAGTGGTTGCATTGTGTTGCTAAGATATTGCTGTAGAAAGGAAGCCATGTCTCTGTACAGCCTATATGAGACTGAAGCAAACACAAAGACTGACCTATTCGTATGTTGACCTATCATTCCTGTAAATGCCACCATGTCACTTATACAATGATGGAAAAATTGTCAGAATTTCTATAACGATGTTAAAGGAAAACCATTCAGATTAGATTAAAAGAACATAACTAGTAGCATAACAGGGATGTGCTTGTACTATGCTGTACATTCTTCCTGTAAGTCAGTTATTTGTAATGTTAAATGGAATTGTATATTTAAGCAATAAGGCATGAGGGGGTCTGGTATATGGCCAATATACCACGGCTAAGGGCTGTTCTTATGCACGACGCAACGCGGAGTGCCTGGATACAGCCCTTAGCCATGGTATATTGGCCATATACCACAAACCCATGACGTGATTGCTTATATAAACTGGTTACCAACGTAATTAGAGCAATAAAAATACATTTTTTGTCATACCCGTGGTATGAGTCTGATACGACGGCTGTCAGCCAATCAGCATTCAGGGCTTGAACCACCCAGTTTATAAAACATAATAGTATACGATGCATTTGTAGTTTACTAGACCGGATTACCATAAGGACTGTAGGAATGTTTTACTGACCAATGGGTAAAGCATCTGTGTGTGCAGAGTGTAGTGTATTGTGAAGGGTACAGTGTGCAGTGCACCTACCGCCTCGTCATAACCCATGTGCATGAACTGCATGATCCACTGCTGCACATCTGGCCTGCTGCGGTCCCAGATGTTCCTCTTGGGCCTCCGTAGGGAGGTCAGGAACTCTTTGGCCTTGGAGGGGGCCACCGCCACCCCCACCTCCACAGGCTTCGTGTCTCCGCCCACTAAGGAAATACAGGTAGGAGAGGTTAAGGGTCAAGGTGCGGATGTAAAGCAGTCAATAACCACACCTGTTTGTCTACAGCAGTGTTGGAGGCAGGGGAAGTGTGTAGGGAGCAGGGGAGCTGTCAGTGACAGAGATAGAGTGGTTCTGACCGAGCAGCAGCAGCCAGGAGAGACAGGAGAGGAGCCTAAGGCTGCATTAGCGACACTCTATAAATATCAATGGGTGCTTTTTATTATTAATAAGACTCATAAAGCCATCATCATCTGAAACTGTCACTTATCAATCCAGGCATTCATCCCACAGAGGACTGTATGTTTTGCATGCCATGGAGGTCTGTCTGAATTTGACAGGGCTATTCAAAGACAGACAAGTGTGAAAAGTTTACCGCCTGAGGTAGATTTGTCGATAAAGTTATTCATGAAAGGTGAATTGTTTTCCTGACATTTATGACGCAGACATGTGGATGTACTGTGGCTCAGTGTAGTCAGTGTGTGTAGTCTCAGCTGTGAGATGTTTCTCATGAAAAACAGCCATAATCCATATTGCCACCTCTTTTCTTCAGTAGTCTGTGGAGCCTGCTCTCCCTTGTGCCATCTGTTGGAGACGCACAGACACAAGAGGTTAAATAAAGACAAATCAGATATATTGTACTTGATCTAAACATTACCTCACTTTGAATCAACTGTTATATCATTACTGAGTGTACAAAATATTTGTATTGAGTTGCACCCCCTTTTTCCCTCAGACACACTCAAACCGGTGCGCCTGGCACCTACTACCATACCCCGTTCAAAAGGCACTTAAATATTTTGTCTTGCCCATTCACCCTCTGAATGGCACACAAACACAATCCATGTCTCAATTGTCTCAAGGCTTAAAGATCCTTCTTTAACCTGTCTACTCCCCTTCATCTACACTGATTGAAGTGGATTTAACAAGTGACATCAATAAGGGATCATAGCTTTCACCTGGATTCACCAGGTCAGTCTACTCTATGTCATGGAAAGAGCAGGTGTTCCTAATGTTTTGTACACTCAGTGTATATCATTATTATGACCTATGACAGAGAGAGAGAGTTCAAGTAAAGAGTAAATAAGAAATCTAATACGGAAGCAGCTCTGTTTTATTACATTTAAGTGTTACAATTCTCCAATTAAGTGATAGACGTCAAACCTATGCAGTATATAGAAACCTTGGTGAGTATATAAAAACAGTTGTAAAAATAATGTTTATATAAAAAAGGTTTTATCCATCCCTTCATACCCATTCACCATACCAATACTTGAAAAACACTCCAGTTATCAAAGTATTACCAGGGCAACCTAAACAACACATTAGAAGGTCCGTTGAACAACAATGGAATTCTGGCACTGGTATTTTTATTTTTCAAGCATTACTATGCAAGATGAATACAAACTGCAAGCTTCTCAAATAATTCACAGCTCTGTATGGGTTTTGATGACAGCCGTTCAGGAACTTGGGCACCGCGCAAGATAAGAAGTTGCCCCCATCCCACCTGCTAATTGGGCAACTTGTTTTGTTGTCTGAGTGAGGGAAATGCTGTAAATTGAGGATTATAATAAATAAGTTGAGGATTATAATAAATACCGCTCTGATGTCGTACAACCAAGTCAAACACCCGTGAGTCCAAATGTGCACTTCACATCTCCACATCATAAAACTCATGTCATATGCAGTGTCAACGTTTATGATCACTATGTTTGATGTGCAGTTACAATATGACATATCGTCATACCCTGGGTTGTCCTGAACAGAATGAGCCTGTGTTTGTTTATTGTGAAGAACATTTGCCATGGCACACCCTCCTGAATGCACTCTTGACTCCTTTCTGTGCCCACCTGACCCAGATTACGATTTATAATGGACCGTTTTTGGATTGCGTAAACAACAGTAATTGTGTGATGGCGGGGATGCAGGGCCATGTTCCAAACAAAACAACTACAAGTGTGCTTGCTCTAGTTACTCTATGGCACAGCTAGGAGAGCTAAAAAAAAGTTCCTTATAGTTGAAGACTCATCTTTGAGTCATAAAAGTGCATTGAAATTACTTAGGAACTGTGCACACTTTGGAGAGGTGTGTGGCCACTTGGAGACACCAATCAGACTTCTCACTCAAATCCTTATAATTGTTTTGTCTTATGTTGCACCTACCCCACATTCTCCAGAAATATTATTATCATGTTACTGAACATATCCAGAGTATTTTCGGATTTCGTTATCAACAAATGCGGCAAAAAGTACATTAAATATAAAATGCACATAAAATCAACAGTGTAATGTCTGGATTCAGTCTTGTGAACTGTTGTGTCCTCAACTTTGGTCTAATAATTTTCCCATTATCTCCAAACTGTTCCCTTTCAATTGTTACCATGGTTATGCAAATGCTTTTCATATTTATTTTGTAAGAAACATTTCAATTTAGCCATATCCATATAGGCCCATTCCCTCGAGTGTAAAGGGTTAATGGATGTGCTGTATAAATGTAGTTCTTTAAATGTAGTCTGGTTTGATATTAGAGGACCGGTTAGAGAGGTAGAGAGTTGAGACCTTCTTCCTCTAGCTAGCAGACAGTAGACGGTAGGACGGTGATATTCACAGGCAAACAATGTGACGTGAGGCTGTGAAATCCTCCCTCCAGGAGCTGTGGTTAGGTTTGACTGCCTTTTGTCTCCCACGCACAAATACTTCAATCTCTCTCCTCCCTTTTTTTTTTACTCTCCCTCCCGCTATTCTCTTGGTTTACCTCTCCTTCTTTCAACCATTATTCTTTCTCCCAGTGTACTTCAAAAAATCAAAGCCTCCCACAGAGCATCCAAGATGGTGGCTACAGGGCGGATAGAATAGCTCTCGGTTAAACTCAGCAATTTCGAAACAGAGTGAGAGGGGAAAATATATCGAGACAGGCGTGCAGGCGCCCTTTTCCAAATCTCTATTCTCTGTAACAATTTTGTCACGTGGCAACATACTATGACATTTGAATGCATCAACCTGCAAATTGACAGTATAAATGTGATGGGTCAGTGAGTACACTCAATCACAAATGTACAATATGAATGACGGAAGGGTTTTACCTGAGTGAGCGCAGTAGGAGAGGAAGGCAATTAGCAGTAGAACCTGCAGACAGAGGTTGTGGAAAGCCATGGTCTCCGTCTCTGTTCCAGACGTCTCTCTGAGTCTCAGGAAGCAGTGGGAAGAAGAGGCGGGAGGAGAATCAGGTGAAGTGGAAGCAGGAGTCTCCCCACAGGTCCAGAGAACAAACATTCCTTCCTGGAGGAAAACCTGCTTGTGCCGGTTCAGGAATGTCATAAAAGGAAGGCCCAGCCAAACAGAAGCCCTCGGTCATTCTCTCTAAAGTTGAATGTGTGGGTGATATGTTCGTTGGATGGGTAACACTTTATTTAGATAGAGCATCTACAGAAGGACTACAGACTATCTACAAGCTATCAGTAACACTTAAACTAACTATCTACTAACCATAACCTTATCCTAACCCTAAACTTAACACTTACTCTAACCCTAGCCCTAACCTTAGCCCTTACCCTAACCCTTATTCTAAACCTAACCCTAACCGTAACCTTAGCAAGCAGTTTGTTGATAGTATGACCATCTGTATAGCATCTACAGATGGACTATTCGGACTATCCAAATAAAAGTGTGACCGAGCATTGCTACATGTACAGCAGTGCAAGGCTAAGATACTGTGCTTTCTCTTACTGAGATATGTTGATGTTTTTCTGTCGAATGTCTTTACACAGAAAGCGGAAAATGGTAACTGTCAAACAACTGTTCAGCCTGATCAATGATGTCATTGAAATAACGACAACACAGAAAACCGTATCATATTTCCTCCACATATTCAGCAGTAGATTATAATTTTCCTGTGTGCTTTTTTCAGACCACGTAGTAACTTAACAAATAGCATCATACTGCTGCAATCAACAAATCTGGGGCCATATTTATGGAACACCACTCAAGGACGTTTTCCCCTGGGGCATGTTTCCATGCAGAAAGAGCAAAATATCTCAAGGGAAGGACAGATGTTTCTGAACAGGAAAAAACACATCCCCACAGAGAAGAAAAAAAAACGTTTGAATTTAATTTAATTTCCTTACTTTACTTTGAAGTGTGTCTGAGCCCCAAGATCATGGAGACCAGTCCTCTTTACACAGGTAGGGGGCAGTAGAGAGGTGTGATTTTAAATTATCCCAATTCTGCACCCTTTTCTCTTTATATTTTACATATATACAGTACCAGTCAAAAGTTTGGACACACCTACTCATTCCATGGTTTTTCTTTACTTGTACTATTTTCTACATTGTAGAATAATAGTGAAGACATCAAAACTATGAAATAACACATATGGAATCATGTAGTAACCAAAAAAGTGTTAAACAAATCAAAATATATTTTATATTTGAGATTCTTCTAAGTAGCCACCCTTTGCCTTGATGGCAGCTTTGCACACTCTTGGCATTCTCTCAACCCGCTTCACCTGGAATGCTTTTACAACAGTCTTGAAGGAGTTCCCACATATGCTGAGCACTTGTTGGCTGCTTTTCCTTCACTCTGCAGTCCAACTCATCCCAAACCATTTCAATTGGGTTGAGGTCGGGGGATTGTGGAGGCCAGGTCATCTGATGCAGCACTCCATCACTCTCCTTCTTGGTAAAATAGTCCTTACACAGCCTGAAGGTGTGTTAAGTCATTGTCCTGTTGAAAAACAAATGATAGTCCCACTAAGCACAAACCAGATGGGATGGCGTATCGCTGCAGAATGCTGTGGTAGCCATGCTGGTTAAGAATTCTAAATAAACCACAGACAGTGTCACCAGCAAAGCACCCCCACACCATAACACCTCCTCCTTCATGCTTTACGGTGGGAACCACACATGCGTAGATCATCCGTTCACCCGCACCGCGTCTCACAAAGATACGGCGGTTGGAACCAAAAATCTCCAATTTGGACTCCAGACCAAACAACACATTTCTACCGGTCTACTGTCCATTGCTCGTGTTACTTGGCCCAAGCAGCGCTCTTCTTATTATTGGTGTCCTTTAGTAGTGGTGTGTTTGCAGAAATTCGACCATGAAGGCCTGATTCACACAGAGTCCCCTCTGAACAGTTGATGTTGAGATGTGTCTGTTACTTGAACTGAGTGAAGCATTTATTTGGGCAGCAATTTCTGAGGCTGGTAACTAATGAACTTATCCTCTGCAGCAGAGGTAACTCTGGGTCTTCCATTCCTGTGGTGGTCCTCATGAGAGCCAGTTTCATCATAGCACTTAATGGTTTTTGCGACCTCACTTGAAGAAACGTTCAAAGTTCTTGAAATTGTCTGTATTGACTGACCTTCATGTCTTAAAGTTTCTCTTTACTTATTTGAGCTGTTCTTGCCATAATATGGACTTGGTCTTTTGCCAAATAGGGCTATCTTCTGTATACCCCCCTACCTTGTCACAACACAACTGATTGGCTCAAACGCATTAAGGAGGAAAGAAATTCCACAAATTAACTTTTAAGAAGGCACACCTGTTAATTGAAATGCATTCCAGGTGACTACCTCATGAAGCTGGTTGAGATAATGGCAAGAGTGTGCAAAGCTGTCATCAAGGGTAGCTATTTGAAGAATCTCAAATATAAAATATATTTTGATTTCACACGTTTTTGTTTACTACATGATTCCATATGTTTTATTTCATAGTTTTGATGTCTTCACAATTATTCTACAATGTATAAAATAGTACAAATAAAGGAAAACCCTTGAATGAGTAGGTGTGTCCAAACTTTTGACTGGTAGTGTATATATTTCCCTACTTTTGCCCA
This sequence comes from Coregonus lavaretus, assembly GCF_964263955.1. Classification (NCBI taxonomy): domain Eukaryota; kingdom Metazoa; phylum Chordata; class Actinopteri; order Salmoniformes; family Salmonidae; genus Coregonus; species Coregonus lavaretus. The sequence continues at coordinate 4,863,357 of NC_140025.1, forward strand.
GGTCCCACAGGACTATAAAGGGAATACGGTGCCATTTGAGACGCACCCTCAGTCATGTTTTGAGAGATTCCTCTCAACCAAGATGACACCATGTTTAAGACATACTGCAACCTCGTCCTTGTCCACTCTCTGAACTGAAGGTAGGAGAGGTGTTAAAGGCATTATAAGTGAAATCAATATGTTGGATATCTTACCATCAGTAATCTTTCTCTTCAGTGCTGATGTGGACAGGAGGCAAGGCAACAATGTGCTCTCTTCTTGTTGTGATGAATACCTCATTGATCCACTCTGCAGGTTGCAAATCAATGAATGCTGTCTTTGTTAGTGTGGCATTGTGAAAATGTGTTAGTGTCTATTCCAGATTATGGACAAACCAACTTTGTCCTTGTCCCTATGAGCGATGGAACAGCTACTTGTCTATTTCTTATTATGGTGTACAGACAATATATCGACAGCAAATAGAAAACACACAACTCAACTTAAAAACAGAACAAGACTCACCTCTAGGCCTCACCTCTATTTATTTAAATATTAAATACAATTGTTCACAAGAAAAAATCCCTCCAGCAAAGCGTATGACTACAATATCTACCATATGTTTGTAATACACACTAATTGGCTACCAATCTGTTGTTTGTATATATATATATTGTTGTTTATGGGATCATAATATTGGTCTTTACCGTGTTAGTAAATTGGCTTATTCTATTTACTAGGCCAAGATTAAATGAATGAAAGTATTTCTCTGCGCTTTAAAGCAAGCCATCCTTGAGCGGGCGATGTTCAGTTAATGGTCGATTAGGCTTTCAGGGAGCCACTGCTTCACCAACCGACAGACTATTTGGCAAACATCTGTCAGCGTGCAGACTGACTCTTCCTCAAGACACACTGAGAGAACTCAGCTGCTGTGACTTGCATGAGAGTCACACGATAGACCCCTCTGTCTGTAAGGCACACACATAGGTGAGATTCCCCCTGTGATTAGCATTATAGACTGGGATGGAACACACCTTAACCTTGGGGTTTGAATGGTTTGCCTGCCTGGCATGTACCCTGATAGTGAAATCTCAGTCTGCATTCCTGACTGTGCTCCTGTGAGAGGACGGAACACCTGCACTCAGCTCAGGGCTGGCCTCTGCAGTGAAACAGGGGTCAAAGAGAAGTCACAGAGAGAGAGGGGCGACAAGCGCTCTTTCACTCTCTCACACACACAGGGGTAAAACACTGGGGGAATAAATAACACTTAAGCTGGGTAGATTCAGAGAAATAGGAGAAAGGTCACGCTTCAGGAGATTTCTACGTAACACACAGCATCTCAATGTTCATTTGGTGTGCGATTTCTTAGAACCGGCAGCCGTAGAAAAGTGTTTAGGTGTACAGTGTATCTATAGCTATGAGGATGATACACACTTTACACCATCTTGACCTGACACCATCCTTATAACAACTCTACATCCACCTATCCTGTCGCCTCTTTCACCATGGCAACCGGGGGAGGGCTTCTTCTTTAAAGTGTGCGTTAATGGTAAAGTTTCCCCCCCATGTTGAGTGATCACCCCGCACGCCACTACACAGCATGCCCTATTCCCTGCCACCGCAGGCCACTACACAGCATGCCCTATTCATTGCCTCTCTCTGATCTCTCTCAGCCAGTATGACATGCAGTTGCTGCATGCCAGGCGAAAGAACACACAGATACGAAGAGGACAAAACTTAAATCTTGGAGAATTCAAACACTTCCATATCACTGCTCTTTGAATCGCTCAATAGTTACAGTTACAGACATCTCTGATATGTGGATTTGCAAAGGGTCGATTACACGGATTAAGCAAGTGCTTTTTAGTCCAAGAATAAGCTAAATCTGTGTTCAGGAAACTTGCCCTGAGTAGTAGTTTCAAGCAAGCCAGGATTCTGACAAACATGTTGATAGCTGCTGCACGATTGTACATTTCCATTAATCAATTGTTTAACAACTTTAACTTCTGTGCCAAGGACATCTTTTGGGAGGAGAGCTTTGCATGCAACGGCTGTTCAAGACAAGTTTAAAGAAACAGACTATTCACAAGAATTACAGCTCCAGGTTCCTGGGAGAGTTTAATTGGGTTGTAAGCAAGGCAGTTTCACACACAGAACGCATACAAATGTATTGTCCATGGACACAACACAAGGCAAAGTCAAGTGTATGAGAGACCTGATCTGGTGTCAACGTGTGTTCTCTGTCTATCACACGTAGAGTACTGAGCATCACATGACCTCCATGCAGAGGCTCCACCCCCTCCCTTTCTCCTCTTTGGTGATTGTCAATACATGTCTTTTCCAGGGTCCTCTGAGGACATATAGTAGGCCTCTGTATACAATTTACACTACTTGCATGCAGTAGAGAGATGTTGGTTCTAGTTCTGGTCCCGTAATCATAAAGTGTCTCAGAGTAGGAGTGCTGATCTAGGATCCGTTTTTCATTTTAGATCACAATTAATTAGATTACATGGACAGGGGGGCCTGATCCTAGATCAGCATTCCCACTCTGAGACGCTTGATATGGCCCCAGATCTAGGCTCAGGTACCCCCTGTCCATACACTCTTATTCATTTTGATTTAAAAGGCGAAACTGATCCTGTACCAGTTATTATATATGCTGTTGTTGTGGTTCCGGTTCCTCACTCCTCGTCAGGGTCGGACAGCTCATAGCCCAGGCGGCTGGCGGAGGGGAAGTGAGCCCAGAAGGTTCTGGACAGGTCTTCAATCTTCTCATAACCAGCTTGCTCGCGCAGAGCCTCCACCCAGCCGAAGAAGTCAGAGGAGGTCAGAGCCCAGTTGGGCATGCTGCGCTTCTCACGCCCCACATCTGCTGCTGGGAACCAATGAGAGCACGAGAAGAGGATGTCATAAGGGAACCAATCAGAGGCTGAGTGAATGATACTGCACTTCACTAAGACTGGACACACATGACACAACTTGACATGGATTGATAGCTGTTTACTACATACATTATTTTCAGTGTAATACATAATCAATACACAATCAATACACAAGCTGTATTCATTGATTATACATGTGTGTTTGTGACAGTGATAGAACCACTGTACGGAACCTTTGCAATTCTCCCACTTCCCAGCCTTCCTCCCTGCTACACCAACCATAACAGCCTCGTTAATTTCTCAGTGTTTACCTCTCTGTCACCCCTTCACTACAACCTGAGCTTAAGCCGCATTCCTTTAACCAAAGTCAATAAAATACCTTGTAAAAAACGGCTTGTCTTCGAATTGAAACCAAAGCTCCCGTTGAGCATCTCAGACTTATGGTTGATTAAAGACCAGTCTGGTGCGAGGGGCTCCGGACGTCCCCTAGGCCCAGAGATAGGCCTCTCACTGTGGGGTGGTGGGAGAGAGGGCCACGCTGGGATAGCAGGCTAGGACAACAACACTCCACAGCTGCCAACTCAAACATAACAACCATGTTAGTGAGAAACTATAGGAAGCTATGGGGATATGATGTGGAGGCCCCAATGACGTCTTCTCTTACGTCTGTCCCTCTGACCTCTCTCTCTCCTTGTCTCTTGCTGTGTGTGTGTACATACACTGAGTGTACAAAACATTAAGAACACCTCCCTAATATTGAGTTGCACCCCCCCCCCCACAAGGTGTCAAAAGTGTTCCACAGGGATGCTGGCCCATGTTGACGCCAATGCTTCCCACAGTTGTGTCAAGTTGGCTGGATGTCCTTTGAGCGGTGAATCATTCTTAATACTGTTGAGAGTGAAAAACCCAGCAAAGTTGCAGTTCTTGACCAACTAAAAACGGTGCGCCTGGCACCTACTACCATACCCCATTCAAAGGCACTTACATATTTTGTCTTGCCCATTCACCCTTTGAATGGCACACATACACAATCCATCCATGTCTCAATTGTCTCAAGACTTAAAAATCCTTATTTAACCTGTCTCCTCCCCTTCATCTACACTGATTTAAGTGAATTTTACAGGTGACATCAATAAGGGATCATAGCTTTCACCTGGATTCACCAGGTCAGCCTGTCATGAAAAGAGCAGTTGTTGCTAATGTTTTGTCCACTCAGTGTATGTCTTCAAGCTATAGTTGCACAACTAAAAATATTGAATCAACATTGCTAGGGTTGGTTTGATTGAATCCAACTCCATCTTGCTAACACCTGGTTACCCAGTCTCCCAGTAAAACACACTCACCTTTGCCTTCTCCTGCTGTCTCCTCAGCCCCTGAGTTAGAGGGAGAAAAGACACAGGAATTATTCAGACCAGCGGACAGAACTGAAGGAACCCTATGGGTCTTCATGGTGACTCACACAGCTCTGTTGATGGGTGACTTGTGACAAAACAGAGATCAAGTGAATTAGTCTAGCCAGTGTTCTCAGTATTGACAAAACAGAGAAAGTGAATTAGTCTAGTGTTCCCAGTATTAAAGTGTGTTTTGATGGACCACTCTCTCTTTCTCACTAGGATTGAGGAGTGTTTTTTTTTTCTCCCCCTCTAAACTCTCCCACCACCCCTCTCTCCCTCCATCTTTGTGTCTCACTCTCTCTGACATTGCCCAATATGGCCAACACGCTGGGCAGGCAGCAGCAGGTTAGCAGACAGAGGGAGGGAGACAGAGGCAGTGAGGTGGAAGACAGGCGATGAAGAGGATATGGAGCGGCTGACTGCTAAGTGCCATGCGCTGCGCCTGGCCCTGGACTGCTCTGACATTCACAGCCTTTATTAAATATCCTCAGAGGAGAGGAAGGTCGCGGCAGAACAATGAAGAGGTAAGTAAAGGCCAGTAGAGAAACACAAAACTGGGTTCAAATGCTATTCAAAGTAATTTCAACATACTTTCTCTGGGATTGGTTGAGTTTGCCTGGCACAATAGAACCAATAGAATAGACTGAAAATTACAAACCCCGCCCATCTGGCACTCCAGGCAGACTGAAGCAAACGCTAAAAATCTCAAATAGTATTTGAACCCAGGTCTGATAGGATACATAGGGGAGGGGAAAGGTAAACGCTCAGCTTGGTCAACAGAGAGAGAGCTAAGCATGGTAGGCACACAGTGTAATACTTCTACCGTCTCAATGAAAATGAAAAAGGGAGAGAGAACACAAAAGAGCAAAAGAAGGAAATGAACTATGACTCTGACCTCCATAAACCGCAACCAGATGTTTTTCATCAAAACAACGTAATTTCCACTCAATCAAATATCTCGGAGTGATGTTGTGACAAAGGCTCTATTGCATCGCCACCACAGAGTAAGAACACATTCTGTTCTTTCCTGTTATAAAGGTGTTTTGTTGTTGTTGCTTACAACCTGCAGCAACCCCATGGGCTAAGTAATACATGGGCAGTACACACACTGCTATTGCAACAATGCCACCACGCAGGCACTGCTGTATGTCTCTGAATAGCCAATACTGCACATGCATTGTGTAGGCAAGGCAAGCCGGAAGAAGCTCTATTCAATTAAATATACAGTATTGTGGTGTATTGTTGAAGAAATGTTACCAACATTATATCATGGGAGGACATCCGTTTAATTTGAAAGAAAAACCTTCAAAACTTTCTCCTTATATTCCACAATAAAATCCAAGTTTACAGAGAAATGTCTGACTATAAACAATGTAAAGAGATACAGTGGGGAGAACAAGTATTTGATACACTGCGGATTTTGCAGGTTTTCCTACTTACAAAGCATGTAGAGGTCTGTAATTTTTATCATAGGTACACTTCAACTGTGAGAGATGGAATCTAAAACAAAAATCCAGAAATTCACATTGTATGATTTTTAAGTAATTAATTTGCATTTTATTGCATGACATAAGTATTTGATACATCAGAAAAGCAGAACTTAATATTTGGTACAGAAACCTTTGTTTGCAATTACAGAGATCATATGTTTCCTGTAGGTCTTGACCAGGTTTGCACACACTGCAGCAGGGATTTTGGCCCACTCCTCCATACAGACCTTTTCCAGATCCTTCAGGTTTCGGACTTTCAGCTCCCTCCAAAGATTCTCTATTGGTTCAGGTCTGGAGACTGGCTAGGCCACTCCAGGACCTTGAGATGCTTCTTATGGAGCCACACCTTAGTTGCCCTGGCTGTGTGTTTTGGGTTGTTGTCATGCTGGAAGACCCAGCCACGACCCCTCTTACTGAGGGAAGGAGGTTGTTGGCCAAGATCTCGCGATACATGGCCCCATCCATCCTCCCCTCAATACGGTGCAGTCGTCCTGTCCCCTTTGCAGAAAAGCATCCCCAAAGAATGATGTTTCCACCTCCCTGCTTCACGGTTGGGATGGTATTCTTGGGGTTGTACTCATCCTTCTTCTTCCTCCAAACACGGCGAGTGGAGTTTAGACCAAAAAGCTATATTTTTGTCTCATCAGACCACATGACCTTCTCCCATTCCTCCTCTGGATCATCCAGATGGTCATTGGCAAACTTCAGACGGGCCTGGACATGCGCTGGCTTGAGCAGGGGGACCTTGCGTGCGCTGCAGGATTTTAATCCATGACGGCGTAGTGTGTTACTAATGGTTTTCTTTGAGACTGTGGTCCCAGCTCTCTTCAGGTCATTGACCAGGTCCTGCCGTGTAGTTCTGGGCTGATCCCTCACCTTCCTCATGATCATTGATGCCCCACGAGGTGAGATCTTGCATAGAGCCCCAGACCGAGGGTGATTGACCGTCATCTTGAACTTCTTCCATTTTCTAATAATTGCGCCAACAGTTGTTGCCTTCTCACCAAGCTGCTTGCCTATTGTCCTGTAGCCCATCCCAGCCTTGTGCAGGTCTACAATTTTATCCCTGATGTCCTTACACAGCTCTCTGGTCTTGGCCATTGTGGAGAGGTTGGAGTCTGTTTGATTGAGTGTGTGGACAGGTGTCTTTTATACAGGTAACGAATTCAAACAGGTGCAGTTAATACAGGTAATGAGTGGAGAACAGGAGGGCTTCTTAAAGAAAAACTAACAGGTCTGTGAGAGCCGGAATTCTTACTGGTTGGTAGGTGATCAAATACTTATGTCATGCAATAAAATGTAAATTAATCACAGTTGAAGTGTACCTATGATAAAAATTACAGACCTCTACATGCTTTGTAAGTAGGAAAACCTGCAAAATCGGCAGTGTATCAAATACTTGTTCTCCCCAATGTATGCTGAGGACTAAACTTCATATTTGATGCATTGAGACAGAACCAAGTAAAAACACTATAATCAATATCTGTCTTTTATTTTTTGTTGTTGACTGTACTGGCTGTTGTAATGTCACAGTAGTTAGTCAGAAGGTTACATTCCTAGTGAACTAATGGATAACATTTCCTCCAGAGAAACAAACTGACTGTCTGGCTGCATCTCCAAGGTAATTAGTTCCAGTTGACGGTTTCTGAGAGTTGCTCCAGACTGCAGTAAGAGACAACAGCAGGGCAATAACAGTCTCATTCAGATTTAACTCACATTAATGGGGAGTGTCTCAATAGTGCAAAGTGGATTCCTCTCCATATCTCCTCTTATCCATCTACAGTACACAAAGCCGAGAAGCCAGTAAAGAGGTAGTGACCTTTCCTCTTTTAAAAGTTATTTCACATCAGCCCACAGAGATATTGGGGAGATGAATTGAAGAAAGGAGGCCACCACCACCACTTTACATTTACATTTTAGTAGACGCTCTTATCCAGAGCGACTTACAGTTAGTGAGTGCATACATTCTTTTTTTTCTTTTTCATACTGGCTCTCCATGGGAATCGAACCCACAACCCTGGCGTTGCAAACGCCATGCTCTACCAACTGAGCTACATCCCTGCTGGCCATTCCCTCCCCCGACGACGCTGGGCCAATTGTGCGCAGCCCCATGGGTTTCATCCAAGTACAAAGTCACAATCCAATACTACGCTTATGCACAAAATACAGTGGCTTGCGAAAGTATTCACCCCCCTTGGCATTTTTCCTATTTTGTTGCCTTACAACCTGGAATTAAAATAGATTTTTGGGGGGTTTGTATAATTTGATTTACACAACATGCCTACCACTTTGAAGATGCAAAATATGTTTTATTGTGAAACAAACAAGAAATAAGACAAAAAAACTGAAGACTTGAGCGTGCATAACTATTAACTATCCCCCCCCCCCCCCCAAAGTCAATACTTTGTAGAGCCACCTTTTGCTGCATTTACAGCTGCAAGTCTCTTGGGGTATGTCTCTATAAGCTTGGCGCATCTAGCCACTGGGATTTTTGACCATTCTTCAAGGCAAAACTGCTCCAGCTCCTTCAAGTTGGATGGGTTCCACTGGTGTACAGCAATCTTTAAGTCATACCACAGATTCTCAATTGGATTGAGGTCTGGGCTTTGACTAGGCCATTCCAAGACGTTTAAATGTTTCCCCTTAAACCACTTGAGTGTTGCTTTAGCAGTATGCTTAGGGTCATTGTCCTGCAGGAAGGTGAACCTCCGTCCCAGTCTCAAATCTCTGGAAGACTGAAATAGGTTTCCCTCAAGAATTTCCCTGTATTTAGCGCCATCCATCATTCCTTCAATTCTGACCAGTTTCCCAGTCCATGCCGATGAAAAACATCCCCACAGCATGATGCTGCCACCACCATGCTTCACTGTGGGGATGGTGTTCTCGGGGTGATGAGAGGTGTTGGGTTTGCGCCAGACATCTCATCTGACCAGAGTACCTTCTTCCATATGTTTGGGGAGTCTCTCACATGCCTTTTGGCGAACACCAAATGTGTTTGCTTATTTTTTTCTTTAAGCAATGGCTTTTTTCTGGCCACTCTTCAGTAAAGCCCAGCTCTGTGGCGTGTATGGCTTAAAGTGGTCCTATGGACAGATACTCCAATCTCCACTGTGGAGTTTTGCAGCTCCTTCAGGGTTATCTTTGGTCTCTGTTGCCTCTCTGATTAATGCCCTCCTTGCCTTGCCTGGAGTTTTGGTGGGCGGCCCTCTCTCGGCAGGTTTGTTGTGGTGCCATATTCTTTCCATTTTTTTTATAATGGATTTAATGGTGCTCCGTGGGATGTTCAAAGTTTCTGATATTTTTTTTATAACCCAACCCTGATCTGTACTTCTCCACAACTTTGTCCCTGACCTGTTTGTAGAGCTCCTTGGTTTTCATGGTGCCCCTTGCTTAGTGATGTTGCAGACTCTGGGGCCTTTCAGAACAGGTGTTTATATACTGAGATCATGTGACAGATCATGTGACACTTAGATTGCACACAGGTGGACTTTATTTAACTAATTATGTGACTTCTGAAGGTAATTGGTTGCACCAGATCTTATTCAGGGGCTTCATAGCAAAGGGGGTGAATACATATGCACGCACCACTTTTCTGTTATTTATTTTGTATAATTTTTTTCATTCCACTTCACCAAATTGGACTATTTTGTGTATGTCCATTACATGAAATAAAAATCCATTTAAATTACAGGTTGTAAGGCAACAAAATTGGAAAAACGCGAAGGGGAATGAATACTTTTGCAAGGCTCTGTATGTATGTATAGTATATATATATATATATATATATATATATATATAGGCCTGTGGGCCTTGAGAGACAATACTTTGTCTCTACACTTAGTGTCAGATGTCAAAAAATACACTTCTGATATTTAAACATTTTCAAATATCTCATAACATTCTGCCCCAATATTTGATTCAAAATTCTGTCATCTGAAGCGCATCTTACATCTTCTATTTCTATTTACTGTAGGTTAAAATGACGTTGAAGAGATGCCTTGTCCTCACTGGGACCTTTTGGATGCCTTCCATTATCACTGATGAAAATGACACAGGCTCAGTCTCTCACCTCTATTCACCAGTGTGGCAGTGGAGGCTGCTGAGGGGAGGACGGCTCATAATAATGGCTGGAATTGAGTCAATGGAATGGTATCAACAACATGGAAACCACGTCTTTGATGTGTTTGATACCATTCCATTGACGCCATTCCAGCCGTTACTATGAGCCGTCCTCCCCTCAGCAGCCTCCACTGCAGTGTGGAGTGCTAACAGGCTGACTTACCTATTAGAGAGAGGAGACCCAGCAGGACGACCCAGAGCAGCATTGAGACACAAAGACGAGGCATGGTTTTACACTGTGGTAGGTAGCACAAAGACAGAAACACAACCACTAACTGTGAGAAATTGTGGCAGCTTGTTCTGTAACATCTTAAGATTTAGCTTGGGGAGAAGAGTTGTGTCAGAGAACAACAGAAGAACACAACAAAGAAGGTTTGGAACACAAGTAAGAACACAAAGAGTTACATTTAAAGGTACATTTCGGATTTTGCAGCAGGTGCAGAATTTGCATTTTCCCCCAGTAACAGATAAATCACCCAAAACAAAACTAAATCAATAAACACTCTTAATTTACACTGATACAGGTACCTGGTGCTGGATCCGGGCTGTTGTTCCTCTTGCTCTGGGCATGTAGTGTGTGTATGTCCAGATATACCCAGACTCTGGAAGAACAGATACAGTAAACAGAGCTGTCCAGGATATGTTGGTCCTTCACACTTCAGCATCACATGCCATACCTTACCTCCAAACCAACCACCCTCTCTTTCCTACCCGGTCTCCACTTCTCACACCTGAAGCAGACATGTCAACGGACTGAAAGGCTTCCTTTGTGGAGGAAGAGGAGAGATGGAGGAGAGGGAGAGCAGGGAATGTCAACACTCTTACCCCTCACCAATAGGTCCGATGCAGACAAATTGTACCTATCTATATAACTTACAAATGCTTATGTTCCCAAGCACCGCAATCATGTACTGTTGATTAAAATAATTGTTTTCTGCTGCTCAATTTGTCCATTAATTTAATGAAACATCATTATCAATAATGCTTTCATGTACAGTATACGTTCAATCAATACCTCCACATCTTGAAAGTGAAAAACATCATAGCCTACATTGATTTTGTAACCCACAAATCTCACACAGCAGTGCACAATCTAAAATCCCACCGGGGCCACCCATACAAAAAATTTTTTTTATGCATTCGTGATTGTAAGTCGCTTTGGATAAAAGCGTCTGCAAAATGACCTACAGTGAGGGAAAAAAGTATTTGATCCCCTGCTGATTTTGTACGTTTGCCCACTGACAAAGAAATGATCAGTATATAATTTTAATGGTATGTTTATTTGAACAGTGAGAGACAGAATAACAACAAAAACATCCAGAAAAACGCATGTCAAAAATGTTATAAATTGATTTGCATTTTATTGAGGGAAATAAGTATTTGACCCCCTCTCAATCAGAAAGATTTCTGGCTCCCAGGTGTCTTTTATACAGGTAACGAGCTGAGATTAGGAGCACACTCTTAAAGGGAGTGCTACTAATCTCAGTTTTTTACCTGTATAAAAGACACCTGTCCACAGAAGCAATCAATTAATCAGATTCCAAACTCTCCACCATGGCTAAGACCAAAGACCTCTCCAAGGATGTCAGGGACAAGATTGTAGGCCTACACAAGGCTGGAATGGGCTACAAGACCATCGCCAAGCAGCTTGGTGAGAAGGTGACAACAGTTGGTGTGATTATTCGCAAATGGAAGAAACACAAAATAACTGTCAATCTCCCTCGGCCTGGGGCTCCATGCAAGATCTCACCTCGTGGAGTTGCAATGATCATGAGAACGGTGAGGAATCATCCCAGAACTAACCGGGAGGATCTTGTCAATGATCTCAAGGCAGCTGGGACCATAGTCACCAAGAAAACAATTGGTAACACACTACGCCGTGAAGGACTGAAATCCTGCAGCGCCTGCAAGGTCCCCCTGCTCAAGAAAGCACATATACAGGCCTGTCTGAAGTTTGCCAATGAGCTACCATTAGCCTCCCGAGTGGCGCAGTGGTCTAAGGCACTGCATCGCAGTGCTAGCTGTGCCACTAGAGATCCTGGTTCAATCCAGGCTCTGCTGTAGCTGGCCGCGACCGGGAGACCCATGGGGCGGCGCACAATTGGCCCAGCGTCGTCCAGGGGAGGGAATGGCTGGCAGGGATGTAGCTCAGTTGGTAGAGCATGGCGTTTGCAACGCCAGGGTTGTGGGTTCGATTCCCACAGGGGGCCAGTATGAATAAAAAAATAATGTATGCACTCACTAACTGTAAGTCACTCTGGATAAGAGCGTCTGCAAAATGTAATGTGAATGATTCAGAGGAGAACTGGGTGAAAGTGTTGTGGTCAGATGAGACCAAAATCGAGCTCATTGGCATCAACTCAACTCACGTGTTAGGAGGAGGAGGAATGACCCCAAGAACACCATCCCCACCGTCAAACATGGAGGTGGAAACATTATGCTTTGGGGGTGTTTTTCTGCTAAAGGGACAGGACAACTTCACCGCATCAAAGGGACGATGGACGGGGCCATGTACCGTCAAATCTTCGGTGAAAACCTCCTTCCCTCAGCCAGGGCATAGAAAATGGGTCGTGGATGGGTATTCCAGCATGACAATGACCCAAAACACACGGCCAAGGTAACAAAGGAGTGGCTCAAGAAGAAGCACATTAAGGTCCTGGAGTGGCCTAGCCAGTCTCCAGACCTTAATCCCATAGAAAATCTGTGGAGGGAGCTGAAGGTTCGAGTTGCCAAACGTCAGCCTCGAAACCTTAATGACTTGGAGAAGATCTGCAAAGAGGAGTGGGACAAAATCCCTCCTGAGATGTGTGCAAACCTGGTGGCCAACTACAAGAAACGTCTGACCTCTGTGATTGCCAACAAGGGTTTTGCCACCAAATACTAAGTCATGTTTTGCAGAGGGGTCAAATACTTATTTCCCTCATTAAAATGCAAATCAATTTATAACATTTTTGACATGCATTTTTCTGGATTTTTTTGTTGTTATTCTGTCTCTCACTGTTCAAATAAACCTACCATTAAAATTATAGACTGATCATGTCTTTGTCAGTGGGCAAACGTACAAAATCAGCAGGGGATCAAATACTTTTTTCTCTCACTGTACATTATAATATAAGACAAACTTTACAAACACTGCATGGTCTTTCACATACTTTAACTGGGAGTCAAGGATTGCTTAGTCTCTTGGTTCCTCTCCATGTACTTCTACACTGTCTCAACCACAGACGACCACAACGGGTGCCTCAAATACAGTGCACATTTACCTCCGTTTGTCCCTGAGGAGTTGGACAGGAGCATTACGTCTCGGCAAGGAGACAACACATCTGTATTGGATCTGGCTAGCTATATCTAAGCTCATTTATCTCTAGGAAAGAGACAACATGGCTACCATGGGTTAGGTTATAAGATATCAGAAGCACTGTCTGCTTCCCAAATGACACCCTATTACCTAAATAGTGCACTACTTTTGACCAGTGCCCATAGGGTGCCAGACAAACCATGTTTTTGTGAAAAAGCAGTGGGTTGGCTCCCCCTCCACACGTTAGTGGTTACCTAAGCTCTTGCAACAGGATGGGCCTTCAGGACCTGAAATGATGAAATCCTACCTACAGTAACATTGCCATCTGTTGGTAGAAAATGGTAAATACAGAAATGCAATTTGAATGTCTTCTAATTTAACAAGATTGAACACAATTATTTTTTTTCTCAGGTAAAGTCTTGTAAAAAAGTGATATCAAAAGGAAAACAATTTAACACTAGACAAATGTGCAACCAGAAATCGTATTTTGGAAAAACTTTTAATTGAACAAAAGTATTTCAATCCTCAGTCACCACACTGTCTTAGAGTACAGTACCTTTTAGCTGTATCTAAATTCATATAATATTCACCTTATTCTTCTTTTAAATAGACATATACAGCTGAAAACAAGATTTAAATAACAGTGCTCAGTAACATTAAGACAGTTTTTCTTTTTTAAAAGCAGGAAACAAAATGTTGAACAGACTTTCATTGGAAAACAGACAATCAACAAAACGTTTTCCTATCGCTCTTGAATCTTCATCCTCGATCAGCAACGCTTTCACTCGGACGTTCGGGGCACACATATGAGCAGTATGAGGGTGTGGCACATACGGTCGGTCGTATACATCCACGGACATTCAACGCACAGCTTACTGACAGTGTCCATTCCACAATACACCTACAGAGGGCATCCTTTCCTTATCTGGTAAATACAGTACAGTACCATTTGTGGCGTCTTTCTTTCAACAGTCTTTATGGAAACATAATACTACTTTCTGCAAGGGACGGGTCACTCGATAACGACAGACAAAGCAACAAGACCTGCTGAAGACGAGCAAAAGAGAAGAGCAGTTTCTCTCCTGTTTGTTTCCCCCAAAATCACAGCTCTCCAGTGATAATGTGATGTCACTGGCAACACAAACATTCACTTTCATAGTGTATGTAGCTGTTGTGAAGAAACTATTGACTGTAAATCCCAATCTGTGCTCACTCCAAAAACCTAGAGGCACGACAAGGCTTTACTAGGTGGAGTTGTCAGCCAAGGCAAAGAGCGGGTGTTTACAGACGGTCCCTTAGTGAAGGGACACTTCTAGACAGGACTCACTGTCATTATTTTGAAAGGAATCTGAGCTACGGTGGCCAACATGTACCATTTGAGTCTCTCTATGTGCTAACTGTTTTCTGTTGAGTTTATGGGGACTGTTAGCTCCTGTATTGAAGAGCCATTGGCAGACCAGTGGATATTGCTGTGCTCAATCAGTCAGCGGCAAGTCCAGTAATAAGGCTTGTTGTTAGGCCGAGCATCGGGGTCCGGAGTGTGTGTGTGTGTATGCAAATGTGTGTATGCGAGCATGTGTGTTTGTGTGTGTGGTCACAGCAGCGGTTTGACCAGGTAGAGTTTGTCTCCGTGTTCGCTGGTGAAGATAGGGGCTTTCTTGTAGTGTTCCACCAGCTCGTCCATGGTGCTGAAGCGTCTCTGGCCGATACAGTAGACCCCCTCCGCCAGCGCAACCTTGAAGTGCTTGTTTTTTCCCATCGCCTTGAGGGACACAGAGAAATCACTGGGCTGGGAGAGAGCGAGAGAGAAATAAGGATGGATGATTATTGCCATGGAGTTTCATTCTTAAGCCACTAGAGGGGGTCATAGTTCTACTGTAAAGTACACCCTGTCCCACTGAATAATGTAAGATTTCCCTCAAGACAGCTTTCCCAATAAAAACTGCTCAAAATTCAGTATGATAAAGCTATTGCAAACCATTTTAGAGTACATTATTATTTAAATAATCAGCGACACAAATCAACTGTTCTCCCCCCATTTCCACCAATCACAATACTCTCTCGACCACTCACCGATGATTCGCTGTCTCTGACAAGGAAGTCTCCCTGAACTCCTCTCTCGTTGAGCGCACACTCCGCCTGATGCCTGGTCACTCCCCCATAGTACCAGTCCTTCCCGGCAAACTTTCCCACGCGTGCCGGCCCTGTGTAGTTGATCTGGGGCGAGTGGGGCCCCGAGCCCATACCACCCCCGGGGGCCGGATCGTCGCTAAGGATAACCACATAGTTCTTTGGCACCAGGCCCACCTGTCCACGGGCGTTCCGACACCGCCACCACTCAGGGTCGTTCTCCGGTTTCTCCAGCACCTCCATCACATCGCCCTTCTCAAAGTTCAGCTCCTCGTCTGTCACAGAGCTGAAGGGGTACAGCGTCTGAACAGTGTGGAGCGCCCTGGTGGTCCCGTTGGTCACCCCTCCCGACCCTGCCCCCTGTCCTGGGTAACCTCCTCCGCTTAGGTCCCCTGAGGAGGCCTCCTCCTCCCCCTCCTCCAGGACATAGTTAGAGGGGAACCAGCCTACCTGACCTTCAGAACTCCCTCGCCACCAGCCGTCGCTACACTTCTCCATGACAATGACCCTTGACCCCTTCACCAGTGTCAGCTCGTCTTCCCGCTCCGCCGTGTAGGCGAACTTGACCAGGGCTGGAATGCTAAGGTCGTAGATACGCTCGGCGCTGCTACCTCCACCACCATTGGACTCTGCGTCTGTGCTGGGCGTTGGCGAGGCATCGCGGGCACTCGTCTTCCTCTTGGTCTTCCCCAGGCCTTAGAGAGGGAGAGAGAGAAATAAGTTAGTATAATAGACAATAAATATTTATACCATACATTGAAGATCGCAGCAGTAGTTACACAACAGAGCAGAATAACATAGTAAAAACTCCCTCCTCAACATATTAGGTTAAAAGGCTGGTGTAAAACATCTAGAGAAAACGGCTCCAAACAGAAAGCCCTAAATTGTCATTGAGATTAAGTAGGCAGCTACGCTACGCCAAAAACAGTCTTCAAGTGAAGTGCAGCAACAATCTGAGCTAATTAGCTCCTAGTACTGCTGGTAGAAGACGGTCCGGGGTTAGGAGGGCACCGCTTCTCTTTGAGGTTGCAGCCAGGGAGAAGGTAAACACTTCAGATAAAGTTAGGGGGGAGTGAGGGGTTCTGGGTAATTAGTGCTGGAGGGAAACTGGAGGTGAGGCCAGAGGAGAGACCAGGGGGGTTCTGGGTATTGATAGGCAATGTTAACTCCTCTCAGGCAGCTACTGACCAGACCACCGTGCCGGGAGGCTGTTTAGGAGACAGGAAATGCAGATCGGATGACACCGAAGTGGTCGGGAGGGTGGATATGGTCTGCATTCCAAATGGCACCCTATTCCCTACATAGTGCACTACTTCTGACCACCCTATGGGACTTTGTCAAAACATAGGGCTCTTGTCAAAAGTAGTGAAATATGTAGGGAATGGGGTGCCATTTGGAACACAGCCTGTGGAGTGCTTGGTTGGCTCTCTCGCTTGAAAATCTTGACCTTTAACCCCTTTCAATAACAACCCCCCAAACCGGTCCCCCACTGTATACTACTCCCGTAAAATTAAGCTACTCCTTTCACTTTAGAGACTCTCAATCGCTCTAACTCGCTCTCTTAACATTGACACATAAAGTACCAGTCAGAAGTTTGGACATTCAAGTGTTTTTCTTTACTTTTACTATTTTCTATATTGTAGAATAATAGTGAAGACATCAAAACTATGAAATAACACATATGGAATGATGTAGTAACCAAAAAAGTGTTAACCAAATCAAAATATATTATATATTTGAGATTCTTCAAAGTAACCACCCTTTGCCTTGATGACAGCTTTGCACACTCTTGGCATTCTCTCAAACAGCTTCACCTGGAATGCTTTTCCAACCGTCTTGAAGGAGTTTCCACATATGCTGAGCACTTGTTGGTTGCTTTTCCTTCACTCTGCGGTCCAAATGATCCCAAACCATTTCAATTGGGTTGAGGTCGGGGGATTGTGGAGGCCAGGTCATCTGATGCAGCACTCCATCCCTCTCCTTCTTGGTCAAATAGCCCTTACACAGCCTGGAGGTGTTTTGGGTCATTGTCCTGTTGAAAAAAAAAATGATAGTCCCACTAAGCGCAAACCAGATGGGATGGCGTATCGCTGCAGAATGCTGTGGTAGCCATGCTGGTTAAGTGTGCCTTGAATTCTAAATAAATTACTGACAGTGTCACCAGCAAAGCACCCCCACACCATAATACCTCTTCCTCCATGCTTCACGGTGGGAACCACACATGCAGAGATCATCCATCTGCGTCTCACAAAGACACGGCGGTTGGAACCAAAAATCTCAAATTTGGACTCATCAGACCAAAGGACAGATTGTAACCAGTCTAATGTCCATTGCTTGTGTTTCTTGGCCCAAGCAAGTCTCTTCTTCTTATTGGTGTCCTTTAGTAGTGGTTTCTTTGCAGCAATTCGACCATGAAGGCCTGATTCACGCAGTCTCCTCTGAACAGTTGATGTTGAGATGTGTGTTACTTGAACCCTGTGAAGCATTTATTTGGGCTGCAATTTCTGAGGCTGGTAACTCTAACGAACTTATCCTCTGCAGCAGAAGTAACTTTGGGTCTTCCTTTCCTGCGGCGGTCCTCATGAGAGCCAGTTTCATCATAGCGCTTGATGGATTTTGCGACTGCACTTGAAGAAACTTTCAAAGTTCTTGACATTTTCCAGATTGACTGACCTTCATGTCTTAAAGTAATGATTGACTGTAATTTCTCTTTGCTTATTTGACCTGTTCTTGCCATAATATGGACTTGGTCTTTTACCAAATAGGGCTATCTTCTGTATACCCCCCCCTACCTTGTCACAACACAACTGATTTTCTCAAATGCATTAAGAAGGAAAGAAATTCCACAAATTCACTTTTAAGAAGGCACACCTGTTAATTGAAATGCATTCCAGGTGACTACCTCATGAAGCTGGTTGAAAGAATGCCAAGAGTGTGTGAAGCTGTCATGAAGGCAAGGGGTGGTTACTTTGAAGAATGTAAAATATAAAATATATTTTGATTTGTTTAACACTTTTTTGGTTACTACATGATTCCATATGTGTTATTTCATAGTTTTGATGTCTTCACTATTATTCTACAATGTAGAAAATAGTAAAAATAAAGAAAAACCCTGGAATGAGTAGGTGTGTCCAAACTTTTGACTTGTACTGTATATTTAAGACAATATACAGAAGCACTAATGCAAGCAGAAGGATGAGGATCATTGCCATTTAAAGCCTAGTGTCAGAGAGAATAAAGCTCAACCCTCTCACCCACTCCCTCACAGCCAGGCAGGGGAGCACTCCGAAAGGTCACAAACAATCCCTTTCCTCCATCTCCACCTTCTCTTCCTCCTCCACATCTCATGCATGAAACAAGGCGGCTTTCTGACCTCCCGTGTTCTTGACGCTTAACTGGCCTTCTGCTCTGACGGAGCACGCAGCCAACCAGGGAGGGTCTTTGCGTGAGTGTACAGCAACAACACTCCGGTATTAGCAGACTTACAAGAGCACGCAAACCTGAGATGAGATGGGCTGCACACAGGTTTGTAATAAGCATGCAGCAGGCACACACACAGAGACACACACTTTTATTCAAATGTGGAACTCATCTCACAATGACAGATACACCTGCTCATGGGAAGCATCACATAGCTTACACAATGCCCAGTCACACACAGCACAGATAACATGATGACACAAAGCCGTTGGGACCAAAAAACATGATTAAATCATAGATCTTCTCTCTGCCTCCTATAATAGTATTCCCCTCATGAAAAGAGCATATCGTAGACTGAACCAGTATAATAATAATAATAATAATAATAATAATAATAATAAGCCATTTAGTAGACGCTTTTATCCAAAGCGACTTACAGTCATGCGTGCATACATTTTTGTGTATGGGTGGTCCCGGGGATCGAACCCACTACCTTGGCGTTACAAGCGCCGTGCTCTACCAGCTGAGCTACAGAGGACCACAATCTGGGCAATGGAGACGATGAATACGACGAGATCTCCTTTCTGCCCAGAAAGCTACCATTCAAGCTACCATTCACCAGCTCTTCAAGCGTTATAATGTCAAAACACATTAGTCACTCACTAAATATGACTTGCCTGCAACTATTGTCATTTACTGCCGTGACACCCTGTATGTACTTCCAATAAAGGACTAGGGTAAACGTCCCTATTAAGCCAATGTACCATATAAGCCCACTTGCAACTTCTGCGTCAAATAAAAAAAAACTACAGCATTTCTTGCTGTGTGATGTTTCTCCCAATGAAGCTGCTTGTTACATAACTGACACTTATTGTAAGCCAATCAGATTTGTCAATATTGAGTTATCAAAGCATATGTGTGACGTGCCTGCTGATCCCAGAAGAAGTTGCAAAAAAACTTGTGATTTTGGTACCCTCAGAAGATAACATTTGTTGCATATTTCTACTCCTGTTTTTGGTAAGTACTCATTTGTTATCAACATTTAAGTGATTAGTGTTTTGAATAAGACATATATTAGAATATTACTTGAATTATAAATATAGTTTATTTTGAAATCAAAATATGAGTTTTAGCATGCTAGCAAACAGACCACATGCTGCATCAATACAGTAGCTACATAGTATGGTTCTTTGCTATGACAAAGCATGATAAGGAGGTATAGTTTACATTGTTGTATGCCGTTTCTATTCTTATACTGTTAAATAGACAAATGTGTATGCTTATCTTTATTAATTATTTAATTAACATTTTTACCTGGTGGGCTTAAAGGGGACGCTAGCAGAAATATCACACTGTCTGGGGTGGATATAAATGAGTATGGCTAATTATTTCTCTGCATGATACATTTATACTTTTCATGTTATGTTAGTGCACCATATATAGATTTATTTCATATAATTGTTTTTTTCAATGTCATGTGCGTAGAATAAAATATTATTTATTTTAACCATAAATTCACTGATGTTCACTTTAAGCCCACCTGCTCCTATTAAGCCCACTTGACTGTGTTTCAATTGGGATTTTCTTCCTTTTGACATTTGAACCATTTTCCTCCCTAATTTGAACCTCACCTGATAAATCAGCTCCATAATTCAGATAATTAATACCCATATATATTCATATTGCATAGGTCAATTCATTCTGGATAGGCCTATATTCTATCCTAACATTAACAATACTTTTTTTGGCCTACTTTTCAGATGGGTTTTAGTTTGAGATGACTAAAACCCGAAAAAACTACAGTTCATGCCCACGCATGATAGAAACATGCCGTCTGTACAGGGAGGGAACAATGCAAAATCTCTCATTTCTGGCAAAACGTTATGGAGTACACAGGAAGTCGTTGAGGCAGAGAGTGAAGGAGCAGCTGAGCATTGATGCACAACAGGGACATGTGATCTACCTGAGTCCAGCAGTAGTGCAGGAGATTTCAGAGTGTCTTCAGGTAGGGTTATACTATAGTGACTGATAGGCTAAGAAAAGGATAACATGAAACAGTGGGTAGCCTAATATGAGGTCATGAAAAATGTGATTTTGCCTAATCCAGTGGTTCTCAATGTGTGACCTGTGGGTATGTGTGTGTGCCTGGGTATGTGTGTGTGCCTGTGTACGTGTTTGTGTGCGCGTGTAAGTGTGTGTGTGCATGCAAACATGTGTGTGTGTGCTCTCACACGTGCGTCCAGGACTAATGCTTTGTCATTCTCCATCTCTTCAGGTCCTTTGCCAGTGGGGTTGGGGCTTTACCCGGACGGACCTTCTCCATCTCTTCAGGTCCTTTGCCAGTGGGGTTGGGGCTTTACCCGGACGGATCTTCTCCATCTCTTCAGGTCCTTTGCCAGTGGGGTTGGGGCTTTACCCAGATGGATCTTCTCCATCTCTTCAGGTCCTTTGCCAGTGGGGTTGGGGCTTTACCTGGACGGATCTCCTCCATCTCTTCAGGTCCTTTGCCAGTGGGGTTGGGGCTTTACCCGGACGGATCTTCTCCATCTCTTCAGGTCCTTTGCCAGTGGGGTTGGGGCTTTACCCGGACGGATCTTCTCCATCTCTTTCAAGAGTTTGTGATAGCAAAGGAACTTCAAACCCCCTTCAAGGCCCAAAGACCCGGACAAAAATGGTTTGAACGATTCATGCGGGACCATGCGGAACTGACCATAAGGAAGTCGGAACCCCAACCATCAACGTCTGCATCCTCTGCAACTTCAAGCCCTTCACCCTCATCAGGCATTGGCATCAAAGATTTCTTCCTGCAACGCATCATGCCAACCAAGAAGAGCAATCCAGCCAAAAGACAGAGAATCAACTCTAAAATATGGAGAGTCTCTAACATCTGAACAAGCTTTGTTGCGGCTAGGGGAAATTGAGAAAAAAGAAGGCAGCAAAAAAGAAACAACCAAAGGATGGCAAGACTAAGAGCAAGAAGACTCCTCTGGAGAAGGCAAATGCATCGGAGGCAGTGGGCAAAGAGGCCAATGTGAACACAGAAACCTGTACCACAACCTTCACAGTGGAGAGAGACGAGTACTATGCTGTCATGTTCACGAAACCAGCGGCATACTACATCGCACGATCACTTAACGAGTCAGCACCACCAGAGGGTGAACGGTATGTGATGAAGTTCCTAGACAGAGTGCCAAACAACATATTCTTCCTCCCATCCAGGGGCAAGATTGAGGGTGTAGAGCTCAAGTTCATCCTCTGCAAAGCAGAGCTGGAGGGACCTGGACCATTCTATTTGCGCAATCATGAAGTCATTGAAAATCTGTACAAAAACAAGATGAAAGCCATCAAAGACTTGTTAGCGTAAGACTGGCAAGCAAAGACAACCACAACCAAAAGAAAGCTTAGACCACCCTATAACCTGTTATGTTACACTACTAAGATAACTAAAATGATAAAATCACATCAGAGCATAGGCCTACATTTAGCCAAGGAGAAAGTAGAAATTGCAGAAATGTTTCTTGTTTATTTTGCTTAAGTTATAGGCTAATGATACATGAGCTTCACGATGTTATGACTGATGTCTCCTCACAATGTTTTCAAACTACTACCATAAATGTGATTAACATTTTAAAATCAATTAAAGTTATTGGTTAAATGTAAATCCTGAAATTGACTCATTTACTGTCCTTAGAACATTAGTATTGAACCTGCAAACTGTTTTTCTTTTAGTCAGTCGGTCTTCAGAAATCTTCATAAAAACATCTGCAATTTTGGCCAATTTCAAATGCCAACAGCACACCACAGGTTAGAGATACAGACAAAATGACAACACATATTGAAAGATGAAGTATTGAAGAGTCATTTCCACTATAGTTTTGATTTTGTTCATAAATCGATTTTTGGGTACATTCCAAAGAAGACATGTAAGTTTAGCTTTTTCACACAGCAAAAAGGCTGGTCATGCCTATTTCAAATGCCATTTACAGGCCATAGGAGTGGAGACAAAATGAAAATAGCTTTTGAGAGCTAAGAGAATACAGATTTGAATAGAACAAGTTTGTATTGTTACGATTTTTTGTATATATATACATTTATTTATCAACAAATCTGAAGTGGGCTTAATTGGAACATTAAGCCCATGCCAGACTTTCAACATATTTTGACAAATTAAACAATAAAAACATTAGAAATTGGTATAAATGAATTATTGACACTTCAAATGAGAGACTTCTCACTTAAATTAGGGCAGCATATATAAAAAATGTCTGAAAAGCGGATTTGGTGGGCTTAATAGGGACGTTTACCCTAAATAAACATTTACAAGCAACCGAAAACATTTCAATGTATTGTTTTGGACCGGAAGAGGCTCCTTTGCCTAGATACTGGTTCAATCATAGACTAGCCTACATCCTACATACTGAAACACACACACCAGACACACATATATGGAGACCGACAGCATGACGGACCGACTGAGTCAAATATGACCCACAACAAACAAGCCTAGAGTATAAATACAAAAGGACAAACTCCTCTTAACCAAGAACAGAATAAAACACCCTCAGAGTTAAAATGACGAGAAGACAGCCCTTGTCTCCATGAATCAGCCTCCATCACGGAGCGATTTGGGGAAACATTGACCTTGAGAGGTGGGGGGGACGGGGGGAAGAGGGGGGTGCGGGGAAACGGAGGATGGTGAAATACCATCACTTAGCCCCTTTCACAACTATCCCCCCATCAACAAGTCATTCCATCCCTCACACCACAAACTGTGAGGAGAGAGCCACAGTCACTATTTATAGCTTTCACAGAAATAAAGGAAAAAGCTAACATTTGCTTTACATACTGGAGCGTACTGGGCTTTATGTTGTTTTACATGGTAGGGCCGATGGCATTTAAAGGGTTGTAGAGCAAGTGGCAGGCAGGGAGATTGGCATTTACACACACACACACACACTTGTCTATGAACACACACACACACACACAACTTTTCTCTGAGACGACACACATGTATACAGTGGGAAAAAAAGTATTTAGTCAGCCACCAATTGTGCAAGTTCTCCCACTTAAAAAGATGAGAGGCCTGTAATTTTCATCATAGGTACACGTCAACTATGACAGACAAAATGAGATTTTTTTCCCCCGAAAATCACATTGTAGGATTTTTAATGAATTTATTTGCAAATTATGGTGGAAAATAAGTATTTGGTCAATAACAAAAGTTTCTCAATACTTTGTTATATACCCTTTGTTGGCAATGACACAGGTCAAACGTTTTCTGTAAGTCTTCACAAGGTTTTCACACACTGTTGCTGGTATTTTGGCCCATTCCTCCATGCAGATCTCCTCTAGAGCAGTGATGTTTTGGGGCTGTCGCTGGGCAACACGGACTTTCAACTCCCTCCAAAGATTTTCTATGGGGTTGAGATCTGGAGACTGGCTAGGCCACTCCAGGACCTTGAAATGCTTCTTACGAAGCCACTCCTTCGTTGCCCTGGCGGTGTGTTTGGGATCATTGTCATGCTGAAAGACCCAGCCACGTTTCATCTTCAATGCCCTTGCTGATGGAAGGAGGTTGTCACTCAAAATCTCACGATACATGGCCCCATTCATTCTTTCCTTTACACGGATCAGTCGTCCTGGTCCCTTTGCAGAAAAACAGCCCAAAAGCATGATGTTTCCACCCCCATGCTTCACAGTAGGTATGGTGTTCTTTGGATGCAACTCAGCATTCTTTGCCCTCCAAACACGATGAGTTGAGTTTATACCAAAAAGTTATATTTTGGTTTCATCTGACCATATGACATTCTCCCAATCCTCTTCTGGATCATCCAAATGCACTCTAGCAAACTTCAGGCGGGCCTGGACATGTACTGGCTTAAGCAGGGGGACACGTCTGGCACTGCAGGATTTGAGTCCCTGGCGGCGTAGTGTGTTATTGATGGTAGGCTTTGTTACTTTGGTCCCAGCTCTCTGCAGGTCATTCACTAGGTCCCCTCGTGTGGTTCTGGGATTTTTGCTCCAGATCAAGGGAGATTATCAGTGGTCTTGTATGTCTTCCATTTCCTAATAATTGCTCCCACAGTTGATTTCTTCAAACCAAGCTGCTTACCTATTGCAGATTCAGTCTTCCCAGCCTGGTGCAGGTCTACAATTTTGTTTCTGGTGTCCTTTGACAGCTCTTTGGTCTTGGCCATAGTGGAGTTTGGAGTGTGACTGTTTGAGGTTGTGGACAGGTGTCTTTTATACTGATAACAAGTTCAAACAGGTGCCATTAATACAGGTAACGAGTGGAGGACAGAGGAGCCTCTTAAAAGAAGAAGTTACAGGTCTGTGAGAGCCAGAAATCTTGCTTGTTTGTAGGTGACCAAATACTTATTTTCCACCATAATTTGTAAATAAATTCATAAAAAATCCTACAATGTGATTTTCTGGATTTTTTTTCCTCAATATGTCTGTCATAGTTGACGTGTACCTATGATGAAAATTACAGGCCGCTCTCATCTTTTTAAGTGGGAGAACTTGCACAATTGGTGGCTGACTAAATGCTTTTTTTCCCCACTGTACCTTCCTTCCTTAGCAAGCTCTGACAGCTGATCCATGGCTTTCCTGTTCATTCCTCTGCAGCATGCAACAACAAACGAGGTGTTCTGTGTTGCGCTCACACACCACAACAGCAACGACACACTGACTCACAGTCGCCCCCACTAAGCAACGGCGTGATGACAGTGGCAACACTAATTAGACAACAACAAGCGCTAATGGGAATCAAACCAGGAAACATATGATGAGGCTGGCCTAGTGTTAACAGTCAAAGCTAGGTATAGTTTCAGGTAGTTTGGTTTCACTGCTCTGAAAATCTAACTTTACCTGAAAAATAATACAAAAATAAGTAGGACAGAAATCGTGAGGAAGTGCCTTGAAAGCCTAAAGTTGTGTGTGTCTGTGTGTCTGTGTGTGTGCAAGCGTGCGTGTCATTTCCACATTTAGGCTAACAACGCTTCACAGGTCATTAAGAGTGGTTCCCCAGATCAATGAGCCCGCACAAAGTCATCAATTCAACTGGGCCCTCACCAAGTCATCATTTCAACTGGGCCCTCACCAAGTCATCATTTCAACTGGGCCCTCACCAAGTCATCATTTCAACTGGGCCCTCACCAAGTCATCATTTCAACTGGGCCCTCACCAAGTCATCATTTCAACTGGGCCCTCACCAAGTCATCATTTCAACTGGGCCCTCACCAAGTCATCATTTCAACTGGGCCCTCACCAAGTCATCAATTAAACTGGGCCCTCACCAAGCCATCAATTCCACCAGGCCCGAGGCGAGTCTCAGTGTGGACCCAAACAGCTGATTCATCGATGCTTTACGATACGCTTTTAAATTTACGCTGATTGAGGAGAACAGGCCAGGGCCAGGGATAACCCTATCCAGCTTGGTGCAGGGCAGCAATGTGGAGGACCTGGTGACAACTGTTCAATGTAGCACAATGGTGATTGCAGAGTAACACTAATCATACAGTGCATTCGGAAAGTATTCAGACCCCTTGACTTTTTCCACATTACAGCCTTATTCTAAAATTGATTAAATTTCCTCACCAATCTACACACAAAACCCCATAATGACAAAGCAACAATAGGTGTTTAGAAATGTTGGCAAATTTATTAAAAAGAAAAAACTGAAATATCACATTTACATAAGTATTCAGACCCTTTACTCAGTACTTTGTTGAAGCACCTTTGGCAGCGATTACAGCCTTGAGTCTTCTTGGGTATGACGCTACAGGCTTGCCACACCTATATTTGGGGAGATTCTCCCATTTTTCTCTGCAGATCCTCTCAAGCTCTGTCAGGTTGGATGGGGAGCGTCGCTGCACAGCTATTGTCAGGTCTCTCCAGAGATGTTCGATTGGGTTAAAGTCTGGGCTCTGGCTGGGCCACTCAAGGACATTCAGAAACTTATCCCAAAGCCAATCCTGAGTTTCTCCCATTCTTCTCTGCACAGCTATTTTCAGCTATCTCTCCATAGATGTTAAATCTGGTTCAAGAAAAGGCTCTGGCTGGGCCACTGAAGGACATTCAGAGACTTGTCCCGAAGCCACTCCTGCTTTGTATTGGCTGTGTGCTTAGGGTCATTGTCCTGTTTGAAGGTGAACCTTCGCCCCAGTCTGAGGTCCTGAGAGCTCTGGAGCAGTTTTTCATCAAGGATCTCTCTGTACTTTGCTCCGTTCATCTTTGCCTCGATCCTGACTAGTCTCCCAGTCCCTGCAGCTGAAAAACATCCCCACAGCATGATGCTGCCACCACCATGATTCACCGTAGGGATGGTGCCAGGTTTCCTCCAGACGTGACGCTTGGCATCCAGGCCAAAGAGTTCAATCTTGGTATCATCAGACCAGATAATCTTGTTTCTCATGGTCTGAGAGTATTTAGGTGCCTTTTGGCAAACTCCAAGCGGGCTGTCATGTGCCTTTTACTGAGGAGTGTCTTCCGTCTGGCCACTCTAATATAAAGGCCTGATTAGTGGAGTGCTGCAGAGACGATTGTCCTTCTGGAAGGTTCTCCCATCCCCACAGAGGAACTCTGGAGCTCTGTTAGAGTGACCATCGGGCTCTTGGTCACCTCCCTGACCAAGGCACTTCTCCCCCGATTGCTCAGTTTGGCCGGGCGGCCAACTCTAGGAAGAGTCTTGATGGTTCCAAACTTCTTCCATTTAAGAATGATGGAGGCCACTGTGTTCTTGGGGACCTTCAATGCTGCAGACATTTTTTGGTACCCTTCCCCAGATCTGTGCCTCGACACAATCCTGTCTCTGAGCTCTACGGACAATTCCTTCGACCTCATGGCTTGATTTTTGCTCTGACATGCACTGTCAACTGTGGGACCTTATATAGACAGGTGTGTGCCTTTCCAAATCATGTCCAATCAATTTAATTTACCACAGATGTACTCCAATCAAGTTGTAGAAACATCAAGGATGATCAATGGAAACAGGATGCACCTGAGCTCAATTTCAAGTCTCATAGCAAAGGGTCTGAATACTTAAATAAGGTATCTCTGTTTTTTTATTTTTAATAAATCTGCAAACATTTCTAAAAACCTGTTTTCGCTTTGTAATTATGGGGTATTGTGTGTAGATTGATGAGGACATTTTTTTATTTAATTCATTGTAACGTAACAAAATGTGCAAAAAGTCAAGTGGTCTGAATACTTTCCCAATGCACTGCATATGGCTACTGCAGCGGTACTAGAGGAGTGAGAAAAGAAAGTAATTTGATGAGAAGTGATTGCCAAGCTATACAGTATCAATCCCAGATATAGGCCCACGTAGTTACTGAGATATCTGCACATTACATGGGCTGACGAATGGAACAGGCCGTGATTAATCAGAATGTTCTCTTTGCAATAATAATCTCAGATGTTCTCCGATAATAGATAATTGGTCCACCGCCCACCATGCTATTAAGTAGCAGTGTGATCCACAAGAAAAATGTGAGTCCAGGTGGTACTTAGTGTCCATGAAAGCAGCAATGTTCTCCCTCTCTACCCGTCTGTCTTGCTCTTTTCACTCGCTCTCTCTTCTCTCCCTTCTCTCTTCTACCTCCTCTCTCTCCTCCCACCCTGTCTCTCCCTCCCTCCTCCCTCCCTCCCTCCTGATGAGACGCTACACTTAAGGTGTGGTATGAGACCAATTAATCACTCGCCAACAACTTTCGCTTTATTCAATTTTCATAAACCTGATTTTCTTCTCCATGCCTCAGTCTGAAATTAAATTCCAGCACAGGGAGGATATACTGTAAACCGATACCTAGGCTATATCTACCTATCTATACCCCACAATCACAGATGAACATCAGAGTAAGATGATTATCTGAGGTTTGCCGGGAACTCATTTTCTCTGGATGATGGGTGGGAAAGCTGTGTGGGTGCACTTAGAGGAAGAGAGGGATGGAGGAAGATGGAGAGAGGAGGATAGTGTGGTAGGATGATGGGAGTAGAGGAGGAGAGAGTGGTAGGATGATGGGAGTAGAGAGTAGAGGAGGATAGTGTGGTAGGATGACGGGAGTAGAGAGTAGAGGAGGATAGTGTGGTAGGATGACGGGAGTAGAGAGTAGAGGAGGAGAGAGTGGTAGGATGACGGGAGTAGAGAGTAGAGGAGGATAGTGTGGTAGGATGACGGGAGTAGAGAGTAGAGGAGGAGAGAGTGGTAGGATGAAGGGAATAGAGAGTAGGAGGAGAGAGTGGTAGGATGAAGGGAGTAGAGAGTAGAGGAGGATAGTGTGGTAGGATGACGAGAGTAGAGAGTAGAGGAGGATAGTGTGGTAGGATGACGGGAGTAGAGGAGGAGAGAGTGGTAGGATGATGGGAGTAGAGAGTAGAGGAGGAGAGAGTGGTAGGATGAAGGGAGTAGAGAGTAGAGGAGGATAGTGTGGTAGGATGACGGGAGTAGAGAGTAGAGGAGGAGAGAGTGGTAGGATGATGGGAGTAGAGAGTAGAGGAGGAGAGAGTGGTAGGATGAAGGGAGTAGAGAGTAGAGGAGGATAGTGTGGTAGGATGACGGGAGTAGAGAGTAGAGGAGGAGAGAGTGGTAGGATGATGGGAGTAGAGAGTAGAGGAGGAGAGAGTGGTAGGATGAAGGGAGTAGAGAGTAGAGGAGGATAGTGTGGTAGGATGACGGGAGTAGAGAGTAGAGGAGGAGAGAGTGCTTGTCTCACAGACAATACTCTTATCGTTTACCTCTACACCCCTCTACAGCTCCCCATCGCTCTCTGTCACTTGTCATATAAAGCCTTAGTCATTCTTGTCTGAGCAGCAATTTCTCTGTCTGTTCTACTGTCCTCAGATTGCCCATCACAGACTCAATGCCCTTGACGACTCCCTTCAATCAGATAGGAGGAAACTTCAGCAATATCAGCATCTGGCTCGGATTAAGCACCACACCACTTTTTGTCAAGTGCATTTCACAAGTTCCAGACAAGCACAACGTCGTTTGATCTATATATTCGGACTGTAGTACGATCAGCTTGAAGATACAGATTTTAAAACGCTAATATTTAGCACTGACCAGCAACGCTCTGGTTAACTATAAGACACATCGTCTCCCCTAGTTGAGCAGCATACTAAATTGGGCCCCTGAAGTTGTAAGCAAAGACAACGTGACCATATACATCGCATGGCAACAAATCAATCCGTAACAATGTCCAACTGCCAGCCCTGAATGGTTGAACACCGTATTGATAGAGCCAGTGGCCAACTGGCCTATAGCTTTTACAGTGACCTGAACACAACCCTCATTACACTGGCATTATCAATGAAAAAGTAGCACACCAGAATGAGGTCTGCCGAGTGCCAACACTCATAATGAATGTAGTTAATCAAGAGGAAAGGGCTCCATTAACCACCTTGTTTACAGAATCACTGAGTCATTAACTAAAAATAACTTCATCAGACACAACTGTACTTAGAGGGTTAATTTAAACACAATTCATCTACTTGACTGCATTAGGTCAACCAATTTGAATTAGCCTCATCTTTGACAAACATTATTTATTTGTCATTATGAACTGGGTGGTTCGAGCCCTGAATGCTGATTGGCTGACAGCCGTCGTATATCAGACTCATACCACGGGTATGACAAGACATTTAATTTTACTGTTCTAATTATGTTGGTAACCAGTTTATAATAGCAATAAGCACCTCAGGGAGGTTGTGGCATATGGCCAATATACCACGGCTAAGGGCTGTATCCAGGCACTCTGCATTGTGTCGTCCATAAGAACAGCCCTTAGCCGTGGTATATTGTCCATATAGCACACCCCCTCGGCCTTACTGCTTAATTGCCAAACTCGTGTTTGTTTAATGTCATGATTATTCAATAGCCCATAAAGAAACTTTAAGGCAGATTATAGTTTTAGTTGTTTTGAAAGGTTCCTGTTGACAAGAATATCTATGTCCGAAATGGCACCCTATTCACTATATATATAGTGCACTACTTTTGACCAGAGCGCTGGTAAAAAGTAGTGCACTATATAGGAACAGGGTGCCATTTCTGAGGCACCCAATGTGAACCGTTCCATTAAGATGAATGCAGGACATAGAGTTTAGTTTCATCCTAGCTGGGTTGGCACCAGGTCATTCCCTGTGGGAAAGTGAACAGAGCCAACGTTTCCACAGGCAGAGCATTATACAGGACTGGCACCCCATGGAGAGCTAAGAACACACTGGAAGCCTATCAGTAGACCCAGCTCGAAAACAGAAACGGAGGTCATTTTAATCGCTACAAAGGGCTGCAGTTGTGTTAGTAATTATAATACCTCAGTGGATAGAGAGGATTATGTACAGCACAAACCTGATTACCTAGGTTGGAGCGAACACACACACACACACAGCGCTTTACGGCTAAATAAACATAGAAAATAAGCAGGCCTACACTAGAGAGGATTCAAATCAACTGGTGACTGACTAAAGCAAATATTGCCTCTCTTAGGTGATAGCATAACACCTGCCTTGCATACATGTCACTGGTTGAAGTAACCCTGGTAATAACCAAATCAGAAAACAGATGGAGGTCCAGCCATTTACATACAGAGGTTGTCCTTGGAGGAAGCCAAGGTTGTAGCAGGTGGCTGGAGATGATTGGTTTATGTTCTGAAAAATGTCCACTGACCCCATGGGGGATGCAATCAATTCAATACAACAAGAACATAGCAGTCAGCAAGTTCACGTGTGTGTGTGTGTGCGTTCAAGGCTTGTGCGTTCAAGGCTTGTGCATTTAAGCGTATGTTTAAGCGCGTGTCCGCATTAGGAATCACGGTGTACAGTACGTAAGCCTGATGGTATTTGAGTGTGAGGAATGCACAAAGCAGTAACACTCACCTCCCACCTCACAGCACTTCATCTGCCTCTATCTCAAAGACAGAGAACACTCAATAACTATTCCAGCTATGCTCCCGTGATCTGGCTTTTTGTGTGTGTGTGTGTGTGGTGTGTGGTGTGTGTGTGGTGTGTGTGTGGTGTGTGGTGTGCGAAGCCAAAAAGCTCTGTCTCACTACAGCCCTGACAACATTATTTCAGTGCTCTCAGCGCTCTGGGCCCAGAGAACAAAGAGAGCTGTAGTGGATTTAGAGTTCCCCCTTCAAACAGTGTCACCAGGGTTATATTCATTGATCAATAGTTGGATTGATAGGGAAGAATATGTGTTACTGGTAGCAGCAGAAAACACCCTCAGGTTACTCACTATTTATACAACGGGTGGGTCTAATCCTGGACGCTGATTGGTTAAAACCGCATTCCAGCCGGTGTTTATTCAACAAGTTACCACCAGCTAAATCTATGACGTTGAAATGCCTATTTACTCTGTTCCATCTCACTGCGCAATCCACTGTCATCAGCCCAACCAGACAGTCCACTCTCTGGACATTATCTCCCATTTCTTTTAGACAAGCAATTGGTTTTCAACAGCGGAGATTTGTATAAAACTTGCGGTCTGTCTCTCCGACATTTGCAACATTGTTTCCATATTGAAATGTGATCTCCAGCTGTCCCATAGTAGTGAACGTGTCGGGGGTCGGGAGTCGGGACGAGACAGACAGCTTTTCTCAGCCAGTCGAAATCATGAATCAGCATAGTTGTTATGGACATATACAAAGAAATGTCAACAGAAAACAGGTCAAACAAAACATAATGCAGCTAGTTTGCAGTCTTTCTAGCTTCAGTTTGAAGTGATTGTGTTAGCTGTGTTGTTGGCTAGCTCCTCTGAACAACAGTGTCCTGACGAATGAGCACATTTTCTATGCCAGGGGAAATCGCACCTCATTGGCTCATTCTTATGAATGTATCCAAATCCATGTCACTAGAAAACAGCTTAAACCAATGCAAATGCAGCTACTTTGCAGTTACTCTGGCTGCACTGTTTGACATGACTAAGTTAATCGTAGTTGGCTAGCTAGCAAGCAAGGGATAAGAACGTTGCCAGCCAGTATGGCAATGGAACATTTAGAACGAACGACTGGGTCGCGTCCATAGATACAGAACAAAAAGACTTAACGACTGGGTCGCGTCTCTGGCAACCGAACCAATAGAACGAACAACCAGCCAGCGTCAGTAGCAACCCTAGATTTGTGTCAGGACTATATCTCATGGAAGAATGAAATAGTATGAATAAATTAATCAAAATAAAGTTTTTTATGAAAATATGTCAATCATTATTTGAATATGTTGGTAACCCGTTGTATAAATGTGATAATGCCTTCGAAGCCAGTGTTTGGAGGATATATTGGCACGGTTTACCTGTGCCGGCTTCGAGGGCATTATCACTTAAACAGATATAGTATAGGCCTAATAGTCCAATGCAGACCAGAGTCACATTCAGTAAGCAAATGTGTTGAACGTGGCAGATAGAAATATCATGAATAGAGCCAACATGACTCCTTATTCTGTCAGAGAGGAATGTCTGTTCTACATAACATATGTATATCTGAACACTCCACAGCGATGCTGTTGGGAGTTTGATAGAGAATACAGGAAGTAGGTTATCACTGTGATAAGACATAAGAGCCAGATCTGTGTAACCTCTGTGAAGCTTATTATAACTATCCACCGAGCAGAGCAGCATGGCGTGTTGCAAAATAAATGTTTTTACTGATGGAAACATCTTCTAGTGCTCTCTATCCTTCCAGAGGGATCCACATGGCATGGTGTTGCAAGTTGAAGGTTACAAATGCATTCCACTGACAGAGCAAATGGTGGATGGTGAAGCATGATGCAACCTTGGGAACAATGCAATCTTGGGAGCAATATGCAACCAAGACTGACATCCTTTGACTGAAAAGGCATGGACATAAGCCAATGAAGAGTGGAAGACCATAATATCCAAAACCATTAGGGAGGAACAGCAGTGAACTATGTTTCTAGAGAGAGAGAGAAAAGAAAGCCAGCCATACCAAAGATATCCCATAAACTAAATAGTTGGCTCTGGTTGCATCCCATAAACTAAATGGCTGGCTCTGGTTGCATCTGGTGTTACCATCAGCTGTCATAGCTTGGCTTTACAGTTCTTAAAACTCAATACCATTCCCCTCCACTCAAAACCAGATTAATTTAACCCCCAATTTACTACATGTGCCCTTGAGGTTCCCATAACATACAGTAGGAGACTCTATCAGACTGTCATGATGGAGGTAATATATCGATCTGTCAGCTGCAGTCCAGAACAGCCATCAAATGATCGATTATTCCCTAAACAGCACAACACGTGCCATATGTCCATGGTGAGCTGTCCACTCTCTGCCTGCCTAGGGCTCCAACTCTTTTCTTCTCAATTTATCCTCACTAAACATTATGTAGATTATTCACTGCCATGGATGATAGGGGAGATTAGAAATGTGAAAGATGTTTCCTGAAGTTCCAAGGCTCATTAATTCACAGAGAGAAAGAGAGAACAAAAGTGAGAGCGAGAGTACAGATGGTGTACAGCTACATCAGATAAGGGAGTATTCAGGGACAGTAAATGCCATGGGCCATGGCCTGTTTCTCCTGACAGAGATTTACTACCAACATCCTCCCTGTCTCGCTCTCTTTCTTTCTCTCTCTTACACATTCTAAGTCTCTCCATCTCTCTGTTTTCAGCATAGGATGCATTGTTGATCAGAGACCTGGCACTGGGAACAGACAAGGTGCAGGTTTTTAATTGCATTGTCTGTCAAGAACTCTGACAACTAGGCAAAGCACTGGGAGAAATCCTCTTGGTTAGTTATCCTATTCTTTCAGTTAGAAGTCTCATCTATCTTGTGCATTTCTAATGCATGCGCCTATTCTTCACTGATAACATTGAATGGCAAGGTTCCATCTCATCACAACTTCAGTTCCTATTGCTCAGTATCACTGTTGAGTGTCGACCATTAAAAAAATATATTTGCATCACCTTGCGCTTTCGCGCCATTGGAAATGATCTCCAATTCTCTGTGAGTATGAACATCTTAGTATCTACCAACGGAGATTAATTAATTAGCCTAATAAGGGTAAGAGTTCTACCCTATCATTCCACAGTGAGAATTACCGGAGATCAGCTAATCCCAGCCGTTGTCCATCCAAGAAAACCTTTAAGCCTTGCTCTTCATATTTCATTAGTCCTTACCTCCTCTGACCTGGGAAAAATATGCTTCAATGCCTGAACAAAAGCTGCTTTAATACCTGCATTTCTCCTGATCGATCACACCAGCTTTACCTTGCCTGATAATGAATAGCCTAAGCAATGCCTTCCTTACAAAACAAAACTCTTCTGTATTAAACACACTGTTTACACATCAACATCCTTGAGAAAACATTGCTAACTGGACAGTGTAAGTGTGTGAGGTAGTCAAGCATTTAACAGTGTTTAATCATCCTGAATCACATGATGAGGTGAGACGCCTCTGTGGGGGCACCCCTAGAAAACAGCAGAGAGATGCCCTGCCGTACGCACACACTCACCCTGGTCCACCCACCTACACCCTTAACCCAACTCACCCAGGGTGTCTTTGATGTTTTTCACCAGCGAGGCCTTCTTTAGGCTGTTTTTCCTCTCCACATAGTTAGAGGGGACGTAGCCGGTCCGGTTGGAGGCATTCCTCACCCTCCACCATGTCTTACTGTCATCCAGGAGCCACAGCCGCTCATTTTTCCGGATGTCAAGTTCCTGTTCCTGCTGAGCCGAGTAGTCCCACTTGGCTATAACTATCACCTCCTCTGTCATCTTTCATGGAGTCCCTCTGGAAGAGAGAGACACAGGGAGACATACTGTTAGGTCAGGGTGGGGTTAACAGTAGGGCTGTGACGATATTCTTTTTGCGATATTCTTTCCAAAATGAAGCAGACCAAACCTCTTTAGTCTGTTAAAAACCTGCTTTATGTCAAATAAATACATGTAACTCTGGATGACAACATGATGTTTGTTTCCAACATTAGGGCTGTTTTCCTAAAGAAGTTATATCCGCTTCGTGTTTTGTTTCCTTGCCACGATATTAAGGAATCGTCCCTGCCCTAGTTAACAGGGAATTTAACATACCAATACAAACACAGATGAACACCAGCAACACACACACATTACTATAATGATGAGGTGAGAAGTTTCCGAGCAACATTAGAAATTATGAGAACCGGTTTCACTCACTCAATCACACACACACACACACACACACACACACACACACACAGAAGCCAATCTCAGAGGGATGGTGTGTCTCAGACTGACAGTGTGCAGGCCTGGTCTTGGCACTCGCGTGTCTGCCACACAGCTGTTGTTGTAAGACATCTGGCAGAGCGGAGCCTCTCTGCCCTGTAATTCAGGTTGGCTGAGACCTACCGTGTGTGTGTGTAAATGACTATGTATGACACTCAGGACTCAAGGTAAGTAGACCTACATGCAGAACTACCCCACTAACTGCAATCA
Source organism: Coregonus lavaretus (assembly GCF_964263955.1). Taxonomy (NCBI): domain Eukaryota; kingdom Metazoa; phylum Chordata; class Actinopteri; order Salmoniformes; family Salmonidae; genus Coregonus; species Coregonus lavaretus. The sequence continues at coordinate 4,899,494 of NC_140025.1, forward strand.
AAGGAACCCTCTCCTTCCCTCCTTCTAGACTGAGCTGGGAGTTCCAGCTTTGCTTCCAAACCACACAAGAGCCTCTCCCTTTTACCAGCTTCTCTTATTCATCTTAAATGTACTGAATTATTCAGCGACACACGGAGCAGAGCACTGTTCTATGTTAAATGTGTCTATAAACACGACTTATGGAGGGAGGGAGGGAGGGAGGGAGGGAGGGAGGGAGGGAGGGAGGGAGGGAGAGAAAGAGAGAGAAGGGAGTAGAGAGAGAGAGGGAGAGATAGCCGGAGAGAGAGAAGGGAGTAGAGGGAGAGAGAGAGAGAGCGAGAGAGGTAAGACAGCCAGCACATGCAGGCCTAATAAGGTATAAATCAAACAGCTCCAGGAGATATCTAGTGCTGCTGCACAGAGGGTCAACAACAGAAGGACTGGGTGTCTATTCATGGAGCGAGAGAGATGGAGGGAGGGATGGGAGAAAGAGAGAGAGAAAAAACGAAAGAGTGAGATACCAAGATAGAGACATTAGGGACATGGGGGGGGAGGAATTAAGTAAATGAGATGAGAGAGGAAGTTAAAAGGAGACAGTAGAGAAAGATTCAGGGAGAGAATGAGAAATAGAGACAGCAAGAGAGAGAGAGAGACAACATGGATGGTGTCTCCAGCAAGACTGTGGTGTTAGACAGAGGTATTGCAGTGACAGGCTGTTTTTCCTTCCAGGGCCAGTCAGAGCTGCGCTCCCCCATCGTCCTGACACCCTCCACAGGGATGAGGCTGTGAGCCAGCCAGCACCGGAGTCCCCAGGCCTCTCACCCATCACCCTTCAGCGGGGCGGCCTTGACAAGTCAGGGAGGGAGGGAGGGCTGGGGGGTTCGAGGCGCCAAGCAAAAATGATAATGCACACACTTCAGAGCTGTCACACTAACCACTGGCCACTTCTCTGCCTGACTGAGACCACCTTATTCACAGTTCATACAGTCTCTCTCCAACTCTGAGGGACAGTTTACCGGACCCAGATCAAACTCTTTGAATAAAAAACATGCTCACCTCGATTTAAAGTTCTCTTTAGTCTAAGAATAGGTTTAACCAGGGTCCAGGAAACAAGTATGTGGGGCTGCAAGGGTTGTCTCTTTACTGATTCGCTGTTATTTCTACAGCCCATTGAGGTTGATATGACACAGTAAGGCTACAGTAAAGAACCTCAGCGACCCAGCAAGAGAAAGCCACTATTGTCTGAGAGTGATGATGTCACAGGAATTCTTTCCTCTCTCATCCATGACCGTAGGGCAGGAAGAGCCTGATAAAGGCTACTGTCATCAACTGGCAGGGTTAAAGGCACAAACAAGTTGAAGAACTTCTATTCAAGCAGAAGTTGCTTTAGGCCTAACACTGAAAACAGACATGCAAATTGCAAACCCATAAAACATATTTACCTCACCACACCATAAATCCTTCTTTGCCTGCCAACATATTAAAACACCTTTATTGATTATACAGTTTTAGTTAGTCAACTAGACTTCTGTCTGATAGTACCCTAAGCTCCTTTTCTTTAGAAACATTTTAGGTTTTATCCCAAGCATTGGGCATATAGGGGCGATTCAGTGGGAAGGTCAACCTAAGCATGTACAAATAAAGTTCGGCATTTCCAAATGAAACCACGTTCATAATTATCCTTAAGGTCTATATTTATTTATTTGACCAGTTTAACTAGGAAATTGCATGAATTTTGACCATTACAGGGTAGGAGGCCAAGTCTCAAAAAATGTTTTTTAGACATTCATATTTCATGGCTTTCAGAAAGGGCTCACAGAGCTTGTTCGTCCACTCACAGCTGTCTCCCAGTGTTAGTTATGAAGATGAGGTGTTAATGAAGCAATACAGAACAAATGTAAGCGTCTTGAGTTTTGTTTGCATGTTCTACTGTCTTGTAAATATATGGGGGGTGACTGGGACATGCAATGTAAGATCCATAACGTTTTTTTAGGATACGTTTTTGTAAAACATGCACCTTACATCTTTAAACTTTCTCTGTAAAGCCAACTTTCAACAAGGTTTTATATGGTCTATAATTGGTTTCTCTTTTCATTGTCAGTATCCTTTTTACGCGTTCTGATATCCGTAACATCCATAACGGTTGTGGATGTGATGGATATTGGATATCTAGGGCTGGGAATTGCCAGGGACCTCATGATATGATATTATCACGATACGATATTATATTTATATATATTATATTTATTGCGAGTCAATACTGTGATTTTATTGCGATTCCATGTTCCAAACATATTGCTCACCATATATCTGCTGCAGAGGGACAAGAGACAGCCATGAGAAAATGAGTTTTGATGTAAATAAAAGCACTGAAAACAAATTGGCTCCCTAGTTAAAAGAAAACAAATTAGCTCCCTATTTAAAAAAGAAGATGGAGAACAAGCTATGATGGAAAAACATTGACGTTTTGGTGCAGGTACAGCCAACTAGCGCAAACATAATATTGTGATAGTCAAAACGATATATCGTCAAAAATATTATCTCAATATGTCACTGCATCGATTTTTTCCCCATCACTATTGATATATCTTAGCTTCAGAAGCTTGTGCATTCATCAGATTTAGTGTGCTGGTTCTGAGAAGTATTCATTAGACTTTTCCTGAAACAATTGTTGATATCTTGAAAATGTATGCTGAAATGCATTTCTCATACATGACAGTACTGTTGTTTAGATATAAAGATGAGAAGAGTGTTTATCAACAATCTGTGAAAAGCCCTGGAGTGTCTTTTCAAATGAAAGCCCCCAAAATATACAGACTTCATTCAGTGTCCAGAAAAGTGGATTGGCAGTCCAGGCACATGTACAGGGAACTGCCAATACAAAGGAAACACTTGAGTAAAATGTTAGATAAAGTATATTGAGAAACGGAGGGTGTAGCATCCCATAACGGAGGGTGTAGCATCCCATAACGGAGGGTGTAGCATCCCATAACGCAGGGTGTAGCATCCCATAACGGAGGGTGTAACATCCCATAACGGAGGGTGTAACATCCCATAACGGAGGGTGTAACATCCCATAACGGAGGGTGTAACATCCCATAACGGAGGGTGTAACATCCCATAACGGAGGGTGTAACATCCCATAACGGAGGGTGTAACATCCCATAACGGAGGGTGTAACATCCCATAACAGAGGGTGTAACATCCCATAACGGAGGGTGTAACATCCCATAACGGAGGGTGTAACATCCCATAACGGAGGGTGTAACATCCCATAACGGAGGGTGTAACATCCCATAACGCAGGGTGTAACATCCCATAACGGAGGGTGTAACATCCCATAACGGAGGGTGTAACATCCCATAACGGAGGGTGTAACATCCCATAACGGAGGGTGTAACATCCCATAACGGAGGGTGTAACATCCCATAACGGAGGGTGTAACATCCATAACGGAGGGTGTAACATCCCATAACGGAGGGTGTAACATCCCATAACGGAGGGTGTAACATCCATAAGGTAATCCTTTCTAAGGTAATCATGGTTTTTGTGTTCAGCAATGGCAATCCATGCTTTGACCTGAGACTTACAAACTCAGCTATGTTGTCATCTTCCTCCACCACTGCTCTGCTCTGTCTGTTCACACCCTGTTCAGCTTGGTGTGCGGTGGAATGCCAGCAGAGTGCCGTGGTAAGTTCTTCAAGAGATCTAATATTTTATAAAAAGGCAACAGATCATTGTAACTGTAAATAGAACATTTCTCACACCTTAATCATTGTCAAAACAGTTATGGTAGAGTATATGAATCTTACAACATGGAGAAATAACTATATTGCGTTTTCTTCTCAGAAGATGGAGATAAGCTGTCCGAGGCTTATTCAGGAGGGTTTGGAAGATCATGACCTGCTCTGGCATCTCAAAAGAAGAGAACTGAGACAGAAGGTCAAGATCTCAGCCTCGTCTAAACACACACTTATATACCCGCACACACACACACACACACAGTGGTCTACAAAAATCACAATTTCTTATTGTGCATCTTGTGTATTTTGTGCATTTCCACAAATATAATACTGAACTGAAAGGAAGGTTAAGCAGGTATTACTTAATAATAACTTTCAAGTCTTTAATAGATCATTACGGCACAAAGCATGTATTAACCAATAGCAGAGAGCACTTATGGAGAGCAGGGATTACCCTAGAGAACCAGGAGGCTGGGGAGGACGTGGACCAGTTTTCAGTGTAATTGCATAAACGTGCAGCATGGTCGGAGCTGCCTGTAGTGGGTAGAGAGAGATTCCTAACGGGTTTAAATCAGGCCCAACTCAGCCAATCCCCTCATCTCCGTCTCAGCCAGCTCTGTAATCCAATCTGAGGATCCTTTTCATTCGTCTGAGAACCAGGAGAGAAGGGGAGGAGAGGGGGAGAGTAAGAGAGAGATGGGGGAAGGTGAGAGAAGGGGATGGGGCGAGTAATACAAAGGGAGAGGGAGAGAGAGAGGGGGCAGAAAGAGTGATGTCTTTCATTAGAGAAAGGAGGACGGGGGGCCAATGATGATCAATGTGACGACCAGGAGAGAGCTGGAAGAGAGGCTCGTCATCATGCCACTGTATGACTCAGTATGAGAGCAGCAGAGTGCTATCAAGACAATGACCTCAACCGGGAAACCTGTGGACTGACGGGGCTGCAGTGCAGAGCTTCCAGTACAGACGGGGTTAGAGGCTATAGGAGAAGGCAGTGCAGAGCTTCCAGTACAGACTGGGTTAGAGGCTATAGGAGAAGGCAGTGCAGAGCTTCCAGTACAGACTGGATTAGAGGCTATAGGAGAAGGCAGTGCAGAGCTTCCAGTACAGACTGGATTAGAGGCTATAGGAGAAGGCAGTGCAGAGCTTCCAGTACAGACTGGGTTAGAGGCTATAGGAGAAGGCAGTGCACACAAGAGGGAGAGTATGTGGATGGAGCGACACAGAGGCCCATTAGACACAGAGGCTCAGCACGGTTCCCACAGCCAGCTGTGCTCTCCGCTCCACCCCCCTTCCCCTCTTCGACCCCCTGCTGGCTGGGTGGCGTGTCTCAGCTCACCTAGGCCTAACCAGCCCTGACAGCAGGGACCACTGCCAGGGTACCATGTCATGCCATGCCAAGAGGAGGGCATGTGAGCAGTGTGGAACTAATAGACACATTTTGTGTGTGTATGTGTGTTTGTCAGGATTGCGGTTAGTCGGTAATAGCTGGCTTTTGGCCAATAAAAAAATACAAAAGTCAATAAATAAAATTGCCGCCGGCCAATTGTCCGGGAAAAGAATACAAAATCTCATTGCGAAAATGTTTTAGCCTATTCATTGATGGAAATACCAGTTGAAGTAAATACATTTGACTGGTCATGCTCATCGGTCTATAGGTTCATTTGCTTAATTTAGTGGTATTAAAATTGGTGAGTTTGTACAGTATATTCGTTATGCATCTTATTTATTACATGCGTACAGCATACAGATACAGAGTCTTTGAGCGGAAAATCTGTCAGACAGCGCGAGCTGCTGCTACATCAGCGTGTCACACACCACTTTGCAATGACCTGGAGGCAGCATACATTTTTAAAACATATACTTAATTGTTTGAAACCTGAACCTTTTACTACATATTATGAGGCATGTCTTACCTTGTAGGCTAGCCAAAATCAGACCATATCCGTGGAGGCAATTATTTTATATCAACTTTGTTTCATTTTCCAGTAGCCAAAGGCACAATCATAGTCATATTAGCAATACATGCTAGTTGTTGCATTTTAAATCTCCCCTCTTTCTACATTTCCAACAGATATTTTCATCTCTGTCACTTGAAACTGTGTGCATGTGCGGTGCCCTTTTGACAAGTGTTTTCCCGCTTATTGCATTATTGAACAAACCTTCGCGAGTAGTCTACTGCCTTGTGCTCATTGCTGCCCTTATAATGTGAAGAAATAATAGTTTATCAACATTTTAAGCTAAACGTTCTGATCTGTTGCATTAAACTCATTGCTTTTTTATGGGGGGTTTTATGTCGCCTAGGCCTACTGGTTGTATGAATTTGGAATCAATCGTTCCACAACTGTCCCAGAGTCTGTTTGGAATAGGCCATGTATTTCTCAACAAGCTGACCAATATAATGGGTCAACTTTTCTACTATGGGGGATAGTAGATTGACATAGGCTTGTGATTTTGCTGTTCGTTACGCATCTTGTTGGCTGTGGAAAAGTAAATGTGGACAATTATTGGAACATCTTCAAAAGTGTGCATCAGAATTTGGTAAGAAGGACTGCACATTGTTGAATCCTCGATTTGCATGTTCTGTTAATATGAATTACAATAATCTAAATGTGATTTCTGTCATTCTGTGCACCGTGGGTGGACGCCCTAATCAGAATATGCACCCAATGCATATGGGTCCGGTAAATTTCTCAAATGTCCTGTAAATTAAAATGCCGCCAGTCAAATGTCCAGCGCCACATTTTCCTAATGGAAACCCTGGTGTGTCTGTTTGTGTGACAGGAGACAGGTAGTCCCTAGGGTCCACTCTTTCTCAACTTCATTACATGAACTACTCTGTCATCCTTTGATCTCTACTAGGTATCCTACAGCAACCATGTCTGATGGGACACCAGAGTTGTAGTTCAGTCTAAAAAAGTATATTCTGGAGGCTTCAAGCACACCACTACTCCCCGTACAGGGATACAGACACTCATTTTTAACCAATTTGAAACATCTGCTATTGAGCCACCCATCAACCCCTGCAGATAGCCTAGAAGCCAGCTAAGTTTCTCTGGGTCTTTCTCAACACAGGGATGAAGAACTCCTGTCCTTGAGGGCCACAGAGTCAGCTACCTTTCCTTATTGCCTTTGAATGAGTGCTACATTTACACTTTGCCTGGGAGCAACAAAAAACTGGATGTGGTCCTGGAGGACTGGAGTCTGTTGATGTGCCTGTCTGAACTCCTGTTCAAACACTGGGCCGAAAGCTAGAGTCTACACAGACCAGCAGAACAGAAGGATGAGACATGCAGAGCCAGAGCTGAACACGGCAGCAGCCCGAAAGGCGGCTTCCATTTTTATTACAGCAACATAATGCTCAGAGCATGGTGAACAGCAGCCAAATACACTGTGCTGGGGGCAAAGAGAGGGATCATCTGTTCAAAGGAGAGGGGGGGAGCGAGAGCAATAGAGGGAAATAGAAAGAGGAAGCGAGTGACAGAGAGAAAAACAAGAGACAAATGTCCTCCATCCATAAAAGTCCATGGACTTTTAAATTACATTTAGTCAGGCTTAGTGTGCTGATGCCCAGACAGAGTAATCCCCATCGTCGTCGTCATCATCATCATCATAATAAATGTTCTTGGATATGTCTGGCTGGGATGTGACGAGTCCACAATCCCCTGTTGAGGGTCTGATGTGTAATTGTGTATCTCTAATATGCAGATGGTTTAGCTAGCAGAATGTGTGTGGGTCACGAATCAACACATCTGTCATAAATCACTCCAATTTGAAAAATAAAGATGAAGCCCTACAAACTATCAAAATGTTGGTTGTTCAAAGCACAGGGGGAGGGGACGACGACCCTACGTAGGTGGAATCAGGTGTTAGCCTGGAAGTAAACAGTATGACTTACATAAACAGGACGGACCATATCCAAAACTGTCTTGATAAAGGTTTGTTGATTTGGAAGTCTGCGTATTCTTGCTGTGCAGGCCACAGTAGTAGAATGGTGTGCACTAGCTTGTGGCTTCCCAGTCTAGGAGAAATACAGAGAGCCGGGTTTAGCCATGCTCTAGTTCACAGAGGCGCAGACAGACAGGTGCACTCAGGTGTACAGCTGCTGCAAGCTGCAGGCTTAAGTGTGGGTATGACGGTTATAGATTGAAGCTCTTATAGATTGGTGTCATACTACAAATGTAAAAAAAAAAAATGTTTTAATCGAGATTCATATGAATACAAATTTAAGTGTAGGCCTAGGCTATTTCAGTGCTGGCTTACAGTGGCTGAACTGGAAAGCGTCCCTATACTCACTGTTGCACCACACTGCTCCCAAACTGCACTTCCCTAAGAAAGACAGATGAGCGGTTGGGTTCAGACCTGCTAAAATCACTACATTTCCCCATGCAGTTGAGACCTGGAGACGAGCCTGTTTTAAAGAATGAGGAATAAGTCAATGTGATGATCCAACAGTATTCAGTTCCACTTATCCCACAGTACCATGTTGAACGGCTTTTTCAAAGGTCAACGTTTTTACTACAGCTCTACAGCTTCTCTCTTTTGCTCTCTCTCTCCCTCTCCTCCCAGCGCAGCAATTTCTTAATTTAAGTGACGTTTGCTTTTATAACCCATAAATGTCTCTGAGCGCTCCCATTTCTCTTTCTCAGTAATAGTCTGTTAAAGATAAGGATCTCACTACCAGCTGTAATAGGAAGGTATTTTATGTTGTTCTTGGTTCTCGCCGATTCTCTTTGAATTTCTAAAGCCTGTCCTTGAATAAGAGGAAGACCAAATACTGCAAATTAGCAATGTATCATCTGATTCTCATTCTGTTCTTTAGTTTTTCATGAATAACTTCCCTTTAGGGGCCACATTGTGGTGTTTTGTAATATTAGTTTGTGGAAGCCGTTTGATCAGACACAGCCAACATATCTCAACACTAGGCTGGTTCAATACAATGAAGACAGGAAAGACGTCTTCAAATCAAACGGTGTTTGTCACATGCGCCGAATACAACAGGTGTAGACGTTACAGTGAAATGCTTACTTACAAGCCCTTAACCAACAATGCTGTTTTAAGAAAAATAAGTGTTAAGTAAAAAAACAGATAACTAAAAAATTAAAATAAAAAATAATTAAAGAGCAGCAGTAAATTAACAGGAGCGAGGCTATATACAGGGGGTACTGGTACAGAGTCAATGTGCGGGGGCACAGGTTAGTCGAGGTAATATGTACATGTAGGTAAAGTGACAATGCATAGATAATGAACAGAGAGTAGCAGCAGCGTAAAGGGGGGGGGGGGATTAATGCAAATAGTCTCATATGTATATACTGTATTCTACACTATTCTACTGTATCTTAGTCCATGCCGCTCTATCATTGCTCGTCCACATATGTACAGTACCAGTCAAAAGTTTGGACACACCTACTCATTCCATGGTTTTTCTTTATTTTTACTATTTTATACATTGTAGAATAATAGTGAAGACATCAAAACTATGAAATAACACATATGGAATCATGTAGTATCATGTGGATGGCAGGAAGCTTGGCCCCAGTGATGAACTGGGCAGTACGCACTACCTTCTGTAGTGCCTTGCGGTCGGAGGCCGAGCAGTTGCCATACCAGGCAGTGATGCAACCAATCAGGATGCTCTCGATGGTGCAGCTGTAGAACTTTGAGGATCTGAGGACCCATGCCAAATCTAATAGGCTTTGTCGTGCCCTCTTCACGACTGTCTTGGTGTGTTTGGACCATGATAGTTTGTTGGTGATGTGGACACAAAGGAACTTGAAGCGCTCAACCTAGTCCACTACAGCCCCGTCGATGACAATGGGGGCGTGCTCGGTCCTCTTTTGCCTGTAGTCCACAATCATCTCCTTTGTCTTGATCATGTTGAGGGAGAGGTTGTTATACTGGCACCACACTGCCAGGTCTCTGACCTCCTCCCTATAGGCTGTCTCATCGTTGTCGGTGATCAAGCCTACCACTGTTGTGTCGTCGGCAAACTTAATGATGGTGTTGGAGTCGTGCCTGGCCAGTCATGGGTGAACAGGGAGTACAGGAGGGGACTGAGCACGCACCCCTAAGGGGCCCCCGTGTTGAGGATCAGCGTGGCAGATGTGTTGTTACTTACCACCTGGGGGCGGTCCGTCAGGTAGAGGGAGGTGTTTAGTCCCAGGGTCCTTAGCTTAGTGATGAGCTTTGAGGGCACTATGGTGTTGAACGCTGAGCTGTAGTCAATGAATAGCATTCTCACATAGGTGTTCCTTTTGTCCAGGTTGGAAAGGGCAGTGTGGAGCGCAAGAGAGACTGCATCATCTGTGGATCTGTTGGGGCGGTATGCGAACTGGAGTGGGTCTAGGGTTTCTGGGATAATGGTGTTGATGTGAGCCATGACCAGCCTTTCAAAGCACTTCATGGCTTCAGACTTGAGTGCTACGGGTCTGTAGTCATTTAGGCAGGTTACCTTAGTGTTCTTGGGCACAGGGACTATGGTGGTCTGCTTGAAACATGTTGGTATTACAGACTCAGTCAGAGACAGGTTGAAAATGTCAGTGAAGACACTTGCCAGTTGGTCAGCTCATGCTCGGAGTACACGTCCTGGTAATCCGTCTGAATGTTGACCTGTTTAAAGGTCTTACTAACATCGGCTACGGAGAGCGTGACCATACAGTCGTCCGGAACAGCTGACGCTCTCATGCAAGCTTCAGTGTTGCTTGCCTCAAAGCGAGCATAGAAGTAATTTACCTTGTCTGGTAGGCTCGTGTCACTGGGCAGCTCACGGCTGCGCTTCCCTTTGTAGTCTGTAATAGTTTGCAAGCCCTGCCACATTTAACGAGCGTCGGAGCCGGTGTAGACTGTTTTTTTTGCTGTTTAGTGTCCCTGTCTATCTGTCAGTGCCTGCCTGGTTAGCACTGGTCTGTAGAGGCTGTTGGTGTTATGACAGCTCCCATGGTGCTCTCTGGACTTGGGGTCACGCTTCTGACTTCCTGTGTGCAGGGGTCCCCTTGTGTTGCTGCCACAGTCTCCTCCTCCCCTCCTCCGATGGATCCCTTCTTCCCTCCAGGGTCAAGTCTTTCCCAGCAGCTGGTTCAAAGCAGTCAGGAGTCACATGGTTGACACTGGGCCAAGAGACCACAGTGCAAACTGACACCACGGCTTTGTTTACACAGGCAGAACAATGTGGATGTTTTTTTCCACTAATTGGTCTTTTGACCAATCACATCTGATCTGATTGGTCAAAAAAATTTAAATGAATTGGGCTGCCTAAACAAGGCCACTAGTATCAGAAGACAGACCAGAAGAGGCTGGCTGACACATTGGCTGCTATAGGGCCAGGCCAATCCAGTGTTGGCACAGCTGTGGTCTAAAACACAAGCATACACACTTTCATTAGACCTCTATTGTAATATTGAAGAGGCACAGAACTGAAAAGAGGCGAGCTTATTAGACATATTTCTACATCTATTATCTCAACAGAAACAGAAGGATACTAAGTGATTTAATAGCTTTGCTTGACACAGAAAAACACACAGTTTGATCCCAGTTTAAGTGTGGGGGAGTGTTCTCGGCTTCGCTGCCTCATTTGCCTTCTTCCTTAAATGACAAAGATCCTTTAGTAGGAGTGAAAGCATTGCTGCCAAGAGGCAAATCAATTCTAAAGCTGGGGACATTTGTTTGCATGCCAGCCAGCCGCCAGCTCCTCTGTGATCAATCTCACTGTGCCTTGTGCTGATTTTACAACCCAGCCAATGCCATTTCCCTCAACAATAGAAACGGACAGAGTTCCAGCTTGTTTGAGGAACAGAATGTCTGTATCATTGTACAGTGCTGTTAAAACCGCTGCCAAACCAAAATAAATTGACCTTGAACTCTGTCTTATATAGTGCTCTAGGGGAGCAGGGGGGAAGGAGGATTCTCTCCATCTCTGTCTCCCACTCAGAGTCACAGCATTCCCATGCTTTCTTTATACCGGGGACCAAAAATCAAGACCAATCGTTTTTCATGACAATGTGGCCTGACCAGTTATAGCTTCTAACAGATGGCTAATCCGACTATACTTTGAGGGTGAAAGCAGCAGTATCCCCTTAAAAGGTGGTAATCCATGATGTAAAGGGAGCTTACTGTTATTACACTGTGAGGCTGAACAAGTATAAGCCATTCAAATTGCCACCGTGACTGTGGAGAAATGATTTTCCACGGAACAAAATATAAACGCAACGTGAAGTGTTGGTCCGATGTTTCATGAGCTGAAATAAAAGATCCCAGAAATGTTCCATATGCACAAAAAGCTTATTTCGCTCAAAATGTGCACAAATTTGTTCACATCTCTGTTAGTGACTATTTCTCCTTTGCCAAGATAATCCATCCACCTGACAGGTGTGGCATATCAATAAGCTGATTAACCAGCAGGATCATTACACAGGTGCACCTTTTGCTGGGGCCAATAAAAGGCCACTCTAAAATGTGCAGTTGTGTCACACAACACAATGCCACAGATGTCTCAAGTTTTGAGGGAGCATGCAATTGGCATGCTGACTGCAGGAATGTCCACCAGAGTTTTTGCCAAATAATTGAATGTTCATTTCTCTACCATAAGCCGCCTCCAACGTCGTTTTAGAGAATTTGGCAGTACGTCCAACCGGCCTCACAACCGCAGACCACGTGTAACCACGCCAGCCCAGGACCTCCACATCAGGCTTCTTCACCTGCAGGATCGTCTGAGACCAGCCACCCGGACAGCTGATGAAACTGTGGGTTTGCACAACCGAAGAATTTCTGCCCAAACTGTCAGAAACAGTCTCAGGGTCTTGACCCGATTGCAGTTCGGCATCGTAACCGATTTCAGTGTACAAATGCTAACCTTCGATGACTACTGGCACGCTGGCGAAGTGTGCTCTTCACGGATTAATCCCGGTTTCAACTGTACCGGGCAGATTACAGATAGCGTATATTTCTATTGACTGATTTCCTTATATGAACAGTAACTCAGTAAAATCTTTGATATTGTTGCATGTCGCGTTTATATTTTTGTTCAGTGTGAATTGGCACACATCTGAAGGCAGAATGCCTGCAGATAGGAATGGATTATTGCAGGTATGTGCGCCTGCGTGCGTGCTGTGTGTGTCCCCGTGTGTGTGTGACAGGATTGAGCTGGGCTTGCATCATCCATCCACTCAGAGAGAGATGTTTATGGGAGTGAGGCGCTACAGGAGAAACATCCTGTGTAGCCTGTGATGATGGTGTGTTGACAGTATGACAGCCCGGTGGAGATCAAGGTAGTTTGGAATCACCGTCTGTCCGCTTCCACACAGCCAGGCATCCATCCAGCTAACAAGGCTTCCAGCAAACAGTGACAAGCCTATCCCATCTCCTGAAAAATGCTTCTCACCAAGTTTCCTTCCAGCTTGACCCACTTAACTATAGCCTGGTTCCAGATTTGTTTGTGCGTTTGGCTTTACAGTGACCATTCGTGAGTTGGCAAGACAGCACAAACAGATCTGGGTCCATCAGGCTACCATTTAACATGGTAAGAAGGAATGCACTATATGGGCAAATAATCTAATTGCGATTTTTTTACCATATAGCTAAACACTTGGATGAACTGTTGTAATCATATAAATAAAATTAGTATTCTGAGTATATGTTTGGTACGACAACTAATGACAAAGCCATGTACAGTAGAAGTTGTTGTGACAGGGTAGGAACCAAAGTGTTTTGTCAGTGTGTGACAGGGTAGGAACCAAAGTGCTTGATCAAAATCAGACACGGTAGGAACCAAAGTGTTTGGTCAGAGTGTGACAGGGTAGGAAGCAAAGTGTTTGTGTCACGAGAATTGTGTTCTCTCAATGGTTGCAAGCTTTGAATAATTCCCAGAGGGTGTAAGGCTCTGGTTTATTAATGAATTAAACAAAGTCCCGTTCTGCGATAGGTCAGTCTTTTTATTCATTTATTCACGCTAAAAACACACACAGCCTTTTTATATGCCTTCACACAAAGGAACTTTGCTCCGCCCACCTTTAGGCGGCCTGTGACTTTCCACAGTATAGCTTTCAGCAGTTTCTAGGTCCCCCCTTACTATGGAATGTTCGCCTCCAACAGTTTCTACCCATCTTCCCTGTTAGTGGTTTTATTGTCTTAGAACTCTAAACACAGTTTATACATTTATACAGTATCGGGGTGGAAACCCTTTAGTCATTACTTTACACATACAAATTATTCTATCAGTTTGATCAGAGTGGGACAGGGTAGGAAGCAAAGTGTTTGGTCAGAGTTTCTCAGGGGACCGTTATTACATTTGAATGTTACATTTATGGCATTTTAAAAAATTGCAGCCTCTGCGATATGGATATTGCACATGTCAATATTGCAATTTAAATTAATTGCGCAGCACTAATGGTAAGCATCAGTTCATTTCACTATTAGCCTACACATCGTTCATTTAAGAAAGAGATTGAGTACATAGGAGCCTATCAGACCCCAATGATGTTGACGAGTCCCACATTTCAGATTTCACCCAAGCCATTTGAGGACATGTGAAAACCTCGGTGGCTCTGGGAAAACAGCCATTTAATTCCAAACAGATCTGAGGCAGCGGTGGGAAAAGTAGCATTGTGTAGCCTGCTGGGATGAGAGCAACAGTTAGGAGGATGGTAGGGTAAAAATAGAACGGGAATGAAGGGGCCAAGGGGTTAGAGGTCAGGGGTCATAGTGTTAAGAGAGACAGGAGAGTCCCAATGGCTGTCAGAACCATGTAGGCTAGTCAATAAAAAAAACACCCTAGTAAACCTTTGGAAGCCTTCAACTTTTTTTTCAAGCCGAGAAAAAACTAAAAGAAGAGAACAAACCGACCCTGTGTGAAAAGAGAAATCATCCAAGTTTTACTGCCAGGGCTCCAAGTACAAAGAAGAAAGGATGTAAAAACAGCTACAGTCAGTGGATGCTTGGCCAAAAATCCCCCCCCCGGTTCTCTTTCCTCTCCACCTGACCATCCTCCCCTTTTCCCTTTCTCAGAATGCCCCTGAGTGTTAGTCTTTGATCTGGAAGAGCTGGCCACAACTTGTGACGCACAGAGCATTATTGGCTCTATAGTACATCATACTCCCTGTAACTTTCCGTCCTCAGTCTAACTCTCCGACACTGACGCAGGCAGAGCTCATAAACACAGTACTCATAAACACAGTACTCATAAACAGTGTCCGGTGGTCGAGGATGGAGGAACCGAAAGAAAGACGGCACAGCAGAGGTGTGGAGTGATGAGGATTGTATTGAGGACTAAGGCTACTCTTGAATTATTATTGAAATGTGGTGTGCTTTCTGGCGCCACGTGACTGCTTTAGCTTCACCCAAGTGGGTACTTCATTTTGGTAATAGTGAAGGAGTAGCTAGCTACACCTACTCCGGAGTCCTACTGCAGTGGCTGAGCTCAAACTTCATCCGAGTCCTACTATGGAGAAGCCACACAGACGGGAGGGACAGCGAGACACCTTGATGACACAGACCAGCTTTGCTTGCTCTCCCCCTTATGACCACTTTCCTCCAATGACCGCTCAAGCCATGAACTTTCCTGACCCTCTCATGACCTTCCATGAATTATGTTGTTTTTCTAAATTGCTTGTCTTTTTTTGTTGCTTTAAATCGCTTTAAGATAATATTTTTTATGAATAGCGGTATAAAAGTTGAATAAATTATTTAGTATTATTCTAAACAGAGCCTCGCACAGTCACAATGTTGTTAACCCTCAGTGGCAGAGCTATTTCTCTCACCCACTCCCTTTCTCAACACTCAGCGTGTAACTCTGACCCCAGTACCACCCCAACTCCATTAAAATAACTCTGTCAAAGCTGCTGCTGCAGATACATGTTGATGACCAAAACCGGTCAGTTTTGGAAGCCGTTTTTTGGTTTGCCATAACGCAACAATGCATAAATGATTGATCATATCATATTGATGTGGTTCTTGAGACGCTCAACTTTTCTCCAGGCATTGTAAATACTCTATGCAGATTGCAGAACTATGTTTCTGGAACACACCTCCTGACCACCTGGCACGTGGTCTGAGTTGCCTAGCCTAAGGACAGCATTGGTATTAGAAGCAGCTAGTGAAGGTGATATGTAAGGTCTAAATATATTATGTGGCCATGAAAAGTGAACTAACAAGTTAGAAATAATACATTGTACTTGAGAGAAAAAACGAATTCAAACAAAATCCTTCAAAACGTTTCTTAAAAGCCTACTTTATACTTAGCGACTTGGTCTAAGGCTCCTTAAGTCGTTTTGTCCTCAGTTTAACACTACATGGATTCGTCGTTTTTGTCCTCAGGGACACTACATGGATTCATGGATGGTACCACTGCC
>NC_140025.1:4915756-4978256 GCF_964263955.1 Coregonus lavaretus
GACTAAGAGCAAGAAGACTCCTCTGGAGAAGGCAAATGCATCGGAGGCAGTGGGCAAAGAGGCCAATGTGAACACAGAAACCTGTACCACAACCTTCACAGTGGAGAGAGACGAGTACTATGCTGTCATGTTCACGAAACCAGCGGCATACTACATCGCACGATCACTTAACGAGTCAGCACCACCAGAGGGTGAACGGTATGTGATGAAGTTCCTAGACAGAGTGCCAAACAACATATTCTTCCTCCCATCCAGGGGCAAGATTGAGGGTGTAGAGCTCAAGTTCATCCTCTGCAAAGCAGAGCTGGAGGGACCTGGACCATTCTATTTGCGCAATCATGAAGTCATTGAAAATCTGTACAAAAACAAGATGAAAGCCATCAAAGACTTGTTAGCGTAAGACTGGCAAGCAAAGACAACCACAACCAAAAGAAAGCTTAGACCACCCTATAACCTGTTATGTTACACTACTAAGATAACTAAAATGATAAAATCACATCAGAGCATAGGCCTACATTTAGCCAAGGAGAAAGTAGAAATTGCAGAAATGTTTCTTGTTTATTTTGCTTAAGTTATAGGCTAATGATACATGAGCTTCACGATGTTATGACTGATGTCTCCTCACAATGTTTTCAAACTACTACCATAAATGTGATTAACATTTTAAAATCAATTAAAGTTATTGGTTAAATGTAAATCCTGAAATTGACTCATTTACTGTCCTTAGAACATTAGTATTGAACCTGCAAACTGTTTTTCTTTTAGTCAGTCGGTCTTCAGAAATCTTCATAAAAACATCTGCAATTTTGGCCAATTTCAAATGCCAACAGCACACCACAGGTTAGAGATACAGACAAAATGACAACACATATTGAAAGATGAAGTATTGAAGAGTCATTTCCACTATAGTTTTGATTTTGTTCATAAATCGATTTTTGGGTACATTCCAAAGAAGACATGTAAGTTTAGCTTTTTCACACAGCAAAAAGGCTGGTCATGCCTATTTCAAATGCCATTTACAGGCCATAGGAGTGGAGACAAAATGAAAATAGCTTTTGAGAGCTAAGAGAATACAGATTTGAATAGAACAAGTTTGTATTGTTACGATTTTTTGTATATATATACATTTATTTATCAACAAATCTGAAGTGGGCTTAATTGGAACATTAAGCCCATGCCAGACTTTCAACATATTTTGACAAATTAAACAATAAAAACATTAGAAATTGGTATAAATGAATTATTGACACTTCAAATGAGAGACTTCTCACTTAAATTAGGGCAGCATATATAAAAAATGTCTGAAAAGCGGATTTGGTGGGCTTAATAGGGACGTTTACCCTAAATAAACATTTACAAGCAACCGAAAACATTTCAATGTATTGTTTTGGACCGGAAGAGGCTCCTTTGCCTAGATACTGGTTCAATCATAGACTAGCCTACATCCTACATACTGAAACACACACACCAGACACACATATATGGAGACCGACAGCATGACGGACCGACTGAGTCAAATATGACCCACAACAAACAAGCCTAGAGTATAAATACAAAAGGACAAACTCCTCTTAACCAAGAACAGAATAAAACACCCTCAGAGTTAAAATGACGAGAAGACAGCCCTTGTCTCCATGAATCAGCCTCCATCACGGAGCGATTTGGGGAAACATTGACCTTGAGAGGTGGGGGGGACGGGGGGAAGAGGGGGGTGCGGGGAAACGGAGGATGGTGAAATACCATCACTTAGCCCCTTTCACAACTATCCCCCCATCAACAAGTCATTCCATCCCTCACACCACAAACTGTGAGGAGAGAGCCACAGTCACTATTTATAGCTTTCACAGAAATAAAGGAAAAAGCTAACATTTGCTTTACATACTGGAGCGTACTGGGCTTTATGTTGTTTTACATGGTAGGGCCGATGGCATTTAAAGGGTTGTAGAGCAAGTGGCAGGCAGGGAGATTGGCATTTACACACACACACACACACTTGTCTATGAACACACACACACACACACAACTTTTCTCTGAGACGACACACATGTATACAGTGGGAAAAAAAGTATTTAGTCAGCCACCAATTGTGCAAGTTCTCCCACTTAAAAAGATGAGAGGCCTGTAATTTTCATCATAGGTACACGTCAACTATGACAGACAAAATGAGATTTTTTTCCCCCGAAAATCACATTGTAGGATTTTTAATGAATTTATTTGCAAATTATGGTGGAAAATAAGTATTTGGTCAATAACAAAAGTTTCTCAATACTTTGTTATATACCCTTTGTTGGCAATGACACAGGTCAAACGTTTTCTGTAAGTCTTCACAAGGTTTTCACACACTGTTGCTGGTATTTTGGCCCATTCCTCCATGCAGATCTCCTCTAGAGCAGTGATGTTTTGGGGCTGTCGCTGGGCAACACGGACTTTCAACTCCCTCCAAAGATTTTCTATGGGGTTGAGATCTGGAGACTGGCTAGGCCACTCCAGGACCTTGAAATGCTTCTTACGAAGCCACTCCTTCGTTGCCCTGGCGGTGTGTTTGGGATCATTGTCATGCTGAAAGACCCAGCCACGTTTCATCTTCAATGCCCTTGCTGATGGAAGGAGGTTGTCACTCAAAATCTCACGATACATGGCCCCATTCATTCTTTCCTTTACACGGATCAGTCGTCCTGGTCCCTTTGCAGAAAAACAGCCCAAAAGCATGATGTTTCCACCCCCATGCTTCACAGTAGGTATGGTGTTCTTTGGATGCAACTCAGCATTCTTTGCCCTCCAAACACGATGAGTTGAGTTTATACCAAAAAGTTCTATTTTGGTTTCATCTGACCATATGACATTCTCCCAATCCTCTTCTGGATCATCCAAATGCACTCTAGCAAACTTCAGGCGGGCCTGGACATGTACTGGCTTAAGCAGGGGGACACGTCTGGCACTGCAGGATTTGAGTCCCTGGCGGCGTAGTGTGTTATTGATGGTAGGCTTTGTTACTTTGGTCCCAGCTCTCTGCAGGTCATTCACTAGGTCCCCTCGTGTGGTTCTGGGATTTTTGCTCCAGATCAAGGGAGATTATCAGTGGTCTTGTATGTCTTCCATTTCCTAATAATTGCTCCCACAGTTGATTTCTTCAAACCAAGCTGCTTACCTATTGCAGATTCAGTCTTCCCAGCCTGGTGCAGGTCTACAATTTTGTTTCTGGTGTCCTTTGACAGCTCTTTGGTCTTGGCCATAGTGGAGTTTGGAGTGTGACTGTTTGAGGTTGTGGACAGGTGTCTTTTATACTGATAACAAGTTCAAACAGGTGCCATTAATACAGGTAACGAGTGGAGGACAGAGGAGCCTCTTAAAAGAAGAAGTTACAGGTCTGTGAGAGCCAGAAATCTTGCTTGTTTGTAGGTGACCAAATACTTATTTTCCACCATAATTTGTAAATAAATTCATAAAAAATCCTACAATGTGATTTTCTGGATTTTTTTTCCTCAATATGTCTGTCATAGTTGACGTGTACCTATGATGAAAATTACAGGCCGCTCTCATCTTTTTAAGTGGGAGAACTTGCACAATTGGTGGCTGACTAAATGCTTTTTTTCCCCACTGTACCTTCCTTCCTTAGCAAGCTCTGACAGCTGATCCATGGCTTTCCTGTTCATTCCTCTGCAGCATGCAACAACAAACGAGGTGTTCTGTGTTGCGCTCACACACCACAACAGCAACGACACACTGACTCACAGTCGCCCCCACTAAGCAACGGCGTGATGACAGTGGCAACACTAATTAGACAACAACAAGCGCTAATGGGAATCAAACCAGGAAACATATGATGAGGCTGGCCTAGTGTTAACAGTCAAAGCTAGGTATAGTTTCAGGTAGTTTGGTTTCACTGCTCTGAAAATCTAACTTTACCTGAAAAATAATACAAAAATAAGTAGGACAGAAATCGTGAGGAAGTGCCTTGAAAGCCTAAAGTTGTGTGTGTCTGTGTGTCTGTGTGTGTGCAAGCGTGCGTGTCATTTCCACATTTAGGCTAACAACGCTTCACAGGTCATTAAGAGTGGTTCCCCAGATCAATGAGCCCGCACAAAGTCATCAATTCAACTGGGCCCTCACCAAGTCATCATTTCAACTGGGCCCTCACCAAGTCATCATTTCAACTGGGCCCTCACCAAGTCATCATTTCAACTGGGCCCTCACCAAGTCATCATTTCAACTGGGCCCTCACCAAGTCATCATTTCAACTGGGCCCTCACCAAGTCATCATTTCAACTGGGCCCTCACCAAGTCATCATTTCAACTGGGCCCTCACCAAGTCATCAATTAAACTGGGCCCTCACCAAGCCATCAATTCCACCAGGCCCGAGGCGAGTCTCAGTGTGGACCCAAACAGCTGATTCATCGATGCTTTACGATACGCTTTTAAATTTACGCTGATTGAGGAGAACAGGCCAGGGCCAGGGATAACCCTATCCAGCTTGGTGCAGGGCAGCAATGTGGAGGACCTGGTGACAACTGTTCAATGTAGCACAATGGTGATTGCAGAGTAACACTAATCATACAGTGCATTCGGAAAGTATTCAGACCCCTTGACTTTTTCCACATTACAGCCTTATTCTAAAATTGATTAAATTTCCTCACCAATCTACACACAAAACCCCATAATGACAAAGCAACAATAGGTGTTTAGAAATGTTGGCAAATTTATTAAAAAGAAAAAACTGAAATATCACATTTACATAAGTATTCAGACCCTTTACTCAGTACTTTGTTGAAGCACCTTTGGCAGCGATTACAGCCTTGAGTCTTCTTGGGTATGACGCTACAGGCTTGCCACACCTGTATTTGGGGAGATTCTCCCATTTTTCTCTGCAGATCCTCTCAAGCTCTGTCAGGTTGGATGGGGAGCGTCGCTGCACAGCTATTGTCAGGTCTCTCCAGAGATGTTCGATTGGGTTAAAGTCTGGGCTCTGGCTGGGCCACTCAAGGACATTCAGAAACTTATCCCAAAGCCAATCCTGAGTTTCTCCCATTCTTCTCTGCACAGCTATTTTCAGCTATCTCTCCATAGATGTTAAATCTGGTTCAAGAAAAGGCTCTGGCTGGGCCACTGAAGGACATTCAGAGACTTGTCCCGAAGCCACTCCTGCTTTGTATTGGCTGTGTGCTTAGGGTCATTGTCCTGTTTGAAGGTGAACCTTCGCCCCAGTCTGAGGTCCTGAGAGCTCTGGAGCAGTTTTTCATCAAGGATCTCTCTGTACTTTGCTCCGTTCATCTTTGCCTCGATCCTGACTAGTCTCCCAGTCCCTGCAGCTGAAAAACATCCCCACAGCATGATGCTGCCACCACCATGATTCACCGTAGGGATGGTGCCAGGTTTCCTCCAGACGTGACGCTTGGCATCCAGGCCAAAGAGTTCAATCTTGGTATCATCAGACCAGATAATCTTGTTTCTCATGGTCTGAGAGTATTTAGGTGCCTTTTGGCAAACTCCAAGCGGGCTGTCATGTGCCTTTTACTGAGGAGTGTCTTCCGTCTGGCCACTCTAATATAAAGGCCTGATTAGTGGAGTGCTGCAGAGACGATTGTCCTTCTGGAAGGTTCTCCCATCCCCACAGAGGAACTCTGGAGCTCTGTTAGAGTGACCATCGGGCTCTTGGTCACCTCCCTGACCAAGGCACTTCTCCCCCGATTGCTCAGTTTGGCCGGGCGGCCAACTCTAGGAAGAGTCTTGATGGTTCCAAACTTCTTCCATTTAAGAATGATGGAGGCCACTGTGTTCTTGGGGACCTTCAATGCTGCAGACATTTTTTGGTACCCTTCCCCAGATCTGTGCCTCGACACAATCCTGTCTCTGAGCTCTACGGACAATTCCTTCGACCTCATGGCTTGATTTTTGCTCTGACATGCACTGTCAACTGTGGGACCTTATATAGACAGGTGTGTGCCTTTCCAAATCATGTCCAATCAATTTAATTTACCACAGATGTACTCCAATCAAGTTGTAGAAACATCAAGGATGATCAATGGAAACAGGATGCACCTGAGCTCAATTTCAAGTCTCATAGCAAAGGGTCTGAATACTTAAATAAGGTATCTCTGTTTTTTTATTTTTAATAAATCTGCAAACATTTCTAAAAACCTGTTTTCGCTTTGTAATTATGGGGTATTGTGTGTAGATTGATGAGGACATTTTTTTATTTAATTCATTGTAACGTAACAAAATGTGCAAAAAGTCAAGTGGTCTGAATACTTTCCCAATGCACTGCATATGGCTACTGCAGCGGTACTAGAGGAGTGAGAAAAGAAAGTAATTTGATGAGAAGTGATTGCCAAGCTATACAGTATCAATCCCAGATATAGGCCCACGTAGTTACTGAGATATCTGCACATTACATGGGCTGACGAATGGAACAGGCCGTGATTAATCAGAATGTTCTCTTTGCAATAATAATCTCAGATGTTCTCCGATAATAGATAATTGGTCCACCGCCCACCATGCTATTAAGTAGCAGTGTGATCCACAAGAAAAATGTGAGTCCAGGTGGTACTTAGTGTCCATGAAAGCAGCAATGTTCTCCCTCTCTACCCGTCTGTCTTGCTCTTTTCACTCGCTCTCTCTTCTCTCCCTTCTCTCTTCTACCTCCTCTCTCTCCTCCCACCCTGTCTCTCCCTCCCTCCTCCCTCCCTCCCTCCTGATGAGACGCTACACTTAAGGTGTGGTATGAGACCAATTAATCACTCGCCAACAACTTTCGCTTTATTCAATTTTCATAAACCTGATTTTCTTCTCCATGCCTCAGTCTGAAATTAAATTCCAGCACAGGGAGGATATACTGTAAACCGATACCTAGGCTATATCTACCTATCTATACCCCACAATCACAGATGAACATCAGAGTAAGATGATTATCTGAGGTTTGCCGGGAACTCATTTTCTCTGGATGATGGGTGGGAAAGCTGTGTGGGTGCACTTAGAGGAAGAGAGGGATGGAGGAAGATGGAGAGAGGAGGATAGTGTGGTAGGATGATGGGAGTAGAGGAGGAGAGAGTGGTAGGATGATGGGAGTAGAGAGTAGAGGAGGATAGTGTGGTAGGATGACGGGAGTAGAGAGTAGAGGAGGATAGTGTGGTAGGATGACGGGAGTAGAGAGTAGAGGAGGAGAGAGTGGTAGGATGACGGGAGTAGAGAGTAGAGGAGGATAGTGTGGTAGGATGACGGGAGTAGAGAGTAGAGGAGGAGAGAGTGGTAGGATGAAGGGAATAGAGAGTAGGAGGAGAGAGTGGTAGGATGAAGGGAGTAGAGAGTAGAGGAGGATAGTGTGGTAGGATGACGAGAGTAGAGAGTAGAGGAGGATAGTGTGGTAGGATGACGGGAGTAGAGGAGGAGAGAGTGGTAGGATGATGGGAGTAGAGAGTAGAGGAGGAGAGAGTGGTAGGATGAAGGGAGTAGAGAGTAGAGGAGGATAGTGTGGTAGGATGACGGGAGTAGAGAGTAGAGGAGGAGAGAGTGGTAGGATGATGGGAGTAGAGAGTAGAGGAGGAGAGAGTGGTAGGATGAAGGGAGTAGAGAGTAGAGGAGGATAGTGTGGTAGGATGACGGGAGTAGAGAGTAGAGGAGGAGAGAGTGGTAGGATGATGGGAGTAGAGAGTAGAGGAGGAGAGAGTGGTAGGATGAAGGGAGTAGAGAGTAGAGGAGGATAGTGTGGTAGGATGACGGGAGTAGAGAGTAGAGGAGGAGAGAGTGCTTGTCTCACAGACAATACTCTTATCGTTTACCTCTACACCCCTCTACAGCTCCCCATCGCTCTCTGTCACTTGTCATATAAAGCCTTAGTCATTCTTGTCTGAGCAGCAATTTCTCTGTCTGTTCTACTGTCCTCAGATTGCCCATCACAGACTCAATGCCCTTGACGACTCCCTTCAATCAGATAGGAGGAAACTTCAGCAATATCAGCATCTGGCTCGGATTAAGCACCACACCACTTTTTGTCAAGTGCATTTCACAAGTTCCAGACAAGCACAACGTCGTTTGATCTATATATTCGGACTGTAGTACGATCAGCTTGAAGATACAGATTTTAAAACGCTAATATTTAGCACTGACCAGCAACGCTCTGGTTAACTATAAGACACATCGTCTCCCCTAGTTGAGCAGCATACTAAATTGGGCCCCTGAAGTTGTAAGCAAAGACAACGTGACCATATACATCGCATGGCAACAAATCAATCCGTAACAATGTCCAACTGCCAGCCCTGAATGGTTGAACACCGTATTGATAGAGCCAGTGGCCAACTGGCCTATAGCTTTTACAGTGACCTGAACACAACCCTCATTACACTGGCATTATCAATGAAAAAGTAGCACACCAGAATGAGGTCTGCCGAGTGCCAACACTCATAATGAATGTAGTTAATCAAGAGGAAAGGGCTCCATTAACCACCTTGTTTACAGAATCACTGAGTCATTAACTAAAAATAACTTCATCAGACACAACTGTACTTAGAGGGTTAATTTAAACACAATTCATCTACTTGACTGCATTAGGTCAACCAATTTGAATTAGCCTCATCTTTGACAAACATTATTTATTTGTCATTATGAACTGGGTGGTTCGAGCCCTGAATGCTGATTGGCTGACAGCCGTCGTATATCAGACTCATACCACGGGTATGACAAGACATTTAATTTTACTGTTCTAATTATGTTGGTAACCAGTTTATAATAGCAATAAGCACCTCAGGGAGGTTGTGGCATATGGCCAATATACCACGGCTAAGGGCTGTATCCAGGCACTCTGCACTGTGTCGTCCATAAGAACAGCCCTTAGCCGTGGTATATTGTCCATATAGCACACCCCCTCGGCCTTACTGCTTAATTGCCAAACTCGTGTTTGTTTAATGTCATGATTATTCAATAGCCCATAAAGAAACTTTAAGGCAGATTATAGTTTTAGTTGTTTTGAAAGGTTCCTGTTGACAAGAATATCTATGTCCGAAATGGCACCCTATTCACTATATATATAGTGCACTACTTTTGACCAGAGCGCTGGTAAAAAGTAGTGCACTATATAGGAACAGGGTGCCATTTCTGAGGCACCCAATGTGAACCGTTCCATTAAGATGAATGCAGGACATAGAGTTTAGTTTCATCCTAGCTGGGTTGGCACCAGGTCATTCCCTGTGGGAAAGTGAACAGAGCCAACGTTTCCACAGGCAGAGCATTATACAGGACTGGCACCCCATGGAGAGCTAAGAACACACTGGAAGCCTATCAGTAGACCCAGCTCGAAAACAGAAACGGAGGTCATTTTAATCGCTACAAAGGGCTGCAGTTGTGTTAGTAATTATAATACCTCAGTGGATAGAGAGGATTATGTACAGCACAAACCTGATTACCTAGGTTGGAGCGAACACACACACACACACAGCGCTTTACGGCTAAATAAACATAGAAAATAAGCAGGCCTACACTAGAGAGGATTCAAATCAACTGGTGACTGACTAAAGCAAATATTGCCTCTCTTAGGTGATAGCATAACACCTGCCTTGCATACATGTCACTGGTTGAAGTAACCCTGGTAATAACCAAATCAGAAAACAGATGGAGGTCCAGCCATTTACATACAGAGGTTGTCCTTGGAGGAAGCCAAGGTTGTAGCAGGTGGCTGGAGATGATTGGTTTATGTTCTGAAAAATGTCCACTGACCCCATGGGGGATGCAATCAATTCAATACAACAAGAACATAGCAGTCAGCAAGTTCACGTGTGTGTGTGTGTGCGTTCAAGGCTTGTGCGTTCAAGGCTTGTGCATTTAAGCGTATGTTTAAGCGCGTGTCCGCATTAGGAATCACGGTGTACAGTACGTAAGCCTGATGGTATTTGAGTGTGAGGAATGCACAAAGCAGTAACACTCACCTCCCACCTCACAGCACTTCATCTGCCTCTATCTCAAAGACAGAGAACACTCAATAACTATTCCAGCTATGCTCCCGTGATCTGGCTTTTTGTGTGTGTGTGTGTGTGGTGTGTGGTGTGTGTGTGGTGTGTGTGTGGTGTGTGGTGTGCGAAGCCAAAAAGCTCTGTCTCACTACAGCCCTGACAACATTATTTCAGTGCTCTCAGCGCTCTGGGCCCAGAGAACAAAGAGAGCTGTAGTGGATTTAGAGTTCCCCCTTCAAACAGTGTCACCAGGGTTATATTCATTGATCAATAGTTGGATTGATAGGGAAGAATATGTGTTACTGGTAGCAGCAGAAAACACCCTCAGGTTACTCACTATTTATACAACGGGTGGGTCTAATCCTGGACGCTGATTGGTTAAAACCGCATTCCAGCCGGTGTTTATTCAACAAGTTACCACCAGCTAAATCTATGACGTTGAAATGCCTATTTACTCTGTTCCATCTCACTGCGCAATCCACTGTCATCAGCCCAACCAGACAGTCCACTCTCTGGACATTATCTCCCATTTCTTTTAGACAAGCAATTGGTTTTCAACAGCGGAGATTTGTATAAAACTTGCGGTCTGTCTCTCCGACATTTGCAACATTGTTTCCATATTGAAATGTGATCTCCAGCTGTCCCATAGTAGTGAACGTGTCGGGGGTCGGGAGTCGGGACGAGACAGACAGCTTTTCTCAGCCAGTCGAAATCATGAATCAGCATAGTTGTTATGGACATATACAAAGAAATGTCAACAGAAAACAGGTCAAACAAAACATAATGCAGCTAGTTTGCAGTCTTTCTAGCTTCAGTTTGAAGTGATTGTGTTAGCTGTGTTGTTGGCTAGCTCCTCTGAACAACAGTGTCCTGACGAATGAGCACATTTTCTATGCCAGGGGAAATCGCACCTCATTGGCTCATTCTTATGAATGTATCCAAATCCATGTCACTAGAAAACAGCTTAAACCAATGCAAATGCAGCTACTTTGCAGTTACTCTGGCTGCACTGTTTGACATGACTAAGTTAATCGTAGTTGGCTAGCTAGCAAGCAAGGGATAAGAACGTTGCCAGCCAGTATGGCAATGGAACATTTAGAACGAACGACTGGGTCGCGTCCATAGATACAGAACAAAAAGACTTAACGACTGGGTCGCGTCTCTGGCAACCGAACCAATAGAACGAACAACCAGCCAGCGTCAGTAGCAACCCTAGATTTGTGTCAGGACTATATCTCATGGAAGAATGAAATAGTATGAATAAATTAATCAAAATAAAGTTTTTTATGAAAATATGTCAATCATTATTTGAATATGTTGGTAACCCGTTGTATAAATGTGATAATGCCTTCGAAGCCAGTGTTTGGAGGATATATTGGCACGGTTTACCTGTGCCGGCTTCGAGGGCATTATCACTTAAACAGATATAGTATAGGCCTAATAGTCCAATGCAGACCAGAGTCACATTCAGTAAGCAAATGTGTTGAACGTGGCAGATAGAAATATCATGAATAGAGCCAACATGACTCCTTATTCTGTCAGAGAGGAATGTCTGTTCTACATAACATATGTATATCTGAACACTCCACAGCGATGCTGTTGGGAGTTTGATAGAGAATACAGGAAGTAGGTTATCACTGTGATAAGACATAAGAGCCAGATCTGTGTAACCTCTGTGAAGCTTATTATAACTATCCACCGAGCAGAGCAGCATGGCGTGTTGCAAAATAAATGTTTTTACTGATGGAAACATCTTCTAGTGCTCTCTATCCTTCCAGAGGGATCCACATGGCATGGTGTTGCAAGTTGAAGGTTACAAATGCATTCCACTGACAGAGCAAATGGTGGATGGTGAAGCATGATGCAACCTTGGGAACAATGCAATCTTGGGAGCAATATGCAACCAAGACTGACATCCTTTGACTGAAAAGGCATGGACATAAGC
Organism: Coregonus lavaretus; assembly: GCF_964263955.1. NCBI lineage: Eukaryota > Metazoa > Chordata > Actinopteri > Salmoniformes > Salmonidae > Coregonus > Coregonus lavaretus. The sequence goes on from NC_140025.1 coordinate 4,927,638, forward strand.
CAATGAAGAGTGGAAGACCATAATATCCAAAACCATTAGGGAGGAACAGCAGTGAACTATGTTTCTAGAGAGAGAGAGAAAAGAAAGCCAGCCATACCAAAGATATCCCATAAACTAAATAGTTGGCTCTGGTTGCATCCCATAAACTAAATGGCTGGCTCTGGTTGCATCTGGTGTTACCATCAGCTGTCATAGCTTGGCTTTACAGTTCTTAAAACTCAATACCATTCCCCTCCACTCAAAACCAGATTAATTTAACCCCCAATTTACTACATGTGCCCTTGAGGTTCCCATAACATACAGTAGGAGACTCTATCAGACTGTCATGATGGAGGTAATATATCGATCTGTCAGCTGCAGTCCAGAACAGCCATCAAATGATCGATTATTCCCTAAACAGCACAACACGTGCCATATGTCCATGGTGAGCTGTCCACTCTCTGCCTGCCTAGGGCTCCAACTCTTTTCTTCTCAATTTATCCTCACTAAACATTATGTAGATTATTCACTGCCATGGATGATAGGGGAGATTAGAAATGTGAAAGATGTTTCCTGAAGTTCCAAGGCTCATTAATTCACAGAGAGAAAGAGAGAACAAAAGTGAGAGCGAGAGTACAGATGGTGTACAGCTACATCAGATAAGGGAGTATTCAGGGACAGTAAATGCCATGGGCCATGGCCTGTTTCTCCTGACAGAGATTTACTACCAACATCCTCCCTGTCTCGCTCTCTTTCTTTCTCTCTCTTACACATTCTAAGTCTCTCCATCTCTCTGTTTTCAGCATAGGATGCATTGTTGATCAGAGACCTGGCACTGGGAACAGACAAGGTGCAGGTTTTTAATTGCATTGTCTGTCAAGAACTCTGACAACTAGGCAAAGCACTGGGAGAAATCCTCTTGGTTAGTTATCCTATTCTTTCAGTTAGAAGTCTCATCTATCTTGTGCATTTCTAATGCATGCGCCTATTCTTCACTGATAACATTGAATGGCAAGGTTCCATCTCATCACAACTTCAGTTCCTATTGCTCAGTATCACTGTTGAGTGTCGACCATTAAAAAAATATATTTGCATCACCTTGCGCTTTCGCGCCATTGGAAATGATCTCCAATTCTCTGTGAGTATGAACATCTTAGTATCTACCAACGGAGATTAATTAATTAGCCTAATAAGGGTAAGAGTTCTACCCTATCATTCCACAGTGAGAATTACCGGAGATCAGCTAATCCCAGCCGTTGTCCATCCAAGAAAACCTTTAAGCCTTGCTCTTCATATTTCATTAGTCCTTACCTCCTCTGACCTGGGAAAAATATGCTTCAATGCCTGAACAAAAGCTGCTTTAATACCTGCATTTCTCCTGATCGATCACACCAGCTTTACCTTGCCTGATAATGAATAGCCTAAGCAATGCCTTCCTTACAAAACAAAACTCTTCTGTATTAAACACACTGTTTACACATCAACATCCTTGAGAAAACATTGCTAACTGGACAGTGTAAGTGTGTGAGGTAGTCAAGCATTTAACAGTGTTTAATCATCCTGAATCACATGATGAGGTGAGACGCCTCTGTGGGGGCACCCCTAGAAAACAGCAGAGAGATGCCCTGCCGTACGCACACACTCACCCTGGTCCACCCACCTACACCCTTAACCCAACTCACCCAGGGTGTCTTTGATGTTTTTCACCAGCGAGGCCTTCTTTAGGCTGTTTTTCCTCTCCACATAGTTAGAGGGGACGTAGCCGGTCCGGTTGGAGGCATTCCTCACCCTCCACCATGTCTTACTGTCATCCAGGAGCCACAGCCGCTCATTTTTCCGGATGTCAAGTTCCTGTTCCTGCTGAGCCGAGTAGTCCCACTTGGCTATAACTATCACCTCCTCTGTCATCTTTCATGGAGTCCCTCTGGAAGAGAGAGACACAGGGAGACATACTGTTAGGTCAGGGTGGGGTTAACAGTAGGGCTGTGACGATATTCTTTTTGCGATATTCTTTCCAAAATGAAGCAGACCAAACCTCTTTAGTCTGTTAAAAACCTGCTTTATGTCAAATAAATACATGTAACTCTGGATGACAACATGATGTTTGTTTCCAACATTAGGGCTGTTTTCCTAAAGAAGTTATATCCGCTTCGTGTTTTGTTTCCTTGCCACGATATTAAGGAATCGTCCCTGCCCTAGTTAACAGGGAATTTAACATACCAATACAAACACAGATGAACACCAGCAACACACACACATTACTATAATGATGAGGTGAGAAGTTTCCGAGCAACATTAGAAATTATGAGAACCGGTTTCACTCACTCAATCACACACACACACACACACACACACACACACACACAGAAGCCAATCTCAGAGGGATGGTGTGTCTCAGACTGACAGTGTGCAGGCCTGGTCTTGGCACTCGCGTGTCTGCCACACAGCTGTTGTTGTAAGACATCTGGCAGAGCGGAGCCTCTCTGCCCTGTAATTCAGGTTGGCTGAGACCTACCGTGTGTGTGTGTAAATGACTATGTATGACACTCAGGACTCAAGGTAAGTAGACCTACATGCAGAACTACCCCACTAACTGCAATCAAAGGAACCCTCTCCTTCCCTCCTTCTAGACTGAGCTGGGAGTTCCAGCTTTGCTTCCAAACCACACAAGAGCCTCTCCCTTTTACCAGCTTCTCTTATTCATCTTAAATGTACTGAATTATTCAGCGACACACGGAGCAGAGCACTGTTCTATGTTAAATGTGTCTATAAACACGACTTATGGAGGGAGGGAGGGAGGGAGGGAGGGAGGGAGGGAGGGAGGGAGGGAGGGAGGGAGGGAGAGAAAGAGAGAGAAGGGAGTAGAGAGAGAGAGGGAGAGATAGCCGGAGAGAGAGAAGGGAGTAGAGGGAGAGAGAGAGAGAGCGAGAGAGGTAAGACAGCCAGCACATGCAGGCCTAATAAGGTATAAATCAAACAGCTCCAGGAGATATCTAGTGCTGCTGCACAGAGGGTCAACAACAGAAGGACTGGGTGTCTATTCATGGAGCGAGAGAGATGGAGGGAGGGATGGGAGAAAGAGAGAGAGAAAAAACGAAAGAGTGAGATACCAAGATAGAGACATTAGGGACATGGGGGGGGAGGAATTAAGTAAATGAGATGAGAGAGGAAGTTAAAAGGAGACAGTAGAGAAAGATTCAGGGAGAGAATGATAAATAGAGAAAGCAAGAGAGAGAGAGAGACAACATGGATGTGTCTCCAGCAAGACTGTGGTGTTAGACAGAGGTATTGCAGTGACAGGCTGTTTTTCCTTCCAGGGCCAGTCAGAGCTGCGCTCCCCCATCGTCCTGACACCCTCCACAGGGATGAGGCTGTGAGCCAGCCAGCACCGGAGTCCCCAGGCCTCTCACCCATCACCCTTCAGCGGGGCGGCCTTGACAAGTCAGGGAGGGAGGGAGGGCTGGGGGGTTCGAGGCGCCAAGCAAAAATGATAATGCACACACTTCAGAGCTGTCACACTAACCACTGGCCACTTCTCTGCCTGACTGAGACCACCTTATTCACAGTTCATACAGTCTCTCTCCAACTCTGAGGGACAGTTTACTGGACCCAGATCAAACTCTTTGAATAAAAAACATGCTCACCTCGATTTAAAGTGCTCTTTAGTCTAAGAATAGGTTTAACCAGGGTCCAGGAAACAAGTATGTGGGGCTGCAAGGGTTGTCTCTTTACTGATTCGCTGTTATTTCTACAGCCCATTGAGGTTGATATGACACAGTAAGGCTACAGTAAAGAACCTCAGCGACCCAGCAAGAGAAAGCCACTATTGTCTGAGAGTGATGATGTCACAGGAATTCTTTCCTCTCTCATCCATGACCGTAGGGCAGGAAGAGCCTGATAAAGGCTACTGTCATCAACTGGCAGGGTTAAAGGCACAAACAAGTTGAAGAACTTCTATTCAAGCAGAAGTTGCTTTAGGCCTAACGCTGAAAACAGACATGCAAATTGCAAACCCATAAAACATATTTACCTCACCACACCATAACTCCTTCTTTGCCTGCCAACATATTAAAACACCTTTATTGATTATACAGTTTTAGTTAGTCAACTAGACTTCTGTCTGATAGTACCCTAAGCTCCTTTTCTTTAGAAACATTTTAGGTTTTATCCCAAGCATTGGGCATATAGGGGTGATTCAGTGGGAAGGTCAACCTAAGCAAATAAAGTTAGGCATTTCCAAATGAAACCACGTTCATAATTATCCTTAAGGTCTATATTTATTTATTTGACCAATTTAACTAGGACATTGCATGAATTTTGACCATTACAGGGTAGGAGGCCAAGTCTCAAAAAATGTTTTTTAGACATTCATATTTCATGGCTTTCAGAAAGGGCTCACAGAGCTTGTTCGTCCACTCACAGCTGTCTCCCAGTGTTAGTTATGAAGATGAGGTGTTAATGAAGCAATACAGAACAAATGTAAGCGTCTTGAGTTTTGTTTGCATGTTCTACTGTCTTGTAAATATATGGGGGGTGACTGGGACATGCAATGTAAGATCCATAACGTTTTTTTAGGATACGTTTTTGTAAAACATGCACCTTACATCTTTAAACTTTCTCTGTAAAGCCAACTTTCAACAAGGTTTTATATGGTCTATAATTGGTTTCTCTTTTCATTGTCAGTATCCTTTTTCAGCGTTCTGATATCCGTAACATCCATAACGGTTGTGGATGTGATGTATATTGGATATCTAGGGCTGGGAATTGCCAGGGACCTCATGATACGATATCACGATACGATATTATATTTATTATATTTATTGCGAGTCAATACTGTAATTTTATTGCGATTCCATGTTCCAAACATATTGCTCACCATATGTCTGCTGCAGAGGGACAAGAGAGAGCCATGAGAAAACGAGTTTGGATGTAAATAAAAGTACTGAAAACAAATTAGCTCCCTATTTAAAAAAGAAGATGGAGAACAAGCTATGATGGAAAAACATTGACGTTTTGGTGCAGGTACAGCCAACTAGCGCAAAAATAATATTGTGATAGTCAAAACGATATATCGTCAAAAATATTATCTCAATATGTAACTGCATCGATTTTTCCCCATCACTATTGATATATCTTAGCTTCAGAAGCTTGTGCATTCATCAGATTTAGTGTGCTGGTTCTGAGAAGTATTCATTAGACTTTTCCTGAAATAATTGTTGATATCTTGAAAATGTATGCTGAAATGCATTTCTCATACATGACAGTACTGTTGTTTAGATATAAAGATGAGAAGAGTGTTTATCAACAATCTGTGAAAAGCCCTGGAGTGTCTTTTCAAATGAAAGCCCCCAAAATATACAGACTTCATTCAGTGTCCAGAAAAGTGGATTGGCAGTCCAGGCACATGTACAGGGAACTGCCAAAACAAAGGAAACACTTGAGTAAAATGTTAGATAAAGTATATTGAGAAACGGAGGGTGTAGCATCCCATAACGGAGAGTGTAACGTCCCATAACGGAGGGTGTAACGTCCCATAACGGAGGGTGTAACGTCCCATAACGGAGGGTGTAACGTCCCATAACGGAGGATGTAGCATCCCATAACGGAGGGTGTAGCATCCCATAACGGAGGGTGTAACATCCAATAACGGAGGGTGTGACATCCCATAACGGAGGGTGTAACATCCCATAACGGAGGGTGTAACATCCCATAACGGAGGGTGTAACATCCATAACGGAGGGTGTAACATCCATAACGGAGGGTGTAACATCCATAACGGAGGGTGTAACATCCATAACGGAGGGTGTAACATCCATAACAGAGGGCGTAACATCCATAACGGAGGGGGTAACATCCATAACGGAGGGTGTAACATCCCATTACGGAGGGTGTAACATCCCATTACGGAGGGTGTAACATCCCATTACGGAGGGTGTAACATCCCATTACGGAGGGTGTAACATCCATAAGGTAATCCTCTCTAAGGTAATCATGGAAATTACAATCTTTTCCAAATTATCGTTTTTGTGTTCAGCAATGGCAATCCATGCTTTGACCTGAGACTTACAAACTCAGCTATGTTGTCATCTTCCTCCACCACTGCTCTGCTCTGTCTGTTCACACCCTGTTCAGCTTGGTGTGCGGTGGAATGCCAGCAGAGTGCCGTGGTAAGTTCTTCAAGAGATCTAATATTTTATAAAAAGGCAACAGATCATTGTAACTGTAAATAGAACATTTCTCACACCTTAATCATTGTCAAAACAGTTATGGTAGAGCACGGCGCTTGTAACGCCAAGGTAGTGGGTTCGATCCCCGGGACCACCCATACACAAAGAATTGATGCACGCATGACTGTAAGTCGCTTTGGATAAAAGCGTCTGCTAAATGGCATATTATTATTTATTATTATTATTATATGAATCTTACAACATGGAGAAATAACTATATTGCATTTTCTTCTCAGAAGATGGAGATAAGCTGTCCGAGGCTTATTCAGGAGGGTTTGGAAGATCATGACCTGCTCTGGCATCTCAAAAGAAGAGAACTGAGACAGAAGGTCAAGATCTCAGCCTCGTCTAAACACACACTTATATACCCGCGCACACACACACACACACACACACAGTGGTCTACAAAAATCACAATTTCTTATTGTGCATCTTGTGTATTTTGTGCATTTCCACAAATATAATACTGAACTGAAAGGAAGCAGGTATTACTTAATAATAACTTTCAAGTCTTTAATAGATCATTATGGCACAAAGCATGTATTAACCAATAGCAGAGAGCACTTATGGAGAGCAGGGATTACCCTAGAGAACCAGGAGGCTGGGGAGGACGTGGACCAGTTTTCAGTGTAATTGCATAAACGTGCAGCATGGTCGGGGCTGCCTGTAGCAGGTAGAGAGAGATTCCTAACGGGTTTAAATCAGGCCCAACTCAGCCAATCCCCTCATCTCAGTCTCAGCCAGCTCTGTAATCCAATCTGAGGATCCTTTTCATTCGTCTGAGAACCAGGAGAGAAGGGGAGGAGAGGGGGAGAGTAAGAGAGAGACGGGGGAAGGTGAGAGAAGGGGATGGGGCGAGTAATACAAAGGGAGAGGGAGAGAGAGGGGGCAGAAAGAGTGATGTCTTTCATTAGAGAAAGGAGGACGGGGGGCCAATGATGATCAATGTGACGACCAGGAGAGAGCTGGAAGAGAGGCTCGTCATCATGCCACTGTATGACTCAGTATGAGAGCAGCAGAGTGCTATCAAGACAATGACCTCAACCGGGAAACCTGTGGAATGACGGGGCTGCAGTGCAGAGCTTCCAGTACAGACTGGGTTAGAGGCTATAGGACCAGGCAGTGCAGAGCTTCCAGTACAGACTGGGTTAGAGGCTATAGGAGAAGGCAGTGCAGAGCTTCCAGTACAGACTGGGTTAGAGGCTATAGGAGAAGGCAGTGCAGAGCTTCCAGTACAGACTGGGTTAGAGGCTATAGGAGAAGGCAGTGCAGAGCTTCCAGTACAGACTGGGTTAGAGGCTATAGGAGAAGGCAGTGAAGAGCTTCCAGTACAGACTGGGTTAGAGGCTATAGGAGAAGGCAGTGCAGAGCTTCCAGTACAGACTGGGTTAGAGGCTATAGGAGAAGGCAGTGAAGAGCTTCCAGTACAGACTGGGTTAGAGGCTATAGGAGAAGGCAGTGCAGAGCTTCCAGTACAGACTGGGTTAGAGGCTATAGGAGAAGGCAGTGAAGAGCTTCCAGTACAGACTGGGTTAGAGGCTATAGGAGAAGGCAGTGCAGAGCTTCCAGTACAGACTGGGTTAGAGGCTATAGGAGAAGGCAGTGCAGAGCTTCCAGTACAGACTGGGTTAGAGGCTATAGGAGAAGGCAGTGCAGAGCTTCCAGTACAGACTGGGTTAGAGGCTATAGGAGAAGGCAGTGCAGAGCTTCCAGTACAGACTGGGTTAGAGGCTATAGGACCAGGCAGTGCAGAGCTTCCAGTACAGACTGGGTTAGAGGCTATAGGAGAAGGCAGTGAAGAGCTTCCAGTACAGACTGGGTTAGAGGCTATAGGAGAAGGCAGTGAAGAGCTTCCTATAGGAGAAGGCAGTGAAGAGCTTCCAGTACAGACTGGGTTAGAGGCTATAGGAGAAGGCAGTGAAGAGCTTCCAGTACAGACTGGGTTAGAGGCTATAGGAGAAGGCAGTGAAGAGCTTTCTATAGGAGAAGGCAGTGCAGAGCTTCCAGTACAGACTGGGTTAGAGGCTATAGGAGAAGGCAGTGCAGAGCTTCCAGTACCGACTGGATTAGAGGCTATAGGAGAAGGCAGTGCAGAGCTTCCAGTACAGACTGGATTAGAGGTTATAGAAGCAGGCAGAGCACAAGAGGGAGAGTATGTGGATGGAGCGACACAGAGGCCCATAAGACACAGAGGCTCAGCACGGTTCCCACAGCCAGCTGTGCTCTCCGCTCCACCCCCCTTCCCCTCTTCGACCCCCTGCTGGCTGGGTGGCGTGTCTCAGCTCACCTAGGCCTAACCAGCCCTGACAGCAGGGACCACTGCCAGGGTACCATGTCATGCCATGCCAAGAGGAGGGCATGTGAGCAGTGTGGAACTAATAGACACATTTTGTGTGTGTATGTGTGTTTGTCAGGGTTGCGGTTAGTCGGTAATAGCTGGCTTTTGGCCAATAAAAAAATACAAAAGTCAATAAATAAAATTGCCGCCGGCCAATTGTCCGGGAAAAGAATACAAAATCTCATTGCGAAAATGTTTTAGCCTATTCATTGATGGAAATACCAGTTGAAGTAAATACATTTGACTGGTCATGCTCATCGGTCTATAGGTTCATTTGCTTAATTTAGTGGTATTAAAATTGGTGAGTTTGTACAGTATATTCGTTATGCATCTTATTTATTACATGCGTACAGCATACAGATACAGAGTCTTTGAGCGGAAAATCTGTCAGACAGCGCGAGCTGCTGCTACATCAGCGTGTCACACACCACTTTGCAATGACCTGGAGGCAGCATACATTTTTAAAACATATACTTAATTGTTTGAAACCTGAACCTTTTACTACATATTATGAGGCATGTCTTACCTTGTAGGCTAGCCAAAATCAGACCATATCCGTGGAGGCAATTATTTTATATCAACTTTGTTTCATTTTCCAGTAGCCAAAGGCACAATCCTAGTCATATTAGCAATACATGCTAGTTGTTGCATTTTAAATCTCCCCTCTTTCTACATTTCCAACAGATATTTTCATCTCTGTCACTTGAAACTGTGTGCATGTGCGGTGCCCTTTTGACAAGTGTTTTCCCGCTTATTGCATTATTGAACGAACCTTCGCGAGTAGTCTACTGCCTTGTGCTCATTGCTGCCCTTATAATGTGAAGAAATAATAGTTTATCAACATTTTAAGCTAAACGTTCTGATCTGTTGCATTAAACTCATTGCTTTTTTATGGGGGGGTTTATGTCGCCTAGGCCTACTGGTTGTATGAATTTGGAATCAATCGTTCCACAACTGTCCCAGAGTCTGTTTGGAATAGGCCATGTATTTCTCAACAAGCTGACTAATAGAATAGGTCAACTTTTCTACTATGGGGGATAGTAGATTGACATAGGCTTGTGATTTTGCTGTTCGTTACGCATCTTGTTGGCTGTGGAAAAGTAAATGTGGACAATTATTGGAACATCTTCAAAAGTGTGCATCAGAATTTGGTAAGAAGGACTACACATTGTTGAATCCTCGATTTGCATGTTCTGTTAATATGAATTACAATAATCTAAATGTGATTTCTGTCATTCTGTGCACCGTGGGTGGACGCCCTAATCAGAATATGCACCCAATGCATATGGGTCCGGTAAATTTCTCAAATGTCCTGTAAATTAAAATGCCGCCAGTCAAATGTCCAGCGCCACATTTTCCTAATGGAAACCCTGGTGTCTGTTTGTGTGACAGGAGACAGGTAGTCCCTAGGGTCCACTCTTTCTCAACTTCATTACATGAACTACTCTGTCATCCTTTGATCTCTACTAGGTATCCTACAGCAACCATGTCTGATGGGACACCAGAGTTGTAGTTCAGTCTAAAAAATTATATTCTAGAGGCTTCAAGCACACCACTACTCCCCGTACAGGGATACAGACACTCATTTTTAACCAATTTGAAACATCTGCTATTGAGCCACCCATCAACCCCTGCAGATAGCCTAGAAGCCAGCTAAGTTTCTCTGGGTCTTTCTCAACACAGGGATGAAGAACTCCTGTCCTTGAGGGCCACAGAGTCAGCTACCTTTCCTTATTGCCTTTGAATGAGTGCTACATTTACACTTTGCCTGGGAGCAACAAAAAAACTGGATGTGGTCCTGGAGGACTGGAGTCTGTTGATGTGCCTCTGTCTGAACTCCTGTTCAAACACTGGGCCGAAAGCTAGAGTCTACACAGACCAGCAGAACAGAAGGATGAGACATGCAGAGCCAGAGCTGAACACGGCAGCAGCCCGAAAGGCGGCTTCCATTTTTATTACAGCAACATAATGCTCAGAGCATGGTGAACAGCAGCCAAATACACTGTGCTGGGGGCAAAGAGAGGGATCATCTGTTCAAAGGAGAGGGGGGGAGCGAGAGCAATAGAGGGAAATAGAAAGAGGGGCTGATGTGTAATTGTGTATCTCTAATATGCAGATGGTTTAGCTAGCAGAATGTGTGTGGGTCACGAATCAACACATCTGACATAAATCACTCCAATTTGAAAAATAAAGATGAAGCCCTACAAACTATCAAAATGTTGGTTGTTCAAAGCACAGGGGGAGGGGACGACGACCCTACGTAGGTGGAATCAGGTGTTAGCCTGGAAGTAAACAGTATGACTTACATAAACAGGACGGACCATATCCAAAACTGTCTTGAAAAAGGTTTGTTGATTTGGCCTAAGTCTGCGTATTCTTGCTGTGCAGGCCACAGTAGTAGAATGGTGTGCACTAGCTTGTGGCTTCCCAGTCTAGGAGAAATACAGAGAGCCGGGTTTAGCCATGCTCTAGTTCACAGAGGAGCAGACAGACAGGTGCACTCAGGTGTACAGCTGCTGCTGCAAGCTTAAGTGTGGGTATGACGGGCTCTTATAGATTGAAGCTCTTATAGATTGATATACTACAAATGTAAAAAAAAAAAAAAATGTTTTATTCGACATTCATATGAATACAAATGTAAGTGTAGGCCTAGGCTATTTCAGTGCTGGCTTACAGTGACTGAACTGGAAAGCGTCCCTATACTCACTGTTGCACCACACTGCTCCCAAACTGCACTTCCCTAAGAAAGACAGATGAGCGGTTGGGTTCAGACCTGCTAAAATCACTACATTTCCCCATGCAGTTGAGACCTGGAGACGAGCCTGTTTTAAAGAATGAGGAATAAGTCAATGTGATGATCCAACAGTATTCAGTTCCACTTATCCCACAGTACCATGTTGAATGGCTTTTTCAAAGGTCAACGTTTTTACTACAGCTTCTCTCTTTTGCTCTCTCTCTCTCTCTCTCTCTCTCCCTCTCCTCCCAGCGCAGCAATTTCTTAATTTAAGTGACGTTTGCTTTTATAACCCATAAATGTCTCTGAGCGCTCCCATTTCTCTTTCTCAGTAATAGTCTGTTAAAGATAAGGATCTCACTACCAGCTGTAATAGGAAGGTATTTTATGTTGTTCTTGGTTCTCGCCGATTCTCTTTGAATTTCTAAAGCCTGTCCTTGAATAAGAGGAAGACCAAATTAGCAATGTATCATCTGATTCTCATTCTGTTCTTTAGTTTTTCATGAATAACTTCCCTTTAGGGGCCACATTGTGGTGTTTTGTAATATTAGTTTGTGGAAGCCGTTTGATCAGACACAGCCAACATATCTCAACACTAGGCTGGTTCAATACAATGAAGACAGGAAAGACGTCTTCAAATCAAACGGTGTTTGTCACATGCGCCGAATACAACAGGTGTAGACGTTACAGTGAAATGCTTACTTACAAGCCCTTAACCAACAATGCTGTTTTAAGAAAAATAAGTGTTAAGTAAAAAAACAGATAACTAAAAAATAAAAATAACAAATAATTAAAGAGCAGCAGTAAATTAACAGGAGCGAGGCTATATACAGGGGGTACTGGTACAGAGTCAATGTGCGGGGGCACAGGTTAGTCGAGGTAATATGTACATGTAGGTAAAGTGACAATGTATAGATAATGAACAGAGAGTAGCAGCAGCGTAAAGGGGGGGGGGGATTAATGCAAATAGTCTCATATGTATATACTGTATTCTACACTATTCTACTGTATCTTAGTCCATGCCGCTCTATCATTGCTCGTCCACATATGTACAGTACCAGTCAAAAGATTGGACACACCTACTCATTCCATGGTTTTTCTTTATTTTTACTATTTTATACATTGTAGAATAATAGTGAAGACATCAAAACTATGAAATAACACATATGGAATCATGTAGTATCATGTGGATGGCAGGAAGCTTGGCCCCAGTGATGAACTGGGCAGTACGCACTACCTTCTGTAGTGCCTTGCGGTCGGAGGCCGAGCAGTTGCCATACCAGGCAGTGATGCAACCAATCAGGATGCTCTCGATGGTGCAGCTGTAGAACTTTGAGGATCTGAGGACCCATGCCAAATCTAATAGGCTTTGTCGTGCCCTCTTCACGACTGTCTTGGTGTGTTTGGACCATGATAGTTTGTTGGTGATGTGGACACAAAGGAACTTGAAGCGCTCAACCTAGTCCACTACAGCCCCGTCGATGACAATGGGGGCGTGCTCGGTCCTCTTTTGCCTGTAGTCCACAATCATCTCCTTTGTCTTGATCATGTTGAGGGAGAGGTTGTTATACTGGCACCACACTGCCAGGTCTCTGACCTCCTCCCTATAGGCTGTCTCATCGTTGTCGGTGATCAAGCCTACCACTGTTGTGTCGTCGGCAAACTTAATGATGGTGTTGGAGTCGTGCCTGGCCAGTCATGGGTGAACAGGGAGTACAGGAGGGGACTGAGCACGCACCCCTAAGGGGCCCCCGTGTTGAGGATCAGCGTGGCAGATGTGTTGTTACTTACCACCTGGGGGCGGTCCGTCAGGTAGAGGGAGGTGTTTAGTCCCAGGGTCCTTAGCTTAGTGATGAGCTTTGAGGGCACTATGGTGTTGAACGCTGAGCTGTAGTCAATGAATAGCATTCTCACATAGGTGTTCCTTTTGTCCAGGTTGGAAAGGGCAGTGTGGAGCGCAAGAGAGACTGCATCATCTGTGGATCTGTTGGGGCGGTATGCGAACTGGAGTGGGTCTAGGGTTTCTGGGATAATGGTGTTGATGTGAGCCATGACCAGCCTTTCAAAGCACTTCATGGCTTCAGACTTGAGTGCTACGGGTCTGTAGTCATTTAGGCAGGTTACCTTAGTGTTCTTGGGCACAGGGACTATGGTGGTCTGCTTGAAACATGTTGGTATTACAGACTCAGTCAGAGACAGGTTGAAAATGTCAGTGAAGACACTTGCCAGTTGGTCAGCTCATGCTCGGAGTACACGTCCTGGTAATCCGTTTGAATGTTGACCTGTTTAAAGGTCTTACTAACATCGGCTACGGAGAGCGTGACCATACAGTCGTCCGGAACAGCTGACGCTCTCATGCAAGCTTCAGTGTTGCTTGCCTCAAAGCGAGCATAGAAGTAATTTACCTTGTCTGGTAGGCTCGTGTCACTGGGCAGCTCACGGCTGCGCTTCCCTTTGTAGTCTGTAATAGTTTGCAAGCCCTGCCACATCTAACGAGCGTCGGAGCCGGTGTATGCAGACTGACAACTGTTTTTTTTGCTGTTTAGTGTCCCTGTCTATCTGTCAGTGCCTGCCTGGTTAGCACTGGTCTGTAGAGGCTGTTGGTGTTATGACAGCTCCCATGGTGCTCTCTGGACTTGGGGTCACGCTTCTGACTTCCTGTGTGCAGGGGTCCCCTTGTGTTGCTGCCACAGTCTCCTCCTCCCCTCCTCCGATGGATCCCTTCTTCCCTCCAGGGTCAAGTCTTTCCCAGCAGCTGGTTCACGGCAGTCAGGAGTCACATGGTTGACACTGGGCCAAGAGACCACAGTGCAAACTGACACCACGGCTTTGTTTACACAGGCAGAACAATGTGGATGTTTTTTTCCACTAATTGGTCTTTTGACCAATCACATCTGATCTGATTGGTCAAAAAAAAGAAAAAATGAATTGGGCTGCCTAAACACAGCCCACTAGTATCAGAAGACAGACCAGAAGAGGCTGGCTGACACATTGGCTGCTATAGGGCCAGGCCAATCCAGTGTTGGCACAGCTGTGGTCTAAAACACAAGCATACACACTTTCATTAGACCTCTATTGTAATATTGAAGAGGCACAGAACTGAAAAGAGGCGAGCTTATTAGACATATTTCTACATCTATTATCTCAACAGAAACAGAAGGATACTAAGTGATTTAATAGCTTTGCTTGACACAGAAAAACACACAGTTTGATCCCAGTTTAAGTGTGGGGGAGTGTTCTCGGCTTCGCTGCCTCATTTGCCTGCTTCCTTAAATGACAAAGATCCTTTAGTAGGAGTGAAAGCATTGCTGCCAAGAGGCAAATCAATTCTAAAGCTGGGGACATTTGTTTGCATGCCAGCCAGCCGCCAGCTCCTCTGTGATCAATCTCACTGTGCCTTGTGCTGATTTTACAACCCAGCCAATGCCATTTCCCTCAACAATAGAAACGGACAGAGTTCCAGCTTGTTTGAGGAACAGAATGTCTGTATCATTGTACAGTGCTGTTAAAACCGCTGCCAAACCAAAATAAATTGACCTTGAACTCTGTCTTATATAGTGCTCTAGGGGAGCAGGGGGGAAGGAGGATTCTCTCCATCTCTGTCTCCCACTCAGAGTCACAGCATTCCCATGCTTTCTTTATACCGGGGACCAAAAATCAAGACCAATCGTTTTTCATGACCATGTGGCCTGACCAGTTATAGCTTCTAAAAGATGGCTAATCCGGCTATACTTTGAGGGTGAAAGCAGCAGTATCCCTTTAAAAGGTGGTAATCCATGATGTAAAGGGAGTTTACACTATGAGGCTGAACAAGTATAAGCCATTCAAATTGCCACCGTGACTGTGGAGAAATGATTTTCCACGGAACAAAATATAAACGCAACGTGAAGTGTTGGTCCAATGTTTCATGAGCTGAAATAAAAGATCCCAGAAATGTTCCATATGCACAAAAAGCTTATTTCGCTCAAATTGTGCACACATTTGTTCACATCCCTGTTAGTAACTATTTCTCCTTTGCCAAGATAATCCATCCACCTGACAGGTGTGGCATATCAAGAAGCTGATTAACCAGCAGGATCATTACACAGGTGCACCTTTTGCTGGGGCCAATAAAAGCCCACTCTAAAATGTGCAGTTGTGTCACACAACACAATGCCACAGATGTCTCAAGTTGAGGGAGCGTGCAATTGGCATGCTGACTGCAGGAATGTCCACCAGAGCTTTTGCCAAATAATTGAATGTTCATTTCTCTACCATAAGCCGCCTCCAACGTCGTTTTAGAGAATTTGCTTATATGAACAGTAACTCAGTAAAATCTTTGAAATTGTTGCATGTCGCGTTTATATTTTTGTTCAGTGTGAATTGGCACACATCTGAAGGCAGAATGCCTGCAGATAGGAATGGATTATTGCAGGTGTGTGCGTCTGCGTGCGTGCTGTGTGTGTCCCCGTGTGTGTGTGACAGGATTGAGCTGGGCTTGCATCATCCATCCACTCAGAGAGAGAATGTTTATGGGAGCGAGGCGCTACAGGAGAAACATCCTGTGTAGCCTGTGATGATGGTGTGTTGACAGTATGACAGCCCGGTGGAGATCAAGGTAGTTTGGAATCACCGTCTGTCCGCTTCCACACAGCCAGGCATCCATCCAGCTAACAAGGCTTCCAGCAAACAGTGACAAGCCTATCCTATCTCCTGAAAAATGCTTCTCACCAAGTTTCCTTCCAGCTTGACCCACTTAACTGGTTCCAGATTTGTTTGTGCGTTTGGCTTTACAGTGACCATTCTTGAGTTGGCAAGACAGCACAAACAGATCTGGGTCCATCAGGCGATTTTTTAACCATATATCTAAACACTTGGATGAACTGTTGTAATCATATAAATAAAATTAGTATTCTGAGTATATGTTTGGTACGACAACTAATGACAAATCCATGTACAGTAGAAGTTGTTGTGACAGGGTAGGAACCAAAGTGTTTTGTCAATGTGTGACAGGGTAGGAACCAAAGTGCTTGATCAAAATCAGACACTGTAGGAACCAAAGTGTTTGGTCAGAGTGTGACAGGGTAGGAAGCAAAGTGTTTGTGTCACGAGAATTGTGTTCTCTCAATGGTTGCAAGCTTTGAATAATTCCCAGAGGGTGTAAGGCTCTGGTTTATTAATGAATTAAACAAAGTCCCGTTCTGCGATAGGTCAGTCTTTTTATTCATGAGAGCTCTCCCGCTAAAAACACACACAGCCTTTTTATATGCCTTCACACAAAGGAACTTTGCTCCGCCCACCTTTAGGCGGCCTGTGACTTTCCACAGTATAGCTTTCAGCAGTTTCTAGGTCCCCCCTTACTATGGAATGTTGGCCTCCAACAGTTTCTACCCATCTTCCCCGTTAGTGGTTTTATTGTCTTAGAACTCTAAACACAGTTTACACATTTATACAGTATTGGGGTGGAAACACTTTAGTCAGTACTTTACACATACACAATTATTCTATCAGTTTGATCAGAGTGGGACAGGGTAGGAAGCAAAGTGTTTGGTCAGAGTTTCTTAGGGGACCGTTATTACATTTGAATGTTACATTTATGGCATTTTTAAAAATTGCAGCCTCTGCGATATGAATATTGCACATGTCAATATTGCAATTTCAATTAATTGTGCAGCACTAATGGTAAGCATCAGTTCATTTCACTATTAGCCTACACATCGTTCATTTAAGAAAGAGATTGAGTACATAGGAGCCTATCAGACCCCAATGATGTTGACGAGTCCCACATTTCAGATTTCACCCAAGCCATTTGAGGACATGTGAAAACCTCGGTGGCTCTGGGAAAACAGCCATTTAATCCCAAACAGATCTGAGGCAGCGGTGGGAAAAGTAGCATTGTGTAGCCTGCTGGGATGAGAGCAACAGTTAGGAGGATGGTAGGGTAAAAATAGAACGGGAATGAAGGGGCCAAGGGGTTAGAGGTCAGGGGTCATAGTGTTAAGAGAGACAGGAGAGTCCCAATGGCTGTCAGAACCATGTAGGCTAGTCAATAAAAAAAACACCCTAGTAAACCTTTGGAAGCCTTCAACTTTTTTTTCAAGCCGAGAAAAAACTAAAAGAAGAGAACAAACCGACCCTGTGTGAAAAGAGAAATCATCCAAGTTTTACTGCCAGGGCTCCAAGTACAAAGAAGAAAGGATGTAAAAACAGCTACAGTCAGTGGATGCTTGGCCAAAAATCCCCCCCCCCCCGGTTCTCTTTCCTCTCCACCTGACCATCCTCCCCTTTTCCCTTTCTCAGAATGCCCCTGAGTGTTAGTCTTTGATCTGGAAGAGCTGGCCACAACTTGTGACGCACAGAGCATTATTGGCTCTATAGTACATCATACTCCCTGTAACTTTCCGTCCTCAGTCTAACTCTCCGACACTGACGCAGGCAGAGCTCATAAACACAGTACTCATAAACACAGTACTCATAAACAGTGTCCGGTGGTTGAGGATGGAGGAACCGAAAGCAAGACAGCACAGCAGAGGTGTGGAGTGATGAGGATCGTATTGAGGACTAAGGCTACTCTTGAATTTTATTGAAATGTGGTGTGCTTTCTGGCGCCACGTGACTGCTTTAGCTTCACCCAAGTGGGTACTTCATTTTGGTAATAGTGAAGGAGTAGCTAGCTACACCTACTCCGGAGTCCTACTGCAGTGGCTGAGCTCAAACTTCATCCGAGTCCTACTATGGAGAAGCCACACAGACGGGAGGGACAGCGAGACACCTTGATGACACAGACCAGCTTTGCTTGCTCTCCCCCTTATGACCACTTTCCTCCAATGACCGCTCAAGCCATGAACTTTCCTGACCCTCTCATGACCTTCCATGAATTATGTTGTTTTTCTAAATTGCTTGTCTTTTTTTGTTGCTTTAAATCGCTTTAAGATAATATTTTTTATGAATAGCAGTATAAAAGTTGAATAAATTATTTAGTATTATTCTAAACAGAGCCTCGCACAGTCACAATGTTGTTAACCCTCAGTGGCAGAGCTATTTCTCCCACCCACTCCCTTTCTCAACACTCAGTGTGTAACTCTGACCCCAGTACCACCCCAACTCCATTAAAATAACTCTGTCAAAGCTGCTGCTGCAGATACATGTTGATGACCAAAACCGGTCAGTTTTGGAAGCCGTTTTTTGGTTTGCCATAACACAACAATGCATAAATGATTGATCATATCATATTGATGTGGTTCTTGAGACGCTCAACTTTTCTCCAGGCATTGTAAATACTCTATGCAGATTGCAGAACTATGTTTCTGGAACACACCTCCTGACCACCTGGCACGTGGTCTGAGTTGCCTAGCCTAAGGACAGCACTGGTATTAGAAGCAGCTAGTGAAGGTGATATGTAAGGTCTAAATATATTATGTGGCCATGAAAAGTGACCTAACAAGTTAGAAATAATACATTGTACTTGAGAGAAAAAACGAATTCAAACAAAATCCTTCAAAACGTTTCTTAAAAGCCTATTTTATACTTAGCGACTTGGTCTAAGGCTCCTTAAGTCGTTTTGTCCTCAGTTTAACAGGGACACTACATGGATTCATGGTTGGTACCACTGCCGCTACCCTTCACGATGATAAAGGTCCAACCATTACTACTCTCAGTTATGCAGATAACTGCAGTATTCCACTATGTGAAATCAGGCTCCTGCAATATAGGGGAGAGCAATAGGTGTGCTCCTTCCACATAAAATTGGAAACACACGTTGCACACGTTGACTAAAAGAGCAAAAGGAAATGTCTCCTTAATTCATCAACACTGAACACAAAGTGTGTGCACTGCCTCTTTCGATCTCTCTCTCTCAGCAGCATGTGCTTCCAATGCTCTCGCTCTTCCCCTAAACCTCTCGGCCGACGTCTGGTTTCAGTTAGCGCTCACAAAAATGACCTGCTACAGTAGCAGCTAGTTAAGCACCTGTCAAAACAACTGGGCCTTCCTCCTCCTCCAGATGGCCTTGCCTAGACAGGCTCTCATTCATTCATTCTCTACTGTACAGTTGAGCAATTCACTCATCTGGGACACGGACCTAGTTCCAATTCTAAGCCACAGACCTTGAATGGCCCACTCCTCAGGAAAAAGGAGAACTTGTACGCACCCTTTGGCCCCTATTTTAAAGGGGATATGTCTCCGTCAGTACTCCTTTTAATGTCAGCGTATTTCCCTACGACTCAAAGCATCTGCATGTTTAATCCACACAGACACCATTATGAGTAGACTAGACCCTGGCCAGATCATTACTGTACCTACAGACAGACCGTTGATATGGCCTACGAGACTGCAGATCGTGACTATCCGGGAGATACATGGCCGCGGGCAACCAGGGACACAATGAAACACTCCATAGAACATTCACTTGTTGTGAACATCCATCCATTCACAAGCAAGGACCGGGGGAGCCGGGCCCGTCGGCAGGCAGGCAATAATTAGCCTGAGAGAGACTGGCACGGATACAGCAGTATTCTTTTCAGGCCCATCACAATAAATCCCTAGCCTAGCCCCGAGAGAAAAAAATAAGAAATGGGCTGTTGTGCAAGAAAACAAGCATCTCCCGTGAGATTATATAGCAGGCATGTGTGTGCGCTGTCAGCAGATCCAGAGCTTCACACAACATCTTTTAAAATGCAGCTGTTCTCCGAAAACATGACAGAACCCCCAAGTGGCTGAAGCTAGGCCAATTTTAACTGTTCCCTCGTTATCTTGTGATTCTACTACAGATCTGAAATCGCATTAGAACGCTATTATGCTATTAGTTCCATTTGAGCGATTGCTGATTGTTAATTGGTTTAATCTTGCAATACAACTACTATGCAGAAACAGACACACACACAGTCTTTCTACACCCATAGAAAAGAACATTCCAGCATTACTCTTCTCATTACTTAACATAGGAGAAAGAGAGAGGTTTTTCTGAACTACCAGGTTCATTCCCCAATCTCATTAAAGGATATAACTCAAAATGTAGGCCTCTGCTCTGCCCCCTCTCAGATTCAACATTCCCTCCTCATTCCATTTCAGAGAGTGTGCCATGTTTGTCCTGGCTAAGGATATCATTTTGGATTCCTTTTGATGACAAGTTTTTGATGATTTTTCCTCTCTGTCTTTCTCTGCCTCTTTCTAACACTCTCCCACACACAATGTCTGTTCTGGAACAGGTTGTGTCATCCAAGTGAATACGAGCCCATTTGCTGCCTGCCACTTGGAATAGTCGTATTCTTGACAAAAAGTAGGCTATGTGAGATATCGCTTTAGACAAATAGGCTATACTAGGCTAAATACAACTAACTTGTGACCCAGTTTCTGTCTGTATGTTTGCTCGGTGTTCCTAATATGACTAATGTCACACAGTTGCCCCAGAGCAACAATAGGGAAGTTATGGGGAGGTGCAGAGGTAGTCTTACTCTGTGTTGTTAGCAAGACAGTCACAGCTGTAACATTCAGTTCTGCAAGAATTTACAATGTTTGTCCCCTCAAGCTAATATCTCACTGCTCAATATCACACAACCCTACACAACATCGCAACCCTGCACAATTTTTTTTATTTTACCTTTATTTAAACTAGGCAAGTCAGTTAAGAACAAATTCTTATTTACAATGGACGGCCTACACCGGCCAAACCCGGACGACGCTGGGCCAATTGTGCGCCGCCCTATGGGACTCCCAATCACGGCCAGTTGTGATACAGCCTGGAATCGAACCGGGGGGTCTGTAGTGACGCCTCAAGCACTGAGATGCAGTGACTGCTGCGCCAATGTTTCTCCTCACTAGTTGAACAATAGGTCCATGTTGATGTGCATTGTTTCAAAAACGAGGAGAGAGAGAATAGAGAGAGAGTACAGATAATTGAAGGCAGAAGAGGAAGCCTGACAAAGAGAGCAGAATTAAGTGATTTACAAGCCGGAGGACACACAACTAAATGTGAACACACGTTGCTACTTATTACAGAGAGGAATGTAAACAGTGATAATTAAATTAGCCTATTGGCTGACAGGGCCAGAGGAATTCTCAACAGTTAAACAGTTGCTCTCAGCCTATAAAAGTAAGTTCAACTCAATATAATCCATTCCAATTACTCAGATTATTTTTCTCTTTCTATTTTCATTTTTGATATTTTAAGCATACAGTCATGAGTTTTGAAGTAGCCAATCTTAAGCGAAAAAATGAGTTTTCATTAAAGAGATCACACTGTCATTGATTGTTATTCAAAAGAGGATAATATTTGCATCGTATGTTATTAGCATAGTGCTAGTGATTTAGGCTCCTTCAGTAGTCAGTATAGAACAGGGAGCAGCTGTTACTGCTGTTGAGTGGGAGTCAGTGCTAGGAGTATATACATCGTGGCCCTCACGGCACCCACACAGTGACGGCCTGTATTGTACATCTGCATTAGCGGGTCAACCAGAGTGCAGGAAGAGTCACGGCACAGAGAGAGGAGAGGAGAGCTGGTCCAGCTACATCTGTTGATCTGGCCCTGGCCCGCAGTGCCAGGGTGGGTGAGGGACGAGTGTGTGTGTGTGTGTGTGTGTGTGTGTGACTGCCAACTTACCATCTAGGTCTAATCATCCTCCTATGCTCTCTAACACCACAGCACCGTCACAGGGGGGAGATGGACTATTCTCCTGAATTATGAAATAGACGACGTAGCTCAATGTCACACTAACGGTGGACTGACTCACACATGCACGCACGCGCACCCTCCTACGCACACGCTGTGTGAGCAAGGAATGATGTCATCTTTGGCCATACTTTTGCCTGCCCGCTTGGATATTTTGGAGCAGCCAAATATGCCTGCTATGCACAACTTGCTCTAGACATAGGCCCTAGATCAGATAAAGCATATCATGGCTGGGATCACCTTTTAACTGCTGACTG
Organism: Coregonus lavaretus; assembly: GCF_964263955.1. Taxonomy (NCBI): domain Eukaryota; kingdom Metazoa; phylum Chordata; class Actinopteri; order Salmoniformes; family Salmonidae; genus Coregonus; species Coregonus lavaretus. Next base: position 4,949,818 of record NC_140025.1, read on the forward strand.
ATCGTCAAGCCCTGTTAAGACCAATAAGACAACCACAGAAATCCACTGGGCCTTTCAGTGCTGTCAGTTACACAGCGACAGGTTCCTTAACTCCAGACATGAAACAATGAATCCTTGGTAATTCAGTTAGAAGCGCAACAGCATGGATGAATGATGGATGGGTGAGAGAGAGACGTGGGGAGAGGAGAGTGAAAGTAGAGGAGAGAGAGAGAGAAGGAGAGGAGAGGGAGAGATAGCGAGAGAGAAAAAAGACAGAGCGAGGGAAAGAGGTAGAATGTTTTTAAAAGCCTTATCAGATCGAGGATGCACACACAGTAATTGCGTTCCACTTGATTTGCTCAGAGGGACCTGATGATAGCCACATATACACCAAACCCGTGGACTAGCTAGCTGCCCGCTGCGTTAAAGAGGGAATAAAAACCTTCCTTTATGCTAATCTCTGTTATCAGTCTCTGCCAAGCAGGCTGGAGAGACTGGGTCTTTCTCTCTCGTGTGATCTCCATCTTCCTCAACAGGTCTAGCAGAGAGCGATGATGAGGTGGCGAAGCCACCAGAAATGGAAAGTTGTGGGATCCATCACATTCACAGAACGGCTCTTTCCAACAGACAAGGACTGATGACCCCGGCTACCGCTCATCAAACATGGAGATGAAATATGCATGATAGCGTGACTGAACAGGCCTATCACATCAGATCAGCTATCTGGAGGGAATGGGAGGGAAGATGGACAAGATTCATAACCTAAACAGGAAGGAAGAGGGGTCAAATGTTACCACAACAGCTGGAGTCCGTGCCTCAGGGAGCCTCAGGGGCCAAGAAATGTCCCTCTCTCTCCCATAGTATAGTCACGATACAGGAAGTACAGGCTCCCTAGGCCTCTCTCTGGAGGCTGTCACTGGCTATTGGAGCAGCATAGACACCAGGATGTGCATATTAATATCATATTAACATAGTTTTAGTTAGCATGTAGGCCTAAGGGAAGAGCCCTAGGAACCTGTACTTCCTGTGTCGTGACTGGGACCATACGTGTTAAAATAAGAGATATAACGAGGATCGGAACCAGAAGGAAGAGCTCCACCCTCTCTCCTTGCAAGTTATGGGCAAGTCTAATGGCCAAATGTCCCCTCCCCTTTGGAAATTCATCTGTGAAATCGTGATTTGCCCAAAGCACCGGAAGTAATGCTGCTCGTTACCTCACGCACCCCGTTGTATCATGACAGATCTACGGTACCTTTTATGTTTACGTAGTCTGTCCACAAGAGATTGAGAGAGCAACTAATGCAAGTGCATGTAAAAAGGTCTGCCTACCCCCTCTGTCCTAAATTGCCGTTTCAGACTCCACTTTCCTCAGATTGGATTTCCAGTGAAGTCTCTGGCTCCAGATTATGGTCTGCATGCTGGGAGCTTTAGAAGGACCTTTAGGCAGTGTGACAACTTTCATGTCTGCCGCTAGAGCACATACTTTTAGTCTTATTGGATGTATAACACATCTTATTTCCCCAGTGAGAGGAGAGAGAGAGAACGGGCGAGCGAGCGAGAGAGAGAGAACACTGCAACAGTCTGGTTTACCCCAAGGCTCTCAATCAGTAATGAGGAGAGAGTCTGGGCCTGATATTCAGAAACAATGTTTTTGTGCACTCACTGTCTGGTGGGGGAAAGTGTTTACAGGAAGCAGACACAAAGAGCAGAGAAAGTAGCCTCATTCAAAGAAAACCAATCTTTATTCTATGAAAAGAAGAACATGGAGACTTAAATGCCTTAATGTTGCTGGACCCCAGGAAGAGTAGCTGCTGCAATGGGGATCCATAATAAATACAAATACAAACAGCAAAGCAGACAAAACAACTCAAAGCCTGCCCAGAAAGAGCAAGGGAGCAAAAAAAGAGAACTGAATTAAAGATCCTACCCTTCTTAGAAACCAGTGGGAAAAGACATAGTGACCGGTCAACAACAGCAAGCGCTCTTACATAAACCAATCCTTTCCAATAATTCTTTTTTTGTTTTGTTTACATGATCAACCTTTCGGCACCACTGCTCAGTTCAGTTGTGGTCCCGACTCATGTTCAGCCTGACAACAGCTTGTGCCATATCCCTCCCTGCTAGCTGGTAAAAATAGCACTGTAACATGCTTCTGTTGGGAAAGAGCTGCTTGGAATGCAGGTTTGAGTGGAGAGAGTGGATCGAGTAAGAGGAGAGAGAGGGAAATGGAGAGGGGGAGAGAGAGACAGGTCTAGAACGTTCTAGAGGGAATAGTCACGCCACAGTTAGACTCAGAGGCAGGCTCTGCCTCACCTTATCCTGCTGCCTCTGTTGACAGTGAGGCATGGTGGCACGCAAACAGAAACATAACTAAGTATTTAGTTATAGCCTCAAACAGTAGGTCAAAATGTAATCTTGATGTCTGTCCGATTTGACAGTTGTATTGTTCCATCACACTGTTAGTGTCTTGAGCACAGTAGTCTATTAGAGCCACCAGGTAACATACCTACAGAACAATGTCCCCAGTTTTAATTTTCACAGCAAGCATCCCATCTGCTCAACACTGGATGACCAGTTCCATGAGGCATTCCGACATTCCGGTAAAGGTCACATTAGACTCATGACTCATCATGATTGAATGGATAGTTTATGAGGTCAGGCGCAGGTCACAACGTAGACCTATTCTAATCTATGACAAGCCTGCTGCAAAGTGTTTTTCTTCGTCCATAGTCACAAAACAACAACCATCTAAAAGACGTGTATGCTGTCAGTTGCTGCATCTGAAAAGTGAATTTGCCATCCCTGTGGTTCAAACTACAGAAGACCATTGAGACAGTAATCGAAAGGTTGCTGGTTCGAATCCCAGAGCAGACCAGGTGAAACATCTTTCAATGTGCCCTTGAGCAAGGCACTTAACCCTAATTGCTTCTGTAAGTCTCTCTGATTAAGAGCGTCTGCTAAATTACTAAAAATATCAAACGTAAGGGTAGTCCTACTATTCCACTTGTTGGGGTCGTGGGCAACGGCTGCTAAATCTCTTAAGAACTTTGAGCAAAAGGGCTTTTAAGTGGCGAGAAAAGTAATTATGATGAGTGCTATTAGCGCTCCCACTCTGGTGAGTGTTAGCCTAAACTTGAATTGGCGGCTGCTATGAGGGGTAGTAGCTAGGAAGATTCTGCTTTTCAGATCCTTTAAGCTCATTCAAAATGAGACAGCAGTAGAATCTAACATCCCATCTTCACAGCAGTTAGCCTAAAACAAGCTCCAAAGGGAAAAGCCATTATGAAATTTCACATGAATCCGTGCAATTGGCCATCATAGCTGGAAGCTGTGGATGCCTCGGCTGGACAGAGGTTGTTTTCGTGATGACCAGGACCTGCCTGACGTTTCCTGGAGGAAGAGGAATCTCTCATTTGACTGTACACAGCGGTCAGTTTGGAGTCAAAGCCGCTGTACTCTAGTATTCATCAAATGAACCTGAGCCCGAGAACGTGAACTGAAAGAACTGGAGCTCGAAGCATTCCTGTTGCCAGTATACTGGGTAGCAGAGACTGTGGCCGTCGAACTCTGACAGGCATGTTCAGGCTCTCATTGATCTCTCCCATGATTGAAATCTGCATGTTTCAAACCCTGATTTACGTGAGATGACGAAATTGATGTTGGGGAATTCGTCTTGGCCCAATTTCTGAAAAACTCTAGTCACTCTTCCAGGTACGAACTAAGATGTTGAGATTTGAAGTGATTGTGGTGGAAATCTGCCATCCACTGCACATCCTGAGACTGTGGTGATTGCAACCACCTCCAAAATTGTGTTAAAATCTGTCACTCTGAGCCAAGGTGCTTTCAAAACAGAGACAGTGAGAAACTGTGAAATCTATATTCCAGAGGAAAAGTGGGACAAAGCAGGTAAAAAGACATACTCATGAAATATTCAAATATCTCACAGTGGTGGAGTCGGAGGAGCTATTACTATTCGCCTAGAGACAGAACAGAAGCAGATGCAGCATGGGAAAATCATCCATTTCACAAACATACCAGTGGAGACGAGGCAGACGAAACAGATGGAGAATTTTCAAATGACTTCTTATCAAAACACAACAACTGACATTTCCACCACCACATGAAAGGAGAGGAAACAGTGCAAGCTAGCAACAAGGTTCCCAGAGACACAGTAATCTACCCATGAGTCATCTTCTAGTGAATTTTTTTATGAAGGAATAATGCTTCTGAGTCAGCACATCTTAATGAGATCAATTACCAAACGAGCGGCCCCATGCCAACTGCCAACCCTTCAATTTTATGAGACAACCCGCTGTCTTTTGGGTAACTGTCAGATTTTGTTAGACAGGACATTTCAACAAGGGCTGTTTCTCCTTCTCTCCCTTCACCTTTCTCCCATCTCCCTCCCTCCCTCACTTTGCCCCATTTAGCATCAACAGCCAGAGTCACAAGTGACAAAAGTGTTCTGTGACAATGACAATGATTATGATTTGGTGACACCAGGCTCTGCTTCACTGATAGACTTGCTCTTCGACCTCGCTCGCAGTGAGCTGAGTGTAAAATCCCTACTCTGACAGAACCACTCTTACATGCACACTCAACGCAACAGAAACATTTCTCTGTATTATACTGTGCTCCTGTTGCAGTTCCCTTTACCACGGTAGAGTAACCTCACTGTCATCCAGCCTGTTGTGAGGCCTGCTCTAGTCTAGGTTAACACAAAGAAGCGTCCAAACTGGAAACTGCATGGGGTGTGTATCTATTCTCTGCATACGGCTTACTTAGTTGATATATGATGTCAGTCACACACACTAGTCTACGTTGTTAGGCTACAAAACATCCTGTTTCACTTTGACTCTGATTCACTGGAGAGTTAAATGTTGTATATCCTCCTTTTCTCTTGGAATCTGCTCCCCTTGAAAAAGGAACAACCATTTCTGCATTGGTAATTGAGGAGTCTTGTATGTTAAGAGGATCCCTCTCCTGTTCTGTTTTTCCTCTCTGGATGAGTCTCTGTCTTGGCAAACCTGAACACGCAACGCTGTGGCCCTGTGGGACGCGGGAATGACATCTTTATGTAGCCGGCGCATGAAGCATAGGTACCATGATGTCACAGAGTTAGGTAATGACTAATGACTACCAATCTCAGAGCTCTGGGGTGGTGGAACATTGTCTTTGTCTTCATTCAGACTTAACAGGGCAGACCAAAGATACAGATGCAAACGCGTACACACACATGCACACACTGCAGTTAGGCTATCTTATTTAAGCTACACTGGTGCCTTCACAAACCAAATAAAATGTCCTCCCTTTGACAGCCCTTTGGTCTGCATACGCACTACAGCCCAAGGATTTCCTGGCTGGCTTTGACCAGAAGCCAAGTAAATCCAACCTCTGCCTTTTAGTTATCCGTCTACAAGCAGAAACCCCCCGATAGGACCCTTTCACACGAAACATCACAAGAAACAGCAACAGTGGTGAGGATTTATTTCCCCCAACACAATGTTCTCTTCCAGCAAGCAGCTCTCAAGATCACAAGCATCCCAAGGCCTATGTTTCAAAGCTCGCAATACGACAAACCCAGTCGTATTCACGTACACCAACACATGCACTAAGTCTATGCTTGCCCGCTTCAACTCCAAGTTGTAGAATGCTCAAATAGCACCTTCTCTCTTGAGAGGCGAGATGCCAACTCTAGCCCTGACACTGAAAATATCCCTGGCTACTGGAACTGGGTTAAAAACTCACCCGGTAAACAATCCTTATAACGAATTAGCAACACAGCTCCTCGCCAACTAGTTTCATGTTTTACAGCTACCCTAAAAGTTAGCACACTACCAAGTTCCCACAGTGAATCAAAGATGGGTTCAAGATCAAATAAAAATGTGTTCTGAAAGATACTAGAGGAAAGAGTTCAACTTCCTGAAGGAAGTGCTAGAGGATATTGTTGTATGGCAGCCCCCGCAGTGACTCTTCTTATTAACACTATGCAAAAGGTATTATCGTCTTCTCAGGAATTCAGCCTTCTCTGTGTTGATCTCACCAACCCCCATTGTCACACCTCTGAGAAGCAGAAGTTCTATTGTGATTACATCATGTAGGTCTGATATCTGATTGGAGGTTAACGTTACAGTAATGCCATTAGTCAAAAACTCAAGATTTTGAATCCAAACAACTCAGATGTTATAAAAGGTCTTAGATTCATTGTCTCGTTCTCTTTTTTGTTCCTGAACAGCTGTGGTGAGACTCACTCTCTCTCTGATCATGCCTAGAATAATGCCTTGTAATGCTTGTTAATGCTTTGTAACTTCAGCTTTATGTATTCTTCATTTTTACAAAATAATGAAATACACTTAATTAGAATTCCATTCTCATGACCATTCCTTGATCTTAGACAGCTAAAATGCATAATACTTGATTGCACATGGTTTACATATCAAATATTACCCCACTACATTCTCCAAGGTGAAGGACAAGCAGAAAGAGAGGAAGGAAATACAATATCAAGACCAGGTGAAGTGACATAAGGTCCGGTAACTAGTGTTACACTGCAAGCCACGTCACTGAACCCCTTTGAAGTGGAGAAAAGATGGCGCAAGTGGGGCCACACAGAAGTATCTAACTACTGCCAGGGGCACTAGCAGTTCCGCATCCAAAACGGCTAGACATATGCTCCCAACGTGAGAGGGTCCGGGAAGTGCGTCAGCCCTCACTACCAAACAGAGCAGATCATTGTGCGTCTCCTGCCCATGCCTCCTCTTCATGTTCAGAGGTTAGAGCATGCTATTGGGATAATTTCTCATGTGACGAAATATATTTACATTTTAGTCATTTAGCAGACGCTCTTATCCAGAGCGACTTAGAGTTAGTGAGTGCATACATTTTTTTTCTTCTCATACAGGCCCCCCGTGGGAAACGAACCCACAACCCTGGCGTTGCAAGCGCCATGCTCTACCAACTGAGCTACACGGGGCCTGTTATCATTAAAGCCTGTTACAAGAAAATCTCTTATTATTCTCATCATTATTGGGCCCTTCGGTGACTTGCCGTCAGTGCTGGTGAGCACAAAGATCTCGGCCTGGCACTGCTTCTTGCCTCCCACCGTCTTGGGGAACCAGTGCAGGTCGATGGGGAAGAGGTCCTCTAAACCATGTTAGAGCGCACTAGGGAAATCAAATGCCCTGTGCATAATCTAGATTACCATAGTGTTAGTTCTGGGTCATACTGACCAGGCTGTGGCTCAGCCCAAGGTTTTCTTGGATTCACTGGCAGCATCCCAAATGGCACCCTATTCCCTATATAGTGCAGACAGAGTTTAATTTATGTGCTAGATAACATTTACCTCATGTAAAAGGAAAGTCAAAGTTTCCTCCAATAGTTTAAAGTACCATTACTCTCACTCATCCTTGTTCCTGGCATCGATGATTCACTGCACAGCGATGAAATATTAAAAGGCTCCTTTTTCCACGTCGACCTCTAATATATATTTTTTACTTATTCCAGACCTCCATCAACATCACTCTTCTTCTCTTTCTGCCTCATCCAACTGTTAGGGAAATAAAGCAGAGGAGAGGGAGGCATTGGCATGGATAATGGCCTGCCTGATTCTGCTGTGAGCTGGCTTGGATTGGTCATGGACTTTGCACTACACAAAATGTGCAAGCCAGTTGAGTGTAATTGCTTTGCTACACCTACAGTACCAGTCAAAAGCTTGGACACACCTACTCAATCCAGGGTTTTTCTTAATTTTTACTATTTTCTACATTGTAGAATAATAGTGAAGACATCAAAACTATGAAATGAATAATAGTGAAGACATCAAAACTATGAAATAACACATGACATCATGTAGTAACCAAAAAAAGTGTTAAACAAATCAAAATATATTTTATATTTGAGATTCTTCAAATAGCCACCCTTTGCCTTGATGGCAGCTTTGCACACTCTTGGTATTCTCTCAACCAGCTTCATGCGGTAGTCACCTGGAATGCATTTCAATTAATGCGTTTGAGCCAATCAGTTGTGTTGTGACAAGGTAGGGGTGGTATACAGAAGATAGCCCTATTTGGTAAAAGACCAAGTCCATATTATGGCAAGAACAGCTCAAATAAGCAAAGAGAAACGACAGTCCATCATTACTTTAAGACATGAAGGTCAGTCAATCGGGAAAATGTCAAGAACTTTGAAAGTTTCTTCAAGTGCAGTCGCAAAAACCATCAAGCGCTATGATGAAACTGGCTCTCATGAGGACCGCCGCAGGAAAGGAAGACCCAGAGTCAGATGAACTCGTTGATATACTTTTTATGTCTCTGTGTCCGGTATGAAGGAAGTTAGAGGTAGTTTCGCAAGCCATTTCTAACTAGCATTAGCACAATGACTGAAAGTCTATGGGTATTTTCCAGTCATTGCGCTAATGCTAGTTAGCAATTGTGCTAGTGCTAGTTAGCAACTTCCCTATTGCCAAAATCCCAGAGTATCCATTTAAGAGCCATATCATTATTTATGTTTAAAAATACTATGATTGACCAAGTTTAACCATAATCATTTCACAATTCTTGTAGCCTATATTCATAGGTCTGGTTGCCAATGCATGTCATTCAACAACTAGTCAGTCTACATCCAATGACTCATTCGCTCTATTTATGGTTTAGACTGCTATTTTGATTTTCTTTTAATAGCAGTGTGAGAACTGAAGCAGAACTGTTGGAATGCATTTGAGAGTAAAATTATGTTACCAGCCTATGTGGTACATAACTAATGCATGACTTATTGGATTTCAATTATCCATTGCAGGAGACAGATGAAAATAGTATGTCTGTGAAGGATATTACTATTCTCGAAGTTTGACCTGCACAGGTAGAGGAAATAATAAGCAGTGAGAAGAACTGAAACAGAGTGAATTTCTGGTATCTCTAGCACAGGTGCAGAAGCTTCCTTGGCTGCGTTTACACAGCCCTATTCTGATCTTTTTTTCCCCTTAGCCTTTTGACTAATCAGATCAGCTCCACTTAGTGGGAAAATATCAGAACTGGGCTGCCTGTGTAAACACAGACATAGTGGTGCAAAGTAAGTCTCCTATTCAGAGCTGTGTTTGTCACTCCTTTGTGGTGACATGTTTAGGTCAGTGGCGGTCGGTGCCGTTTAAGATGAGGACAAAAATAACAATTCATGAGCATGGACTTATTTGTATTACAGCATGTTGGATGACTATCATTCATATTCCATTCACCTAGTTCAATGTAACATCGATAGGTTTAGGCTACTATATCATACTCACATTTTCCAAATTGCTACAACCTAGCCTATGAATGAAAGTTTACAACGTAGGTGCACACAGTTCGAGAAAGATTTGAGGTGACAGACAGTGACGACACATGGACAGACAGTGACCCATTCAATACCGCCTTGCACACTCTTGCCTGCATCTAGCTGATCTAGGGTGTGATCATTAGTCCAACAGTTGCAAACAAGAGTTTCTATTGGACAAATTCAGGTATGTTTATCCCCGTTTTGTTCCGTTTAAGAAACGTTTTTCAACTGAATAGGCAGAATGAATACACCCCTGATCACACTTTCATAGCGGCCACGTTGTATTCCTTCTCGCATTTATGGGCTCTCCTCCTCTCACTTTTCCCTTCGCTTGTAGACTTCAATCCACAACACATCAGCTGTGTGACCACGCAAAAAAACCTTTCCAAGCCAAACCATATCATAACCTCTACACACAGCCTACATCGTTGTCACCATTAGCTAAAGTAACGTCATAGTCAACATAGCTAATAGAACTAACACGTTAGCAAACACACTACAATCATGCAGTAACGTTACAGTGTACAGTCAGTAAGCAGTTCAGTAAACAGTTTAGCAATACATTTGTAAAATCAAAAGCTTACCTTGCCTTGGAAGAGTTCCAGTGTTGTGTTGGATAGTCATAGCCAGCTAGCTAACATAGCATCCCTCTGTTTGAGTAGGCTAAACTAGCTAGCTAGCTGCATTTGCTAGCTAAGTAAATCAAAGAAAATGCTGAAATATATCTATCTCGCTTCTCCTTGATTTTTGAAGAAATTCATTTGTTCAAAACTGTTTAACTATTGTCTTTCTCTCACTTTGAATCAACTACTCACCACATGTCATGCACTGCAGTGCTAGCTAGCTGTAGCGTATGCTTTCATTGTCTGATCCTTTTATTGGGTGGACAACATGTCGGTTCATGCTGCAAGAGTTCTGATAGGTTGGAGGACGTCCTCTGTAAGTTGTCATAATTACTGTGTAAGTCTATGGAAGGGGGTGAGAACCATGAACCGCCTAGGTTTTGTATAGAAGTCAATGTACCCTGAGGAGGACGGAAGCTAGCTGTCCTCCGGCTACAGCATGGTGCTATCCTACAGTGTGCTGTTGAGGCTACTGTAGACGTTCATTGCAAAACAATGTGTTTTAATCAATTATTTGATGACGTGAATATATTTAGTATAGTTTTATCTAAAAACGATAACTTTTTTAATGTTTTACTATTTTTATGAAATTCACTGGAGGAGGATGGTCCTCCCCTTCCTCCTCTGAGGAGCCTCCGGTGGTTTAGGTGTGGCCAAAGAAAATCTAGGCCTAAGATCTGAAGGTGTTAATCGCACGAAAAGGTTAGAGTCCCATCTTTACTACACCTATTGGGCTTGCTAGCCTACACCCTCTGACATAGAGAGAATAATGGTTGCATCTTCTTCATCACCAGTTTCAGGTTTTGTTACAGTTGAGCAAAAACAGGTACACCACACCTTATCATGGCCATCAAAAAACTATCAGCTCAGAATGACAGAAAAACAGAAACGCATAGGCAGAATGTATTCTAATTGTATATATTGGGTGTATAGCTCAACAATTACTGGGCATGAATGAGCACGTTTTATAGAGAAAAAAACATGAACGCTTATTGCAAATAGGCCTACATGTTGCTCACCAAGACTGTCTAACTACAGTATATAAACAAACGTACCACGAATGAAACAATCGAAGTAGAGTGATTATTTAAGAGATATCATGTTAAAGTTTGAAACATAACTAATACAATGGTGCAAAAAATATTAGCAAAAGCGCAAACACACATTTCTGTCGTAGACTACGAAGCGGCAATGGGCTATTGTAATGTTCGTTACTGCCATGGACAAAGCCACGGAGGAGATAGAAAACCGCATGGACAAACACAAACACATCAATAGTATTCTACTATCCCGGCGCCGATTCCACGAGCCTTATTCTGACTGTTGTATTTTATGATCTTCAAAATAACAATTTGAATCCGTTCGTAATGGTGTCATTAACTAAAATCCACAAACACCCGTCATCACCAACTGCACCTCCCGTTAAGCAAGCAACCATAACTTTGCACTCAGTTCGTCAGCGCTTCGTTGTGTTCTTACCTTGGTGGTTTCTCCAGTTCAATCGGATTTTCAGGTCAGGAATTTGCTAAAGTAGTCTTCGATATTCACCTTCGAGGTCTAAAAGTTGACGTTGAAAAACCAATATGCTTGTTTATCTTTTTTTTTCTCTCAGGCCCTTCAACTCGCTGGGTTGCTCGTCTCCTTCTCTACCTCCAGCTCAACCAACTGCCTTGAAATGTGACGTCACGCCTACCAAAAGGAGTGGGTAGGGAGCACAGAGCACAAACACAATTATTGTACATACATTACATCACATTTGCATTGTCTTGTAATAATGTCTATCCCTCTCAGCAGAGCAATTCATTACTGTTTGTGACTGATTATCACACTTCACACAAATGATTATCATCACATGAATAATTACTATATTCCTCCAGATGTGAGGGAGTAACAATACATAATGCCATCCTCATGTAACCGGCATTGTACTGCATGGCTGTATCTCTGCGTTGTGTGTGATTGATTGGGACTACAGACGTGGACTTCGGAGATCAGGCTGTTTTAATGAATCAGAATACTTTCTGCATCCAAAAGAAAATACAAAACATTTGTAGAGCACAAATATGTTCTGCCCATTGTCGCCTCTTTCTACAACAGACGCACAATACAAAGGACTGGAATCAGTCGAGGAGCTAGCCATCGTTCACACATACAATACCGTAGCTAGCTAGTAACCACATGTTGAATTCAGAATGTTAATATCATCCTAAAAAGTACAATTACAATTGCATCTTAACAATACCATCCACTCATGAGTAAACTCTAAATATACAACATTATTCATGAACAAAACACTGTGTACGACTTTGTGCTTGAAGGAATCTAACTTTTCTAACGACGACAGAAAAGGCGTGCCTACCTCTCAGTGCATCAAAATGATTTGAGCACGCAGGGCAAAACGTTAAGTACACACTCTCCTATTCCCAGGATGCAGGCATGCATAATAACAAATCAACATGCTATATTAATATATGAACATGGTGGAATTCACAGAGTACTTTAACAACTGTTACACACACACCACACAAACATCCCCACATCATGGATGCTACTGCTCAGTGCTCTAACTCTCTGTGAGGTTCCTCTGACTGAGTGCTGGCGTGTTTGTCAATGCCTGCCTGCCGCTGCTGTGGCCCCCCTGATGGGAGATGCAGTTAGACGTATTGACTTGTGTTCAGCTTCCTCCCTCGCCACAGCATCAGCCACAGCGCTGACTGGATATTGGATAAATAGACAGGCAGGGCCTTCAATATCATGTGAAGGACACCATCATGTTCTCTCCCAGGATTTGTCCCAAATGGCTCTCTATTCCCTACACATTCCTTTTAAATTGAAATAATCTCAGAAATCCCAAGGATAGTATCTGTGGATAGAATGGAAGTCTATCCACCCATTTTCCCAACAGCACTCTATTCCCTACATAGTGTACAGTAGGCCTGTATTTTTTCCTTGAACATCTGCCCCCCCTGCTGTTCAAACAGAAAAACTACAAGAAGTTAAAAATAAAAAAAACTGTATTCACTTCATCCTGATTTAATCTTAAGGAATCAACAAAAATGCATGACATCTTTATAAAAAGGGAGTGAAAGACTTAAAATAATACAATATTTATTTAAATACATTGTGCAAATAGTAGTAGTTAGGGTCCTTTACGTGACTCTGCAAAATCAATGCTGATAATTCTCCATCACAGACCTCACCAGTGATGCATATCGTTCATAATGTGTCTTTGTGTTGTATGAGAGCACAAACAAATGCAGCAGGGTCCACTTTTACTGATGGGAGATTAGAAAATAAAGGGGGTGTGTCATCGCTGTCAGGAGGACTGAGTCAATTCCAATCTGCTCTCTGTAGTTGGTGCTTCGATTATCTCCCCAGACATAAATTCCTCCTGGTGAATAGAGAAATAATATTAGTCGCCATGAACACAATAGTTATAATATCAAAGAAAGAGCAAACATCTATTAAATGACAAGTAGCTAGTAGGGTGGGGCCCATCAATACACTAGTCTCGCGATGCCTCCTAAATCTCGTTTAGTCTCGTTGACTCAATCAGAACGTGAAAAGCCGAGGCTATCAAAACGTAGCACCAACCTTGTCGTAGATTACTTTAACAATGAGCGAGCAGCTCGGACACGTCGCTACTTCTTCACCATTTTCCAAATCCTCCTGCAAGTAGAGATATTAAACACAACAACCATCACAGGCTAGTTGGCACAACGTGACTCGCAGGGGATCTTCTCACGCTGTACTTACTTTGGTTATGGCAAATCTGTCGCCACATGGGCAGGGAAAATAGTATGTCTCTTCATCCTCGTCATATTCAAAGTCCTCGATCTCAACTTCGTCGTGATACACCGACATTATAAGAGTAAAATAATTTCATTCGTACCCAGCTAGCTAACTAGTTGGAGACATTCCTCTGTTTCTCGAAAGTGTGACGTGCCATCTCTGCGCAGTCGCATATCATCGCGTCATTAAAAGTAATGCCAAACATGACCGCCAGGGGTTACCATAGAGTTCTCAATCCTCAACTGAGGAATTTATTATTGGCATGGGCATTTACACCTTAGCAAGTACAGATGGTTATGCTCTTGTTACGTCAATGTTCCCAATTGGGACTGAATGAGAATAGAGTGGTCTGCATCTGCCATGATTAAGTGAGTGTGATCCACTAAAGTACATCCTGATAAAATTCACAAAATAAATGGATGGGAATTGATGAAGAAGGGTGTTTTCTCTGCAGCAGCTCCTGTGTGCAATAATTCAGTGGTTAAATGCTATCAATGTGAATGTTACCTAGTTGACTAACAAAGTTCATGGGTTAAGTCAATAACAGATTAACAAGCACCTGCCTGCACAGGGAGAGATGAAAAATACATTGTTGAAACATATGAAGTTGAATTATTTATTCGTTTCAAATTTTAGGTTGAGTTATGGGGTTGAATAAACGAATCCAAGCATTCAAGGAGAAAATACAGTTTTGTCATGGACCCAAAATTCATACATAGGAGGTAAATTAGATTAAAACAGGTTTGGCTACATGCTTTCACCATTACTCCGACAACTTGTCTTTACCCACCAGCTGGTCAAAGGGTTATGTTTCAGCGACCTTTAATCCCCAAAGGACATATGATCTCAAACACATTACCCACAATTAATTAAGTCAACCCAATTAGAAACTTAAAGTCAGCACTGTAGTCCCACAAGCTTCATCAGAATGTCTTCCAGTAAGAGAATGCCATGGAGACCTATTATCCTATGAGTGATGAGTGACCTCACTCAGTCGAATGTACCAAAGGTTTATGGCCTCAGCTCCATATCTGTATAAAGATACGACTAGATGGATCAGGTGATATGGAAGAATTAAGGAATTAATGGATACAGATATGGATTTTATTTGTGTCTCCCCACGTTTGTTTGTCCCATTAGCTACAGCATTATTCGATTATTGGGGCATTTCTAGGAAGAGAGACTTTGTGAGAGGAACCCCCAAAAAAATAGCACGAGATCGCTTCTGTAGCACTAGCATGTAAGAGTATGACACATTTTTAGGCCTTGCTGCCCCCCCCCCCCCCCCCCCCCCCCCCCCCATCCCCCCCACCCCCCCATCCCCCCCACCCCCTCCCAAAAAACATGTTTTTATGATTTGACCAAATCATATTAGCATTGCTTTTCAGGGTTGTTTTGACTTGGGATTCTCCACCCTCCCCAGATCTGGCATGGTCTTCCTGTAGTAATCACATACACACACACACACACACAGTGTTACTCAGCAGTGAGATTTGATTGGAGTGACTCAATTAGGCCATGGAAATGAGTTTAGTGGACAGGTTCCAGGCGCTACAGGCTTTACATCACTTCCCTATACAGGTCAAAGTACCGTAGACCTGGGGAACAGAGAAACCCCTCTTCCACTTCTTGGAGTTCTCCCATTATCAAAATTATGATTCTGTGAAATGCTCATTTGGGATCTGGATTGGGCACAATTACATTTTATAGGCCTAATTCTGAAATATCTTGAGAATTCCCTTACTTGGAATTGGTTATAGGTAATGAATGTGATTTTAGGCTGTTGATCATGCTTGTATATCACATTATGTTGCTGAACTACTTATCCAACTGAGCTGTGTGTGTGTGTGAATTAACAGTACCTTTCTAGGGTATGTTACATCACATGATTAAAGGGAGACCCAATTACTCATGTTTGATCTCTTGGAATAATTTGTGTGTCACATAGTGTCTTCTAAATACAACCTATTATGCTATCATCAGTACACAAGGCCCTAAGAGATTTGCTGCCAGAGTGGAACAAAAAAATAAGACGATTTATGTTGACAGGCTAAGGCTGGATGGAACTCGTGAGGAAGGATGAACACATGAATGGGGGAATCAACAAGAGAACCAGACTCATGTGATCATCAGTCGTAAACAACAAACCCTGAGATGATAATTGCATAAGCAGAGTCAGCCAGGGTGATTTAAGTGGATTTGTCAATTAAGACTTCAGAAGGCTCGACTACGCTCAATGGAAAAACATCATCCCAAATTCTAAAAGGGATGAGTATACACATGATAGGCTGAGATTCAATTGGGACACTTTAAACATATTCTTCCAACAAGTGAAAGTTGACTCAGTCTGTATCAGTATTATGAATGATTGAATGTTCAGGCAGCTGGTCAGTGGTTGCCATTCATCACTGTATCACTGGTTCCATCAGATTCTAGTGGACTAAGTGTTACGGAAAACCAACATTGGTTTCTTTAAGGGAATTCAATATACTGGGGTTTATCTGTATGTGGTATCAAACTCTTTTTTGACCAGGAAATTAGACAGAATGTATTCTCTTCTAGACTTACAGCAATGACCTGGGGAGCAGGGGAGGAGTTGCAAGGGGAAGAGAAAGGTTGAATGAGTAAATTGGAAGCATTACTGTAATTGGCTCTCTGACCTGTAGCCGGCAGGGAATCCAATCCAATTGAAATCCAATATGTGCTCCCATTTGTTACATCAGCTCTACAGAGACACTTAATGCTAATACAAAGGGGGATGCCATTGGATTACCGCTGAAAAGGATAGTTCAGATGAGGGAACCAAGGCTTCACACAAAATGGCACCCTATTTCTTATACAGTACACAACTTTTACATTTTAGTCATTTAGCAGACGCTCTTATCCAGAGCGACTTACAGTTTTAGTGAGTGCATACATTTTTCATACTGGCCCCCCGTGGGAATCGAACCCACAACCCTGGCATTGCAAGCGTTATGCTCTACCAACTGAGCTACAGGAGGCCCATTTTACCAGCATAACCTCGTCCCCAGGCTAATTGCTATGGAGCCGGCTGGTGGACAAGACTAGACACAGCCCTGTATAACCCCGTGGCCCTATAAAGGGATATCTAGTGCCATTTAGGATTCACCCAAGATACACTGGCAGTCCCGGATCTACAGAATCCCCAGCTGAACTGCATTACATGGCTGCCTGTTTCACAAGGCTCTAGACTAGGAGGCAATGTCCTACTCATGTTGACTATACATTCTGTGGTCCTCTGTAGCTCAGTAGGTAGAGCATGGTGTTTGCAACGCCAGGACAGTGGGTTGATTCCGGGACCACTCGTATGTAAAATTTATACACGCATGACTGTAAGACGCTTTGGATAAAACTGCTAAATTGCATATATTGTTATTATGTAATTATTATACTATAATATAATAGATAATAATATAATGGTAATATATGCTATTTTTATTATATATTATCATAAATTATTATCTGCATTAGCAAGACATAACCAGTCCGAGTGAAATACATTGGTTAACAGGTTTCACTGTACTGAGTCCACTCAGTCCACATGACCCCATATAAAAGCAGTATATTCAAGAACTCAAGAATATTCTAGAATTTGCAAATGTGATTTTAGTTGGTTTATTGCTGTTGATGACTCCTGTCTGTCTCTTGTCTCTTGTCTCTTTACAGAGTGGTTATTGACAGCTCCTTGCATTCCTGGCCCTTAACCATGATCAGGAGACCGTCCTCTGGCGTCCTGGCATGTCTTTATGGGGATGATGACTGTACAACATCTGTGCACAGTCCATATGTTGTTCACTCAAGTTGTTTCTCACAATACAGTGCCTTGTTTCAAAAAATTATAAAAAATAAATAACGGAAAAGTGGTGTGTGCATATGTAATCACCCCCTTTGCTATGAAGCCCCGAAATAAGATCTGGTGCAACCAATTACCTTCAGAAGTCACATAATTAGTTAAATAAAGTCCACCTGTGTGCAATCTAAGTGTCACATGATCTGTCACACGATCTCAGAATATATACACCTGTTCTGAAAGGCCCCAGAGTCTGCAACACCACTAAGAAAGGGGCACCACCAAGCAAGCGGCACCATGAAGACCAAGGAGCTCTCCAAACAGATCAGGGACAAAGTTCTGGAGCAGTACAGATCAGGGTTGGGTTATAAAAAAATATCAGAAACTTTGAACATTCCACGGAGCACCATTAAATCCATTATTAAAAAATGGAAAGAATATGGCACCACAACAAACCTGCCAAGAGAGGGCCGCCCACCAAAACTCACGGACCAGGCAAGGAGGGCATTAATCAGAGAGGCAACAAAGAGACCAAAGATAACCCTGAAGGAGCTGCAAAGATCCACAGCGGAGATTGGAGTATCTGTCCATAGGACCACTTTAAGCCGTACACTGGACAGAGCTGGGCTTTACGGAAGAGTGGCCAGAAAAAAGCCATTACTTAAAGAAAAAAATAAGCAAACACGTTCGGTGTTCGCCAAAAGGCATGTGGGAGACTCCCCAAACATATGGAAGAAGGTACTCTGGTCAGATGAGACTAAAATTGAGCTTTTTAGCCATCAAGAAAAACGCTATGTCTGGTGCAAACCCAACACCTCTCATCACCCCGAGAACACCATTCCCACAGTGAAGCATGGTGGTGGCAGCATCATGCTGTGGGGATGTTTTTCATCTGCAGGGACTGGGAAACTGGTCAGAATTGAAGGAATGATGGATGGTGCTAAATACAGGGAAATTCTTGAAGGAAACCTGTTTCAGTCTTCCAGAGATTTGAGACTGGGACAGATGTTCCAGCAGGACAATGACCCTAAGCATACTGCTAAAGCAACACTCAAGTGGTTTAAGGGGAAACATTTAAATGTCTTGGAATGGCCTAGTCAAAGCCCAGACCTCAATCCAATTGAGAATCTGTGGTATGACTTAAAGATTGCTGTACACCAGCGGAATCCATCCAACTTGAAGGAGCTGGAGCAGTTTTGCCTTGATAATGGGAAAAACTCCCAGTGGCTAGATGTGCCAAGGTTATAGAGACATACCCCAAGAGACCTGCAGCTGTAATTGCTGCAAAAGGTGGCTCTACAAAGTATTGACTTTGGTGGGGGTGAATAGTTATGCACGCTCAAGTTTTCTGTTTTTTTGTCTTATTTCTTGTTTGTTTCACACAAAAAAAAATATTTTGCATCTTCAAAGTGGTAGGCATGTTGTGTAAATCAAATGATACAAACCCCCCAAAAAATCCAATTTAATTCCAGGTTCAAGGCAACAAAATAGGAAAAATGCCAATATACTTTCGCAAGCCACTGTAAGTCAAGTTACTATAAGCCTTTACACGCCAAGTCCACATTTGTTATATAAATAATGCGCACCTAGTGTGAAATTGTTGGAATCACTGGAATCGATTTCTGAGGATTTCTTATGTGTTGAAAAAATCACTGGTCAATAGGACTGCCAAAACCAGGTCAAAATAACCTGACACTACCCTTTGACCTACAAGGTTGCTGTACTGTATACAGTATCTTGGAATTACCTTATCAATGAAATTGAAATAATACATTGGTGTACTGAGTGTTTGTCAGAATGCACTGCTCAGTGAGTATAATTGGAAGAATGTGGTCAATGACAAGCACCAATTTGACCTTGTTCTTCTATTTCTCTTTAATGAGAAGCCATTGGCCAATGGGGTGACATTAACGGCATTTATTAACTCTTACTGAACCTTAACCACTACAAATTGGCCTCAGGTAACTTACCCTGTTGACAGATTTGTTTTTAATTGACCTATGTCAATTACAAGTGACAATACTTTACCTTATCTGAACGTTGGTCCTGTACAGAAACAACTCCTAGTCCCTAGTACCCCAGGAAAGTTGTAGGGCTGGACTGGGGTCTGTTTTTTGGACCGGGCCTAACTGTTAATAGAATGCTTGACATACATTGAGTATGTAAAACATTAAGAACACCTGCTCTTTCCATGACATAGACTGACCAGGTGATTCCAGGTGAAAGCTATGATCCCTTATTGATGTCACTTGTTAAATCCACTTCAGTCAGTGTAGATGAATGGGAGGAGACAGGTTAAAGAAGGATATTTAATACTTGAGATAATTGAGACATTGATTGTGTATGTGTTCCATTCAGAGGGTGAATGGGTAAGACAAACATTTTTAAGTGCTTTTGAACTGGGTATGGTAGTAAGTGCCAGGCGCACCGGTTTGTGTCAAGAACTGCAATGCTGCTGGCATTTTCACACTCAACAGTTTCCCGTATGTGTCAAGAATGGTCCATCACCCAAAGGACATCCAGGGGGGAGGGTGTGTAACTCAATATTAGGAAGGTGTTCCTAATGTTTGGTATACTCAGTGTATGTTCATCATCAGAGGACAGGGCTCTTAGGCAGTGGGTCATGTAACGTTACGAGAAGTCACTCCCTTGATATTGCTACCCCTGATCTGGTGTAGATGAGTTTTAAGTGGCAATGGGACCAGGGGAGATACTGTAGCAGGGGCTCAGGCCCCTCAAGTCGACAGCCCATTCCCTGCAGGGACTCTGTCCTGGCGTCCTGGCGTAGCTCTGAGCTGGCTGGCCACTTGAGCGAGTGCGTCAAAACACAGGCTGGCATGCACTCCACTCACCAACATAAAAGACAACTGTTGCGAAGCTCCAAGTCCACCTGCCCTGATCCAGCTAACACTTACCAAACTAGCTTTGTGAGAGCTTATTAGGTTAACATTGCTTGGCTAGCCAGCGCTGTTCAGGCTTGTCTTCTGAGAGAAAGCTATTCCTCACTATGACTATAAAGAGGTGATTGTCAGACCAACTGGTTTAACATTTAGATTAGGCCTAGTCCTCGACTAAGAAGCATGTTCAATTGAGATTCTCCATTGAAGGTGCTTTAATCCAAGACTACACACTTAGAAAAGAGGGTTCCTCAAGGGTTATTTGAGAAGGGTGATGGTTCTATGTGGAACCATAATGACTCAAATAACCCTCTGAGCCCTTTAATGATTATTTGTAGTTCAGAGAAAGGTTCTTTCCTCTTTTATTGATAATTAAAATGTAGGGGCGGTGGCTCATTCGAATATTTTGGGACGAGGTTTGCTCACAGCTCTTTTTGTGCAACCGTGAGAGAGAGTGTCTTGCATCAATTGAGAACTGTTGTCTAAATCAATGGTTCTCAATTCTCTCCTTAGGAACCCCTGGCAGTTCCACAGCTAGTACAACTGATTCAACTTGTCAATTAACACCTGGAAATTTAACTATATAATATGGCTACCCAGAAAAAAGAATCCTGTATGGCTCTTCAAAAGATTCTTTCTAGAACCTTTGTAAAACCTTTGAGATGAGGAAAGGTTTTTTATAGAACCATTCTCCATAAAGATTCTATAAAGAACCATTGAAAAGCGTTCTATTCAGCACCAAAAATCAAATCAAATCACATGTTATTTGTCACATGCGCCAAATACAACAGGTGTAGACCTTCCTGTGAAATGCTTACTTACAAGCCCTTAACCAACAATGCAGTTTTAAGAAAAATTAAAGTTAAGGAAATATTTACTAAATAAACTAAAGTAAAAAGAAAGTCACATAATAAATGGTAAATAGTTCGGGTAGCCATTTGATTAACTGTTCAGCAGTCTTATGGCTTGGGGGTAGAAGCACGCAGGCATCGCTTGCCGTGCGGTAGCAGAGAGAACAGTCTATGACTAGGGTGGCTGGAGTCTTTGACTGTTTTTAGAGCCTTCCTCTGACACCGCCTGGTATAGAGGTCCTGGATGGCAGGAAGCTTGGCCCCAGTGATGTACTGGGCCGTACGCAATACCCTCTGTAGCACCTTGCGGTCAGATGCCGAGCAGTTCCCATACCAGGCGGTGATGCAACCAGTCAGGATGCTCTCAATGGTGCAGCTGTTTAACTTTTTGAGGATCTGAGGACCCATGCTAAATATTTTCAGTCTCCTGAGGGGGAAAGGCGTTGTCGTGCCCTCTTCACGACTGTCTTGGTGTGTTTGGACCATGATAGTTTGTTGGTGATGTGGACACCAAGGAACTTGAAGCTCTCGACCTGCTCCACTACAGTCCCGTCGATGTGAATGGGGGCGTGCTCGCCCCTCCTTTTCCTGTAGTCCACGATCATCTCCTTTGTCTTGATCACGTTGAGGGAGAGGTTGTTGTCCTGGCACCACACTGCCAGATGTCTGACCTCCTCCCTATAGGCTGTCTCATCGTTGTCGGTGATCAGGCCTACCACCGTTCTGTCGTCGGCAAACTTAAAGCCTGTGTGGAAGCACCTGCTTTCAATATACTTTGTCTCCCTCATTTACTGAAGTGTTTCCATTATTTTGGCAGTTACCTGTGTACGAGCACTGCCCCAATGCAAAGTACATACTACACTGAGGTGTCATCTAGGAGCACTTCACTAGCCTGGTCCCAGATTTGTTTATGCTGTAGGTGTTGACAAGACAGCACTTTACTAGCCTGGTCTCAAATCAGTTTATGCTGTAGGTGTTGACAAGACAGCACTTCACTGTCACTGCAAAGAGATAGGCTGGCAGTCACAACATGTTCCTCACCCAGTCACAGGTTTTCAAGACCAAGGAACTGTCTGGAGTCATAGAATTCTACACACACTGTCGCTCTCATAGCTTATCTGTGTCACGGCATTAATATTCACCTTATCACATTAAGTCCAGGCTATGTTTGGAACCACACTCATGATTTGGGTGGTCCCCAGGATCATGAGTGCTAGATGACATTAAAAAATGAGGATAAATATCTCGCTGCACCCAGGACCATTTGACATAAACTTTTGTTGGAGTGAATGTCACAAGGCAGAGTAGAATTTCAGAAGGTGGGCCAACAACCTTAATTTGAAAGTAAGACACATAATGTTTATATCATGACTGTTTATGAAACAGCTCTTAATGGGTTCTGTATGACTAAGGACGTATAGGACCATAAAATGTGATTATTGTTGGATTTAATATGTTGTAAAAAAAAATCCCTTCAGTTTGGAATAGGGTCTCCGGAAGCATTCAATGTCAGTTGACAAATTCTATGTAATCATGTGTTTATATTGGAGTTAAACCAATCCCGACCCCCGACCTGGTAGTGTTCCTAGAACTCTGTGGAATGCCATGTGAGAGGCAGCCAAAGCCCACAGCGGACAGCTGCTGAGGATCTCTGTGTTCTAACCAGGGAGAGGGAGGGAGGGAGGGAGGGAGGGAGGGAGGGAGGGAGGGAGGGAGGGAGAGGCCAGACTGCATTCTCTCATCCCCCTGGAAAAGTATTACCCCGATCCCCTACCCTACCCCTCCCATCAGACAGTATCACTATCACACCCCCTACCCTACCCCTCCCATCAGACAGTATCACATCCACTTCCCTACCCAGCCATAATGGCTACCACTGGACAATGGGCCTTAGGAGTAGCTTTATATAATGATAGTGAGGGATTGGCTATGAGACACAAGAGGGGCCTGGTGTTGATGATTCTAGCTCGCAAATGACAGAGAACAAATGTGCAAACAATGTAGTCTCATGATCATCCATCAGGAATGAAACACACACCGGTTTAGAATAGATCAACACTTGCTTGAGCTATTCACAATAATAGGATAATAAGTGATATGAGAGGGGGTTAAGCTTACTGTGATAGGAAATTATCCGCATAAATAATCAAGCAAAATCAGCCGTCACCTGTTTTGGAGACTAGACTGTCTCTACTTCTGTTTGTGCAGGCTTTGGTTCCACCCTGGCACTAAATAATCTGTTTCAACTAATAAACTAATCATGGTAGTCAGTCTGGACCTTGACTATTTGAATCAGTTAGGTTAGTACTGGGCTGGCTTTGAAGATCAGCCTGTTTACATCCAGTAGCTCTTCAGGAGTTGAAGACCCTCCTCAGCTCTACCTGATTCACATGACATGGTGAACTCACATAGCCATGTTGCGTGTGCTTTTGATTTCTCGGGGAACCAAGAATATCAGTAATTTCCTCCTCAAGAATGTTAGATGCAGGTCGGCAGGAGGCCTCTTGAGGTCATTTTAACCCGTTCCAGTCTGTCTGTCTGCCTTACTTGCTGACTGGTTGGCTGTCAGGACCATTGTGTCCATTGGGGATTGTGTAACAGGAGCGGATCACAAATCTTTTTTCCAGAGGCCACAGATGAAGTGAGTTTACTGATAGTCCACTGTTGGAAACATTATCTTTCTCTTTAGACCTATTGCGCTTTATGTATCAGCCATTTAATTTAAATTAAAAAAAAGTAACTCAAATAATTTTGCATGGGATGGAGAAGAATGGTTGATCAGGTATAATCATTTGCATTTGTGGACGCCTGTGTGCTTGTGTGTGCATGCCTGTGTAACTGTGTGACAATATTCTCTCTATAATATACAGTGAAGCCATAAAAGCCCATTGTCTTTCTGATGTTGGGGAGATGTAAAGGTCTGGCTCCAGTGTAGCCCAGTAGTTACATTATATTTATAGCCTTAGATAAAGTGGGCCGGCCCACCCCAGTCACCCCACTGCCCAGTCCACGGGTACTGCTGCTCTTAATCCAATCAAGCAGAGACTAGGACTGGCCCTCTCCCTCAACTCTCTGTCTACTCTGACTCCTCCAACAAGAGTCTGCTGCACTCACAGGTAGGAGGACACTTCTCCGGACACTTCTCTCTCCACTCCGGCTCTGGTCCGCTGTTCTGGTAACTGACTACTGGTCTACTCTCTTTTCTTTTTAGTCTTCCTTTGGCTATTCTAGACATCCACTTGTTGACTTCTATCTGTTCCACTGCTCTCCATCTCACTTGTTAACTTGCAGCCACACACACAGCTGAGGCTGAGCTGCACAGCTGCAGATGCTTATTCAGGCAAGAGTTTGTTCTCTTTGGCAGCAAATTAGCTTTTGGATTTGTGAAATTTAGTGATGCTTTTGAGCTGACCATCTCATCCTTTTATTTTGGAATTAGGTGAAGTTTGTTGATGTTTGTTTGAGTAATTTAGCTTCAGATGAGTTTCAAATACTTTGATAAATATAACTATCAGTAACTACCCACTGGGCACACACTGGTTGAATCAACGTTGTTTCCATGTCATTTCAATGAAATGACGTGGAACCAACGTGGAATATATGTTGAATTGACATCTGTGCCCAGTGGGTATGATTTAGAATGACTATTTGACAGTTAGTTCAAAGGGCCTTGCCAGTAGTCTACCCTGCAGAGTCTGAAAGTTTAATGTCCTATTTACAGTTTCAAATGAATAATTCAATAGCAGTGCATAGATAGAATACAAGCAGATTTCTTTCCACATCAGGCCACACCCTCTCAACCCTCTTTGGCAAATTCTTAGATTGTACTCCAAATAGGCCTCGAATGTGTGTTCTTGTGCACATTATTTGACTTGCTGGGAAAGAAGTGATGCGAGATGGACTGAAAGCTGAAGGGTAGTCTTTGAAAACAAAGAGCGGCTGAATGCAGGAATCAGTGCAGTGTGGCTGGATGAAATGAGATGGAGGTTTGGGTGGGCTGGGCAGTTGCCTGAAAGGCCTCTTTTTTGGAGTGGGGTTGCCCCTCCTGTTATGGCTAAAACCTATCTCCATGGTAGGGGTCCTGGAGTCTCTCATCATTGTCTTTTATTAGCCATGGTGTCATGGTAGTGTCATAGCAATTTGTGTGGCCTGTAAGACTATGGTCCTGCAATGAGATTATGGCAGACAGGAGCTAAGGAAACAGATGGTGGTGCTGGGACCAAGGTCTGGTCTGTAATAGTATAATGATGTTAATAGAGATCCGTTGTAGACCTTGAATTAGACAGGAGATTGAGGGGAAATGAGACCTTGTTGGTCTTAATGTATGAATCCAGGTACTGTACTAAAAGGGTCTGAACTACTGCTAATGCATGCCAGAGGTTTCCAGCATGACTCTGATTTGCAATGGATGAATTGAGGTCTTTGTTGTGGTAGGGGAATAGGACAAGAAGCAAACTGAAATTAGATTTTTTGTTGTTATAGGCTACTGCATGTGACAGTGTGTCAGAACTATACTCATGGCTTATTCTGAAAATTGGAAGTATCTACACATCATGACACATCTGATACCCAACACTATTCTGTGAGGGGGGGAGGGGGGGGGGAGTATGCCAATGTGCTGGTGAATAAAGTCTGCAATGCAGGTTTGATTGAATTAGCCTATTTCTTGAGACTTCAAAGGTCTTGGGTTGTCCTCGACGGATCAAATTAACCTGCAAATCAAGCATAAATACCACTGCGGAACCTAGTATTTGTGAAGTGCATGTCTCTGTCTAGGGATCACTTCGATCTTGATCACAAAATCACTCAATTCCATTTGTGGAGGTGAACGAGTTACGTTGAGTGTTGTGGTGTGTGTGGAGGAGAATGAGGAGGTGTGTAGCTCTGTTCCAAACTCATCTCATTGAATCATGGACATCAAAGCCAGAACACCAACTCCCTGCCCCTGCCAACAACTGCTCCAAATACTTCATCTTGTCATCCTGAGAATGTGGGTCCATTCCAAAACGGAGAGAGGAGGAAGACAGGGGAGTCAAAGAGGGAGAGAGGCCTAGAAATATCCACTGCTGTCGTAAACCTCGGCCAGAAACAACCTGTGGAATGAATGCTCCCTATTGTAAGAAAGAGATACGCAATGAAAGGCATCACTACATACCTCATTGTCAATTACTTCAAACTCCGCTCCTCTGCAGTGTTGTATTGTGTACTAATGTGTGGCTAGCACAGGAGGCTGCTGAGGGGAGGATGGCTCATAATAATGACAGGAACGGAGCCAATGGAATGGCATCAAACTGTTTCTGTGTTGTCTATCCCATAGAAATATAATGACTAGAATATGCAAAGTCCCTCGGACCACAGCAATTTGACTGCACCCTCACGGGTAATTCTAACTTTATGATCTATGCAAGGTGTCTGGTTGTCTGTCCAGGACGGAGGGGACACACAGTGGAACTCACTGTGGACTTCCTGTCCCACAAAGTATAATGGGAGGGATAACCAGGGGTTATTCAGGGTTTAATGGGGAGACAGAGGACAGCTGCAGGACCCAGAGCAGACTTTGGCACAGCATGCCACCCCTTCTCTCTCCTCCATCTTTAAAGGCTTGTGTCATCTTTCCACTGTATCCCAGAGCTACACATTGTGTTTTAGTAGCATAGGCATGAATTGTTATGTATTGTTTTTACAGTACACCAACTATGATTTATGGACCAAATGCATGATATAAGAATCAACTGTATGAGTACACCTACCATTATAGCAAGTATTCATTGATACAATTAGCATTTAAGGCAACCCAATGGGCACAGATGTTAATTCAACGTCTATTCCATGTCGGTTCAACGTCATTTCATTGAAATGACGTGGAAACAACATTGATTCAATCAGTGTGTGCCCAGTGGGAACTATTATATTTTTTGGCTAATTACAGCATTCCACCACTTCAAATGTGAAGCTTTTACGCTAAATAGCTTATCTAACAGCTGTGTTCTCAGCTGATGCGATAGCTCACCAAAGCAGCTGATTGCTTAACCAATTTACTCTCGCAGACTTCATTCTCAAATCAATTAAAAGTTCTCATTGTGACTTTCATTTTGGTCCGTTGATTGAACCACAGAGATACTTTTGTTTCAGATACATATTAGTACATTAGTACATAAGCCTTGTATGTCGTAGTCTAGTGCATTATGTCATTACATTACATTGGCCTTGTGATCTCATGGTTATTGAGGCCAATACACTATTAAAACGAATTACATGTTGATCTGATTAGGTAACAGTGAAACCAATGTTTCACTCAGGGGAAAAACTTCAACGTAAGTAACATTTTCACTCAGTCTCCCATTGACATCAATGCATGGAAGTTAGGATTCGCCACTCAGTGATGTTACTTTACTTGAAGAAACTCTAAATGTTTATCTCCTCTTTTACAGGCAAGAGAGCAAAGGGAGAGATTTGATCCAAAATGGCAGAGCGCTACGACTGCCATGACTGCAAGGAGTCCCTGTTTGGGAGGAAGTATGTGCTCAGGGAAGATAACCCCTACTGTGTGAAGTGCTATGAGAGCCTGTACTCTAACACCTGTGAAGAGTGCAAGAAGTCCATTGGCTGCAGCAGTAGGGTAAGTGGTCCTGAATGTGGTGGTGTAGAGTTTACCAGTACCCAAATGTGCTATTCCTCGATAGGTTGTATTCCTTCCTATTAGTATTAACTTTATTTTTATGACCCAGGTGTTAAACAGAACTTGGAATTAGAACAGGAGTCGATGGAATTAAAACACAAATATCCCAGACCCAGACACAATCATTGACCTAAAAGGACACATGACATACTACTACGCACTGACTCTCACTCACGCACACACCCACCCACACAGATACACACACACAAACACACACACACACACACACACACACACACACACAGATACACACACACAAACACACACACACACACACACACGCAAATATACATTCATGCTACACACACATCACAACTGCTGCTACCAGACTCTCATTATGATTGCTAAATACTGCACAATTTAAACACTTGTCCCCCTTCCACAAAACACGTGTAAATATTGGACTATAAATTGTACCTTCCTGTATTATACTTATGCCAAAATGTTTATTCTATTCTACTGAGTCATTTACTAAGTTCGTATTCTTATCTTTTATTA
>NC_140025.1:4980756-5015756 GCF_964263955.1 Coregonus lavaretus
GTCATGCATCGATGTCAATGGAAGACTAAGTGAAAATTCAACATAAGTGGAAGTTAGGATTCACCCCTCTATGATTAGTTAATTATACACTGAGTGTACAAAACATTAGGAACACCTGCTCTTTCCATGACATAGACTGACCAGGTGAATCCAGGTGAAAGCTATGATACCTTATTGATGTCACGTGTCAAATCCACTTCAATCAGTGTAGATGAAGGGGAGGAGACAGGTTAAATAAGGATGTGTAATCCTTGAGACAATTGAGACATGGATTGTGTATGTGTGCCATTCAGAGGGTGAATGGGCAAGACAAAATATTTAAGTGCCTTTGAATGGGGTATGGTAGTAGGTGCCAGGCGCACTGGTTTGAGTGTGTCATGAACTGCAACGCTGCTGGGGTTTTCACGCTTAACAGTTTCCCATGTGTATCAAGATTGGTCCACCGGCCAACTTGACACAACTGTGAGAAGCATTGGAGTCAACATGGTCCAGCATCCCTGTAGAGCGCTTTCGACACCTTGTAGAGTCCATGCCCAGATGAATTGAGGCTGTTCTGAGGGCAAAAGGGGATAAAACTCAATATTAGAAAGGTGTACACTTAGTGTATATTCGTACAGAATCAATAGGGCCAGGACTTTTTCCATACCATGTGACAAAAAAAACCTGACTCTGGTTCCTCATCCCTACACTCCATACTCTCCACTTCTATTCACTCCTATTCAAAACATTCTTTAGTAACGACCCCAAACTCAAGGTCCCTTACTTACAGTGAGGTTACATATTAACTAGTCAGTTGATCTATCTATCTGGTGTTATAGAGCCATGGCACTCAGCTCATGGGTTTTGAATTTCTTCCAGAAAATGTACTTACTCAATATCTATTCGAATATTATTACATTAGTGATCCGGAGTAATTTTTAAGGAAGTGCGCCAGACAGTGTTCCCATGCTCACATCTTTCTCCATCCCTCCCTCTCTGTGCCTGTCTCGTCTTGCTTGTGCAGGTCTGGGGGGCAGCAAGTACATCTCGTTTGAAGAGCGCCAGTGGCACAATGGCTGCTTCAACTGCAAGAAGTGCTCCATCTCCCTGGTGGGAAGGGGCTTCCTGACCGCCCAAGATGAGATCATGTGTCCCGAGTGTGGCAAAGACGTCTAAGAGCTATATGCGAGGATGGAGCGTCAAAGCCAAAGAAAGCAAAGATGCAAGCTAATATAGGCCTAGTCCTACTAACATGTCATTTATTCTAATAATATAATTTTCAGACTAACCCTAAAGGCTTTCTGCATGCACTGGCCTCAGATTGATACAGTATGTTGTCTGATGAATTGAGCACAAATTGCATTCGATTCTTAGAAAGAGATATAATTTCGATGTATTTTAAACAAAATAGCAACTTTGTCCGTGGTTTGTTACCATTAGAACGTTTAACTAATGTATTAGGTTGTATATGTTAGGATAATCATCCGTGACAAATAACTATGACATAATGCAATTAACAGGAGTTATACTTTTCATTATAGCAGTAAAATCTAATGAGAACATGACATGACATGTACCTGCACTCTAAATGTGAAATAAAGTATTTAAAAGGCAATTCACTGATAGAATAATCTTTCTGACATATGTGTTTGTTCCAAATCTGTAAAGACACAATTAATCCCATGGGCCCTGGTCAAAAGTAGTGCACTATATATATATATATATGCAGGGGAATAGGGTAGTTTAGTGGGTAAGACTAGGTGAAAAATCTGCTAAATGACACACAAAAAAAGTAGATCTACAACCCCCATGGTTATGAATGGCTTACCTCTGGCTCCATCTAGTGGCACAAGCACCCCTTGGGGGAAAATGGTCTCTTGACCACTTAAAACCACATAAAGGAGGTCTGGGATGTGAACATTAGTGCCTGGATCTGTCTGGGTCTTGGCTGCAGGTTAGCGGTTTTCTTCATGAATCTTGTTCTAGAGGTAGCTCTGCAGAGAGGTCACTAGCTGGCACAGCCACAAAGTCATTCAACCCTAATGCCTAACCCTAAGGATGAGCTGTCCATGGTGCTGAAAAGGTTGAGGGCAATGCTGCAGCCGTGTCTTGTTCGGGGTTGCTGTCCATGGCGCTGGTTTTGAGTGAAGAAAATGTCAATTTTCTGTAATAAATGAAAATCCAAATAATTTACATTATTAAAAATCCAAAAGGCACGAAGGTCTCCAAGTTGAAGTCAATCTATTTATACTTTTTGGTTTATTGTAACTGTAATATACATTTTATGTAAATGTATAATGTATATCGGTAGGATATTTCTGTTTTGGGTGTTTTTTTAAAATAAATAATAAATAAAACCACATGACCGGATGGAATGTGCAGCAGGAAATGCTAACCGCATTAGCTAACCATCCATTATTTTATCGAGGTCTCCACTCCCACCGGCACACGAATTGTGTAAGATAGCTTTTCTAAACCTACAATTTCTCTCTGAACATTACATCACTCTATGTGCTATTGCCAACATGATATGATAACCTGTTAGCTAGTTGTTCATAGGTTAACATTTAGTCGTGCACGTTTGATGGCTTTTGTGTAAAGCTAGCTGGCTAGCTAGCTAACGGATGCTATCCCACTAACTAGCATTGAACAAAGGTTGTGTGTGCCTCTCCCCTCTGTGTCTGAAACGGGGATACCCGATTGTCGTGTGGTTTACATATAGCAAGAACTGTTAGCATAGTTTATCTTGCATATTTAACTGACGTTGCAACTGTCTTGTCTTTATATTATACCCCATCAGCTAATTCTGGAAATCATCATCATCCAAAATGAGTGCTGCTCCCAACCACAGACGGACCAAGCCTGGTGGTAAGCTAGCTTGCTAACGTATTCTAGCCTCTAGCTGTAGTCAGTTAACTGGGCAGCTGTGTCAGCTACTACAGTATCCTTGCACGTAAGCCTCCTGTGCCATAAAGGGCCAGACCTCTTAGCAGAGTATCCCTAAACACTCCCTAAAAAGACCTGAGAGAGTGGATTTATCCCTCTGCTTCCACCAAATGTAGCGATTGAGGAAGTGCTGAGGTGGTGCTTGAACCAGTTACCTTCTGGTTGCAGGGGCAAGTGCACTAGATACCCCCCTTGCCACAAATATCGAGACCTTAGCAGAGGCTATTATATGCTTACATACAGGGATGCTACACTGTATCACTCAATATAGCTTTTACATCTAGGCCATCAATTCTCTAGCCAGCCAGGGCAGATACAGCATCTGCCTGTAAATGCAGGCCTGAGTGCTGGTGACAACACCCATTAAAAACCTAATCATTTTATTACAGGCGTGAAGACAGGCTATCCAGGCCAAGCTCCCTCCAACGGTGTTACGGGACCCACTTCCCAGATCCCCGGGCTGTGCCAGGAAGCCACTGAGGGTGCTCCAGAGGCCAGGACCAGCGGAAGGCGTGTGGGAATATTCGACTCCGACTCCGACTATGTCAAACTTGCCAAAGGAGGGGGACAGAAGGGTAACAATGTTTTGTGTCATAGTTTTGTGCTGCTTTACAGTACATATGTGCTTTACACTTCAGTACATGCTCATTACTATGGACTCTTTGGACACAGACTAGTGTGTTTGTAATGATATTAGCTAGTTCAAATTATAGTGAATTGCTCTATATATCATGTTCAATTCATTTGGTATTTGGTATTTTATTAGGATCCCCATTATCTGTTGCGAAAGCCACAAATACTCTTCCTGGGGTCCACACAGAACATGAAACATGACATAATTCAGAACATTAATAGACAAGAACAGCTCAAGGACAGAACTACATACATAGCCTACATATCAATACATACACACAAAATATCTAGGTCAAATAGGGGAGAGACGTTGAATTCCCACGTTGAATTCCCAGAGGAAAGCTAAAGACTGATTTTCAAAAGAGATGAATTCATGTTTAGTTATGTTCCTACTTTTAAATAACTTGTGTTATGTGTCCTCCATAGGTTTACTGTGGCATGAGGACAACAAGGAGGAAGCTAGGCCCAATAGTTCCTACAATGCACCTGATTGGTTCTCTGCTGGATCTCAGCGGTAAGGACCCCCACCCCCTGTTGGTTCGTTGGCTCTGTTTGATGAAAATATTATTGTAATGTCTCATTTTCTACAGTGTGATCATGGAACAATATGTCAGGCCTAACAAAACGTTCGGCATCATGTCATGTCTGTATGTGTCTTGAAAACAGGTGAACAGGTAATGTTTAGAATGGGAAGTTACATCTTGACTCTTGGTGGTGGTGGTGCATCTTTAGTTGTCCAAGCCAGGGTTCTCAAATGGATGCCTGTTGGCCAAAGCACTGGCCAATGAAGGAGTATTACAATGGTTTTGTGCTTTACAGCGGAAGTAAAGCAACATCCCCTGATGATTGTCAAGGATACGGCAAAAGGCAACCTCTAGCTGCTCCCTTCGGTACTGATGATATTTCAGCCTGGGAAAGGGAGAGCGATAGCTATAAAGAGAAGGTGAATTCAATGGCCCCAACAAACCCCCTAATCACTGACACAGTTGTTATCATTTACCATCATCCCCTCCCTTTATCAGTTCATCTCTTGCGTTGACTCCATCATTCCGTTCAGACAGGGATTGGGTGGGGACTTCTGTTGAACTTCTTTGTCTTGTTTTTCACCAGCGTACTGTAATTACATTTCATTTGATTGATTGCCAACCAGTTTGGTGTGGTCATCATATCTTCACTCTTTTATTTACTTGGTCCTCCATTTCATTGTTAGAAGTGTCCCATGCGCTTGTATACTTCATACAATGAGTATTCTTGTACTGGGCCTGACTGACTGGTTTGAACTGGTTATATTCTTGTTTGCAGAACCCCACGGTCACTGATGCGTCCAGCCAAATGGAGAATATGTCTCTAAACCAAGGTGGTTATATGGAGGTCAACAAATACAAGAAGACGTGAGTGCCTGCCTATATATTCGACATCCAGTATTCATTCTGTAATTCAATTTCACTTAATGCTTAATAATACCAATGTACTGCAATATGTGTGTATCAGTGTGTAACATATTTGCGTAACCTTTATAACCTGTGTAATATATAATTTGTATAATGTTGGAACTTCTAAATTCAACCTAACCACTAACACAATTGAATTTCCAACCTCTCAGTCAAAGTGATTTTTCTATGGACAGGTCCCATGAGAAGAAAACTGCTCCTGTGAGCATGTCCAAGCTGCTGAGCTTTGGTTACATAGAAGATGAGAAGAGGTCCACCAATGATGATGACTCCTCAAGTACGACAAATTACTTTGCCTTATAGTCTTTGACCAGTGGAAAAACAGTAGACTTTTCCTCAACAAGTATTTTGGAGGAATTAGCAGCAGCACTATAGGTTTATTCTGCTAAATCAAACAATCTTTAATAAAACAATTCAAGTGTTTATTTCATACCATATGGACATTCTGAACTAATGCCAAACATGACTCATATGGGTTGGCTACGGGATTTAATACATTTTGAATGTATACCATTATTACATATTACCAACCTGTTTGTGTTTGTGTTTGTGTGTGTCTTTCAGGTGTGACCTCTGAACAGACGAGCACCATCGCACCTGAGGAAGAAGACCTGGAATAGGGAGGAGAAGAGGTCCATCTGTGGTAGAAAACAACAGTGGATACACACACTCACACCTGCCATTCACTCTACTGTCTGTTCCCCCTGTCTCTCTGTCTCTCTCTCTCTGAGTGACACACACTTTCTCTCATTACTGTACATCCCGACTGTTATGTTTTGTAATTATGCAACGGTACCTTCTCTGTTAATTTATTTATTTGTTGTCTTTTGTTTTTTACTCCATGTAAAGTTGTTCTCAGAAAACCAACACAGCTTATTGATGCTTGTCATGTTTATATTATCGTTCTTGAATTGGAAGATGAATTGTGTGAATATGAAACAGTACTGTACACTGGAGTTTCTAGTATTTGTGGTGTAAAAATTATTTTGGTGCTGTGAAGCTTGTTTGTGAACAAGGCCTACTGTACCTACACACAAAGGAGACGTTTGTGGCTCGCGCTTTTCAGCTCTCGTGTTGAATAGGATCGGAAACCGAGAGCTCAGCCAAAAAAACATGGAAACATGGGTGCTAAGTGATTCACTTGTTATGAGAAGGCAGACATGATTTGGAATGGAAGACAGAAATGCCAATGAATCTACTTCATTCTAAAGAGATGCCCCCCCCCCCAGCCAAGATCCCAACCTATCTCATACCAGGATATGGTTCAGTGTTATGAAGTTATGGTGGGCATTGATTCCATAGATAGATAGATACCTTTTGTGATGTTCTAACAACTGTCTCAATTCATTCTACATATTTAGTTAGGGAATAGTGGCAATTGTATTGTGCAATGATATTGTTTGCTCTGAAGTAAAAAGGTTTTGCTTTGACGTGAAAGTAGGGCTGGGCGATATGGCCAAAATATATCGCTATATTTTTCACATTTTTGAAGGTATGGCGGTATTTGACGGTATTTTATGTTTCTGAATAATACAAGATCCAAATATGTTTTATGAGTAGTGCATGACCCTAGAATGGCAACAAATTAATAAAGTTAATTTAACAGTATTTCTCCATGCTGATGGTTTATTCTCAACCAAACTAGGACAAAACTGACAGTGAAGTGGTCCAATTTGTTGAACTTTTCAGTTATTTAGCACTTTATAAAAATACCTTTATAGACGATATGTGGATCCATACCGGTATACCGATATTCATGCTATATCACCCAGCCCTATGTGAAGGTACATGTAGCTTGGAGATATTTTCCACTTAGCACAGTAAATATACACAGTAATGATCCTCCCTAGTTTTTCATTGGTGGAGAGGTCCACTTTAACACAGTCAATGTGTGATCCTCACATTTTTCTTAAAGTGATGAGTACACTGAGGCTCTTGAGTGAAAATGTCATTAAAATAAATTAGCATGTGCATGTACCCCTTGTGCTCTTTCTTGATTAAGTGGTAATTAACTACAATGTCAGAACAGTACTAGTGTTAATAATCATGCCTATTGACAGGTACAATATAAAACTATCACATAGCTTCATACAGACTATAGAACATAAATAATATGCAATCAAATTAATTATATTCATATGGCTCAATACATACACCAATAAAGTATGATAGCGTATTCATTTCATTCACTATATATTTGTCAAAAACACCACTTTAAATTTCATAATATCTGTTGATTAAACAATTATTTGTAAGGTGCATACAGTGTGCAGTATTCCGGTGGTCCCAGCGAATTACCATACAAATACCTCGGCGTACAAACCGCATGGTGACGTCACATCTATCCTGAATCGTGGGTGGGTGCCACAGAAGTCAATTGCACGGTAGCTGGGTAGATTTTGGACAGGCAAGGCACATACATAAATAATAATACTGACATTCGCCAATGCATGGAATATTGTTTAAATAATTTCTAACGGATGAACAAGACATTTAGTCTTAGCGACACTGTGTGTAAAATGAAGCTGTCGCGATCGTATGGAAAATGGATTCCTAACCGACGTATACCCTGAGCAGTATTGGTACATCATCAACATCTGGCGGGTAAGGAATCGCACTAGCTCGTGCCTCGTAAGTAAGCAGCTGTTGCAGAATTGTAAATGCATGATTCTATCATTTCAACCTAGGTAGTGTCGGATGTTTCACCTTCTCAATATCCACTTGCGCCGTGTACATTTTCTCTTGCATGTTCATACTTCAAACACGGTGCTTTTGTTTGTTACAATGTATATATCATGGGTTTATAGCTTCAGTGTATCATCATACTATCATGCTGACCGCAGTCCATTTTCATTGAACTGGCTGCACCAATACCCTCATGTAATGCAGAAGTATCTTGCATTGGAAAGCTGTCATACCATTGACAGTGGCTTCTAGTTGAAGTGCTGTGCAGTGCTTCTCAGCCTGTCACATTGGTGGTAGTGCATGCATTGCCAATAGGTAGAAAAATGACATAGCAAGCAATTGGGCCTTCCATGCACTGCAATCCTTGTTTGGTTTTAGTGCTGGACAGTAACATATTGTTTGTGTAATGTGTACTGGGCATGTCTCCAAAGGG
Source organism: Coregonus lavaretus (assembly GCF_964263955.1). NCBI lineage: Eukaryota > Metazoa > Chordata > Actinopteri > Salmoniformes > Salmonidae > Coregonus > Coregonus lavaretus. The sequence goes on from NC_140025.1 coordinate 4,988,884, forward strand.
CAGAGAGGGTGGAGGATGCCATCCCCGGAGCAACGGGCAGCGGAGATGGGGGAGGAGGGGGAAGGTGAAAGGTCTGTGGCGGCCAGAGAGGGACCGAGCGGGCACAGCCAAGCAGACACCACCACCAACAACCTACTGGCCTCCGTCAAAGAACAGGTATGTTTAGTTCGCTCTTTTTCTCCTCTCGTTCTCTCGCTCCCTCTCTCTCTCGCAGTAGGTATGCCTCTCCCCATCTCGTTCTAGTTCTATGAGTCTCTTTCCCTCTCCATCTCTCTTTTTATATCACCCCCTCCCTTCCCGTTTCCCTTCTGCTGTTATGTTATGCATTTAGAGATGCTAGAATGCACAAGGAGATTACCTCCTTTGATCAAGCAGTGTTTTCTGAGACTGTCGCTCAATCAGAATTGTGGGAAAGCAGGGTATTTACAGATAAATGATTTACAGATTTACAGTGTAGGCTACCTCACAATGTCACACAATATTCCAGACGTTTAATCAAACCCGTCATAAAACTGTAAATTAATATTTTTCATTTTCGTCTTATTCTGAAAGCTGGAACTGTCTTCCTGATGAGATTTTCAAGATCTTCTTGTATTTTTTATATTAAAAAATGAATATTTTTTCTTCTTTTTTTTTTTTACGTAGACTGTATTGCTGCATAAATATGGCAATGCTGTTTTGATGGAATTCGACCCCTAAAGCTTTAGGCTGAGTGTTTTCTAATGGGTTTCTCTCTTTTGAATTCTGTCAAATTTTGTAAAGAGTCAGCAGAAGTGTGGAGGTCAGCTAACTGTAGTAGTATGATGAGCCGCAGTAATAATCTGTACAAAATCAGCATTTTCATAGTGAATAGTGATAGGAGTCCATCAGTTGCTGTAGCAAACAGTATGCTGAGTGGGCAAACCCAGTGCCATGTTAGTGTCAAAAGTCCCAAGACAATAAGACATTCTAGTAAGAATGAAGTCTTATCCATAGAAATAGAATGACGGTTTTCTTGTTGTCACGGAATATTTGGTACCAGTATGTAGGATGGACACTGTGCCCCGCTGGTTTAGTTTTCCTGGAATGGTCCATCCCATCTCTATCCTAATCTAGATCTGGAGGTGGAGTTAAAGCACTAGGCCTAGCGTGTATTTCACTGAGGTCCCTAATGCACTGCAAACTGTTGAAGTTAGACAGCTGTCAGGGAGTGTATGTGGGTTGCTGGGTTTTCCCCCTTGTATTTATTGTGTGTGTGTTTACGCCCTGTGTGTGTTTGCTTGTGTGATGTGCTTGGTTGAGCCCAGTAATTCTCTGGTGTGAGTGAGTGTGTGCACTGTGTGTGTGTGCACTGTGTGTGTGTTGCACTCACTCACTCTGTCTTTGGCTGACTTTCCTGTGTGATTGCAGGATTACAGTGTGTCATCTGGTTCTCTCTAGTAGTGTGTGTAGACAGGATCTAAACTCTGGGGTCGACGCCATTTACCAGACAGAGACACTTTGTGTTTGTGACCCCCTGACAATGGGCAGTCAGTCAGTGACCCCTCCAGTTCACCAGTCAGCTGGTACAGTACTAGACACAACCTGGCACTGCTTGGCATGGGAGGAGGGATCATTGGCAGGACCCCATCCTGATAAGAGCCCATCCTGTTCAAGCTGGTGGCTGGCTGCCACTGTGGCACTGACTGCTTCCAAGTGATGACGCTTAATCATTTAGCGGTTAGTCTCACCTCATGGCCTATAAAGTCTGCATAGTCTATATACTCATTTTAGACATTTGTAGCCCTGAAGGGTTTTTAATTGACTTCTTATAATAATGTTCACTTGTAACAAACACATTAAGAAACACATGACCCGTCCCTGTTCAGTATGAAATCGGACTGATGTTTCTGGGTAGCTCTGACCTTAATGCCACAAAGCCTCTTTTGTTGACTTATTCATTTGGACCATAAATATTTTACAGGTCAAACGTCAAAATGCTCTAAAATCGACCTAGAGCGAGCATGCCAAAGGCTGTGTACCTTGGTTATTGTTAACACAATGGAAGTTGTTGTCAGTGAAAGAAAATGTCATTCGGCGAGTATGATTCTACCATTTGTCCCTTCTGTGTTGCCGTAGGAGCTCCAGTTTGAGCGTCTGACCCGGGAGCTGGAGGAGGAGCGTCAGATCGTCGCCAGTCAACTGGAGAGGTGCATGCTGGGAGCTGAGTCGCCTGGCGATGATGATGATGCCAGTAGCAGGTACACACACACACACACACACACACACACACACACACACTTACACACACACACACACACACACACACACACACAGAGAGAGAGCACTGACCCTGTTTCTCTATCAGCATGTCACCTACATGGAGCTACTGATGATAAGTAGCTACAGTAATGCCTTTATCCAAGCTCACTGAACGCACAACATGCAACACACACACGTACACAAACACACACACACACAAATACACACACAGGATTAAATTGTAAACTGTCATGTTGATCTAACTCTCATCTCCTCTCCATCCCTGTCCTGCCCCATCCCTTCCCTCCATTATTTGACTACCTTCTCTCCTTTACAGTGACTCATCAGAGAAGTCCTTTGCTTGGAGATCCACAGGTACAGCTTCTCCCATATTCAAATCATATTGACCCCTATTGAAATCCTATTGTAAAGACACCCATAGGGTTGCCCAAAGGTAGCACAAGTACAAAGGTATGTAACGAGTGCTATCATAAACTGCTTTTGAGATAAGCTACGTTTGAACCACAGGAGGCTGCTGAGGGGAGAATGGCTCATAATAAGGAACAGAGCAAATGGAATGGCATCAAACACCTGGAAACCATGTGTTTGATGTATTTGATACCATTCCACCAATTCCACTCTAGTCATTACCACGAGTCCGTTCTCCACAATTAAGGTGCCACCAACCTCCTGTGAGGACGGTTGACGTGACGCCATCTTGTTTTCCTCAGTAGATGTGTCTGGTACGGGAGAGCACCGGGCTGCTGTAATGGACAGCTCTCATCAGTCACCCTCCCGTCTCTTCAGAGCTGATCAGGGTCACGGGTCACTCTACCTCCCTGAACCGGAGAGGGCATCCCTGCATGACAGTGAGGGTCTGTTACTTCCTGCATCCTCTTTTTCATCTGACTTTTTCTTCTTCTTGTTTTGCAGTTTAGATTTAGCATGGAGAATATAGAATGTTTAGGGCTAGATGGAAACTGCTGGGCAGAATTTTTTTTTAACTCAAAAGGAATGATTTGACATCAAAAAGCGGAAAATGTTTTGAAAGTGAAAAGGCAGAAATGCTTTGAAAAAAAAAAGAAAAACTGAAAATGCTTTGAAATAAAAAAGCAGAAACTTATTTGAAATAAAACGTAGCTGTGGAATAACATCAAAGTATACCAGGTACTGCGACACAACATACAGTATATAACGTAGTTATGGTTTACTTATTAAATATTAAGACAACATTTACAACTAATGTAACAACAGACTTCATTTGGCCATATTATGCACAATAAACAGTATATCATCCTAAGCGGGCACATTCTATAACTTAATGACAATATTTATTTAAATGGAAACGTATATTTTACATACCATGGCATGCTGTATTGATTATGAATGTATCGATTGCATAAATGCTCATTCACTGTGTAGCCTAGTTCTGAAATAGACATAAAGATCAATAAGGCAATCCATCATTCAAACGTAATTCTGTCCTCTGCTTCCTCTCCACCCTCCCTCCCCTCTCTCTCCTCTTCTCTCTCCTACATCCCCCCTCTCCTCCCCTACCCTCTCACAGGATCTGTGGCCCATATGACGTCATATGCAGATAGTGGATACCAGGACAGTAGCATGAGTTACTACAGTGTGAGCAGAGAGAATGTGGTTCTGTCAGAGCCCAGACACGTGCTGTCAGGCAGCGGCCCCAGGGGAAGCCCCGGTCACGGCAGGAGCTCCCGGGCAGAGGGACAGGCCTCTGCACAGGTAGCTAATGTACACTAACCCAACTCTACTGTGTAGAGACGGACAAAATCTTTACATTTTACATTTTAGTCATTTAGCAGACGCTCTTATCCAGAGCGACTTACAGTTAGTGAGTGCATACATTTTCATACTGGCCCCCCGTGGGAATCAAACCCACAACCCTGGCGTTGGAAGCGCCATGCTCTACCAACTGAGCTACAGGGGCCCTATTTATATGCCAACATATATATCTATATATATGATATAACCTTTTAAATGCCTGCCTATTTATATAATATCATAGTTAACCTACTCAAACTGTATATAACGCAAGGTTAAAGATCCATATGTATCAAGGACTGAATTGGCTTTCCTGTGTGTCGTGCCTTGTCCATATCTCTCCCCCACTCTCTGACATCCGGTATCTCTCCCCCACTCACCCTACTCCCTCCTATCCCAGGCCTCAGCGTCAGGGCGGGTGATGAGGAGGATGGGCTCCCTCCCCTCCCGCGGCCAGTCTCCTGTGTGTGGTGTGGGGGGTGCCGTGTCCCCGTCCCGGGTCTCTCTCCGCACCTCCCAGGGCGGCAGCGCCTACGGCTCACCCATACTCACCGAGCCCAAACCCCTCGCCAGCATCTTCCCCGGGACCACCATGCCCCCCTCCTCCCCGCCTGGTCCAGGCACCACCCCCTCCTTCCAGCGCGCCACCTCTCCCTACTCCCCCACCCACCAGAGGAACGGGAACGGCGACTCCCCTCTCCGGACCAGCCCCCGTCCAGGCAGCGCCAGTCATGCCACCTCACCTCACCAGGCGACGGGTAGTATCTCCGGGTGCCTGGGGTCTACTCTGTCTCTGGTGGAGGGGAGGGGGCTGTCTGGCTCTCCTCTGAGGTCCTGTATGACGGCTGTTCCCCAGCACTACGGCTCCACACTGCCCCGCCAGGGGGCTCAGACCCAGGCTCTCCACTACGGACATGACGCCTACGGGCTCTATGAGAGGACCGCGCTGCCCCTGTCACGCCCTGACAGCCTCACTGGTTAGTCATACAGCAGGACTCAAAACGCACACAGACACACACATGCACACACGTTCACGCATACACACAGACACACACACGCACTTAAAGCTGGAATCCTTAATTAAAACAATAACAAAGCAGTCACCCCGCCTTAGCTTTGGTAACAATAGGGATAGGCCTGGATAACTTTAACCACTCTCAAATTCAAAGCAAGCGCTATGTATGCAAGGACTGACGATCCATCAGAATAATAGTTTTAACCATGTTTTAAGGCTATACAGCAGGGATCATCAACTAGATTCAGCCGCGGGATGATTTTTTCTTGAGCGGATGGTCAGCGGGCCGGAACATAATGACAAATAATTTTTAGACTGCAAATTGACCGCAAGAAGCCCAAACAGATCTAATATTTGACTAAAACCTAATCATTTCAAACCTTGCTTACATTTATATGCAATCACATATACAGTATCTCTGTTATGCGTCGGAATACTTTGGAACTGATTTAAAATCAAATCCCCGGTGGGCCGCCAGTTGGGGAACCCTGCTATACAGTGTTTATTTACATTTACTTTGTTTACAAACATTGGAGCATAACAAGCTTATATTTTGGGGTCTAAAACAATTGAACTAAGTTCATGAGGCATTTATTTAAGTTGTATTCTTCAAGAATCAATGGGTATATACAGTATCATGTATTTATTATGAATGTAATTTAAGTCCAAAAATGGATGTAGCAAGTAAGGATTTATGCTGGTTAAAGGGTAGGAAAAATATACTTGAAAAGGGTCAAACGGAACCAGGCTCTCTTCTGATTTACGTGCAGAGAACTTGTCTTTCTGAATCGATTCAGCTTTGTAGAGGTCCATTGGTTTCTGTGTGAAAGGGATGATATGATCTAAATACTAGATCTGTAGTGTTGGTGACAGAGAGATGTGTTTGTCCTGTATCCTGATCCATCCTGCAGCGCATCATATCAATGAGCCTAGCCTACTGACCCACATAGCCCTGTTTTATAAATCCCTTGTTCAAAGGTTAACCATAGGGCTCTGGGCAAAAGTAGTGCACTATATAGGGAATAGGGTGCCATTTGAGGCATAACCAGAGTCATTCAGAGCACTGCTCTGCTCTGCGGGTAATGTTTGGTAAAACATGACAAAGCAGCATGGATTGGTTTCCATCTATTTTACAGGGCCAAACGAAAGGAGCCTATTGGCAAAGTGAATCAAGTGCGCCCTGGAGAACCATAAAGCGTTGCCTTTTACAGCTCGTTACACTGAAGCAGAGTGATGCAGGGGATTCTTGTTGGCCGTAGGCCTTTACTGCACAGTATATCTCAATAGGTTGAGCTTTCAAAAGAGGTTCAACAATAGACTGCAACCATCCAAGATGCACTCTTATATTGGTGTGGTCACTTCAACCAGCATTATATTTGGGACAAATCATTCGCTAAACCCTAAACCTTATCTAAATCCTATAATGAATAATGGGGCGATTGAACATGTACAGGAGACTAAACTGCTTGGTGTAACCCTAGATTGTAAACTGTCATGGTCAAAACATATTGATGCAACGTTAGCTAAGATTGGGAGAGGTCTGTCTGTGATAAAGCTCTGCTCTGTTTTCTTGACATCACAATCAACTAAACAAGTCCTACAGGCCATAGTTTCATCACACCTGGACTACTGCCCAGATAGATGGTCAAGTGCAGCAAAGAAGGACATAGGCAAATTACAGTTGGCCCAGAACAGAGCAGCACGGCTGGCCCTTAAATGTACATGGAGGGCTAGTATCAAGAACGCATGTCAATCTATCCTGGCTCAAAGTAGAGGAGAGATTGACTGCATCACTACTAGTCTTTGTGAGAGGTATTGACGTGTTGAAAGCACCGAACTGTCTGTTCAAACAGCTAACACAAAGCTCAGACACCCATACATACCCCACAAGACATGCCACCAGGGTTCTCTTCACATTCCCCAAGTCCAGAACACTCTGGGAAACGCACAGTACTACATAGAACCATGACTACATAGAACTCTCTTCCACATCAGGTAACTCAAGCTAGCAGTAAAATCAGATAAAAAAAACGGATAAAACACCACCCGACGGCACAACGCAGACTGTGAAGAGACACGCACTCTACACACACACATTGTAATTGTGGATTTTATATTGTAAATGTGTAATATTAGAGTAATAATGTCTTGTATGTTGTATTGATTTATTTATGATGTAGGCTGTTTTGTTGTGATGTAACTGTTTTAACCCTGTTTTGACCCCAGGAAGAGTAGCTTCCTGATAAATGCTAAATACTAAACCACTTACATCAACCTCAACCATGAACATAGATCTACTTTCACACTGTATAGCAGCCTACAATTAATCATTCACAACCAACATACAACACAACTGATTACAGATTGTAATATTATTTTTGATTTAAGGGTTGATGAAGAATTTCACCACGTTTCTCCACATTCCATCACCAACAACATTGTCCTCAAAGCCCATCTTGACAGCTGACACAGTGTAAATAATGTAAAGCCAATTAATGTTCCCCTGCTGCGTGTGTGTCCAGGTCTGCACAGCTCCTACGCCACTCACCACAGCCCACTGGACCAGGATATGAGGATGGCCATGTCTCCTGACTGCCACATCACGCCTGTCTACGACGACAGAGCCTTCCACAGCCCCCTGTATCACAGCCCCACCCACACCCACCACGGATCACACAGCGCTATCTACAGGACACTCACAGGTACTGCAACACACTACCAGCAGACACAACTACACATGGCTAGGGCCATTGGGACCAGAGTCTTGCACAGGGTGTTATAACTAGTTTGTAATCTACAGTCAACACGATATTCATATGTGGGCTGTCTTTTCTAAGACACATCTTTGGAGATGCAGTTATACAGACTCAAAGCGGAGAGGTGTGTGTGTGTGTGTGTGTGTGTCTAGGCTACGCCCCATCCTGAATGTATCCGTGTCTTTGTATTCCCAGGTGCGGCAAACCTTCAGCGGACCCTCCAGAGGACCACAAGTCATTGCAGCACCCTGGCGTACCAAAGAAGCAGCTATGGGCTGAACACCGCAGGGTCATACGCAGACCCCTACAGGGTCTCCCAGCAGGGACAGGGGCCCAATGAGAACTCTTTCTCCAGGCACTCTGGTCTGGTTGACAGGGCTGCCACAAGGTCCCCCTCCATAGACAGTATAGAGAAGGACCCTAGGTACAAATACACGACGCACCATCACACACACACTCACACACACGTCGAGCCACGCGATGATTACATCCTGACATGTTATTTATGAATTCAGATCAAAGTTTATTGTTCATGTCCGCAGGACACAGGGTGTAAACGGTACAGTAAAAAAAATACACAATAAGTAATAAAAAATAAGAAAAATAGTAATGTTTGTAAATATATACTGTACACAATAAGAATAAACAGTATAGATTATGAAATGTGAGTTTTATTGATGTGTCATTGATGATGGAAGCGATATATTGAAAATTGCTTTTAGACTCACTTTCTCTCCCTCTCTCCCCATCTCTCTCCCTCTATCTCTCTCTCCCTCCCCCATCTCTCTCCCTCTATCTCTTTCTCTCCCTCTCATCTCTCTCCTTCTCTCTCTCCCTCCCCACCCTCTGTAGGGAGTTTTCATGGCGTGACCCCGCGCTTCCTGAGGTGATCCGCATGCTGCAGCATCACTTCCCCTCTGTCCAGGCCAACGCTGCAGCCTACCTCCAGCACCTGTGTTACGGAGACAACCGCATCAAAGTGGAGGTAACATGATGCCTGATCAAACAGTCCTTCCCTAGAGAGGATTTGAAAGCACAAACATATAGCCCTTTTTTGCAGTCAAATGACCAAATCTCCCTCTAGTGCCCTCATGGGTGGAATGTTATTACTTTTTTTCAAACGGTATTGTTATATTTCAGTCTTCTGTGATGTATATAAAGTGTAATATTGGTATGCAAACTCAAAGTGTAATACATTTCAACTCTATATCTGACATGGTACAGTTGACTTCTTTTTTTAAAGCCCATAACCATGTGTATGAGGTGTATACTTTTGTTTAAAAGTAGATTTGTTTAAGACTACCAAGAATCACTCTGTGTGACCCTGATTTAGCCCACTGCAGTAAAAGGTGAATTAATATAAAGGATAGTGTTAAAAACATGAATATAAACTGGGTGGTTTGAGCCCTGAATGCTATGCTGATTGGCTGAAAGCTCTGGTATATCAGACCGTATACCACTAGTATGACCATTTATTTTTACTGTTCTAATTACGTTGGTAACCAGTTTATAATAGCAATAAGGCACCTCAGTGTGTTTGTGGTATATTGCCAATATACCACGGCTAAGGGCTGTATCCAGGCACTCTACATTGCGTCGTGCTTAAGAACAGCCCTTAGACGTGGTATATTGGCCATATACCACACCCCATCGGGCCTTATTGCTTAAATAACAGTGTTATTGATTACACCTTTTTGGTTTTGTCAGCTCCAGGTGTGTGTGACCTTGACCCTCTTCTAACAGGTGTGTCACCTGGGAGGTATCCAGCACCTAGTGGACCTGCTGGACCACAAGGCTGTGGAGGTGCAGAAGAGTGCCTGCGGAGCCCTGAGGAACCTGGTTTATGGCAAAGCTACAGACGACAACAAGGTGGCCCTGAGGAACTCTGGTGGCATCCCCGCTCTGCTCAGACTGCTGAGGAAGACCACCGACAACGAAGTCAGGGAGCTGGTCACTGGTACGTCTCTCTGCCTCATTGTCTGTCTGTCTGTCTGTCTCCTTTTTTTGTTTGTTTTAGCTGTCTGCCTGTTTTTATGACTGTCTAGATCAGGGGTATTCAACTCTTACCCTACGAAGTCCGGAGCCTGCTGGTTTTCTGTTCTACCTGATCATTAATTGCACCCACCTGGTGTCCCAGGTCTGAATCAGTCCCTGATTAGAGGGGAACAATGAAACAACTTAGTGTAACTGGCTTTGAGGTCCAGAGTTGAGTTTGAGGGGTCTAGATCTATATATATGCTTGCTTGCTGATACAGTATTTCTTGCCTATCTCTGCATTATCAAGTGAGGGATGACAGGATACAACCTTATGGCCGCGCCTCAGCACGTGTTTTCTGCTCACTACATCCGTGCCTATCCCCCGTTACCACTAGGGGTGCTGTGGAACCTGTCGTCGTGCGACGCGGTCAAGATGACCATCATCAGGGACGCTCTGAGAACCCTGACCAACACTGTGGTCATCCCCCACTCCGGCTGGAGCAGCGCCAACTACCGAGAGGAGACCAAGCTCAAGTTCCACTCCTCTCTCCTGCTGCGCAACACCACCGGCTGCCTCAGGTGAGGAGTGAGGAAGTCATCCCTGTAAGATCCGATGACTGTAAATCGCTTTGGATTAAAGCGTCTGCTAAATGGCTTTCTTCTTCTGTGTGTGTGTGTGTGTTCATGTGGCTGTAAACCTGTATGTATTGTCTATGTGGTTGTATTGTTGACCTGTCTGCTGTGTTTTGCCACAGGAACCTAAGTTCAGCAGGAGAGGAGGCCAGGGGTCAGCTGAGGGGTTGTGAGGGCCTGGTGGATTCCCTTCTCTATGTCCTCAAGGCCTGTGTTCACACCTCTGACTTCGACAGCAAGGTGGGCTTACTATAAGAGTAGTACATTTAGGCTAGTCCAGAAACAATGACATGCACCTCACCTGCCTGAACCCCCTCTACTTTATCCAGAATTAGACCAGCCATCTTCACTCAGTTTCTGCCCATCCATCTCTGCTATCCCAACTTAAACTTCCTGATTTTACCCCCTTTGTGTGTGTATATGTGTGTGTGTGTGTGTATTGTGTGCGTCACTGAAATGCTTCCCCCTCCTCTCCCAGATTGTGGAGAACTGTGTGTGTACTCTGAGGAACCTGTCCTACCGTCTGGAGATAGAGATGCCCTCGTCTTGCCTGCTGGGGACTCAGGAGCTGGATGCCCTGCTGGGCTACGGGTCCCCCGGTAAGGACCTAGACTACCTCTGCTGGGGCAAGAAGAGGAAGAAGAAGAGGAGTTGGCTGGATGATAAGGTGTGTATAGTATGGGGTTATCCACTTTCCTTGGCTGAGTCACACTTCGACACCTATGATAAAGGCGCCTGGAAATGTGTTAGAATTAACACATAACAATAGCTAAGACACATCGCTGATACGTTCTCTCAAAGTTCCTTCCCTTCTATGGTGTTTCTCCTCCAAGATTTGATTAGAACTGACTGACTATCTCGCTCAGCCTCTTGCTTTTCATTATGTTTTCAGTGGGACGGCGTTGGGCCCATCCCGGGGTTTGGTAAGCCTCCGCGGGGGGCAGAGATGCTGTGGCACCCGGCCGTGGTGAAGCCCTACCTCAGCCTGCTGGCAGAGAGCTCCAACCCTGCCACCCTGGAGGGCTCCGCCGGATCCCTTCAGAACCTCTCCGCTGGAAACTGGAAGGTGCACAACTTTTTTTCATTGTAACCTTTGTTTATACAGGTTAGTCTCATTAAGATATCTGATTGAGTCTCATTGAGATAAAATCTATTTCGCAAGAGACCAACAACCCACACGACACATTTACATTACATTTTAGTCATTTAGCAGACGCTCTTATCCAGAGCGACTTACAGGAGCAATTAGGGTTAAGTGCCTTGCTCAAGGGCACATTTACGTCATTTAGCAGACGCTCTTATCCAGAGCGACTCACAAATTGGTGCATTCACCCTATAGCCAGTGGGATAACCACTTTACAATTTTGGGGGGGGGTAGAAGGATTACTTTATCGTCGTGAGGGAGCTTGTTCCACCATTGGGGTGCCAGAGCAGCGAACAGTTTTGACTGGGCTGAGCGGGAACTATGCTTCCGCAGAGGAAGGGGAGCCAGCAGGCCAGAGGTGGATGAACGCAATGCCCTCGTTTGGGTGTAGGGACTGATCAGAGCCCGAAGGTACAGAGGTGCCGTTCCCCTCACTGCTCCATAGGCAAGCACCATGGTCTTGTAACGGATGCGAGCTTCAACTGGAAGCCAGTGGAGTGTGCGGAGGAGGGGGGTGACGTGAGAGAACTTGGGAAGGTTGAACACCAGACGGGCTGCGGCGTTCTGGATGAGTTGTAGGGGTTTAATGGCACAGGCAGGGAGGCCAGCCAACAGCGAGTTGCAGTAATCCAGACGGGAGATGACAAGTGCCTGGATTAGGACCTGTGCCGCTTCCTGTGTAAGGCAGGGTCGTACTCTCCGAATGTTGTAGAGCATGAACCTGCAGGAGCGGGTCACCGCCTTGATGTTAGCGGAGAACGACAGGGTGTTGTCCAGGGTCACGCCAAGGCTCTTCGCACTCTGGGAGGAGGACACAACGGAGTTGTCAACCGTGATGGCGAGATCATGGAACGGGCAGTCCTTCCCCGGGAGGAAGAGCAGCTCCGTCTTACCAGGGTTCAGCTTGAGGTGGTGATCCGTCATCCATACTGATATGTCTGCCAGACATGCAGAGATGCGATTCGCCACCTGGTTATCAGAAGGGGGAAAGGAGAAGATTAGTTGTGTATCGTCAGCGTAGCAATGATAGGAGAGGCCATGTGAGGATATGACAGAGCCAAGTGACTTGGTGTATAGGGAGAAAAGGAGAGGGCCTAGAACTGAGCCCTGGGGGACACCAGTGGTGAGAGCACGTGGTGCGGAGACAGCTTCTCGCCACGCCACTTGGTAGGAGCGACCGGTCAGGTAGGACGCAATCCAGGAGTGAGCCGCGCCGGAGATGCCCAGCTCGGAGAGGGTGGAGAGGAGGATCTGATGGTTCACAGTATCAAAGGCAGCAGACAGGTCTAGAAGGACAAGAGCAGAGGAGAGAGAGTTAGCTTTAGCAGTGCGGAGAGCCTCCGTGACACAGAGAAGAGCAGTCTCAGTTGAATGACCAGTCCTGAAACCTGACTGGTTTGGATCAAGAAGGTCATTCTGAGAGAGATAGCAAGAGAGTTGGCTAAAGACGGCACGCTCAATAGTTTTGGAAAGAAAAGAAAGAAGGGATACTGGTCTGTAGTTGTTGACATCAGTGGGATCGAGTGTTGGTTTTTTGAGAAGGGGAGCAACTCTCGCTCTCTTGAAGACGGAAGGGACATGGCCAGCGGTCAAGGATGAGTTGATCAGCGAGGTGAGGTAGGGGAGAAGGTCACCGGAGATGGTCTGGAGAAGAGAGGAGGGGATGGGGTCAAGCGGGCAGGTTGTTGGGCGGCCTGCAGTCACAAGTCGCAGGATTTTATCTGGAGAGAGAGGGGAGAAAGAAGTCAAAGCATAGGGTAGGGCAGTGTGAGTAGGACCAGCAGTGTCATTAGACTTAACAAACGAGGATCGGATGTCGTCAACCTTCTTTTCAAAGTGGTTGACGAAGTCATCCACAGAGAGAGAGGAGGGGGGGGGGGGGGGGGGGGAGGATTCAGGAGGGAGGAATATGTGGCAAAGAGCTTCCTAGGGTTAGAGGCAGATGCTTGGAATTTAGAGTGGTAGAAAGTGGCCTTAGCAGCAGAAACAGATGAAGAAAATGTAGAGAGGAGGGAGTGAAAAGATGCCAGGTCGGCAGGGAGTTTAGTTTTCTTCCATTTCCGCTCCGCTGCCCGGAGCTCTGTTCTGTGAGCTCGCAATGAGTCATCAAGCCACGGAGCTGGAGGGGAGGACCGAGCCGGCCGGGAGGATAGGGGACACAGAGAGTCAAAGGATGCAGAAAGGGAGGAGAGGAGGGTTGAGGAGGCAGAATCAGGAGATTGGAGGGAGAAGGATTGAGCAGAGGGAAGAGATGATAGGATGGAAGAGGAGAGAGTAGTGGGAGAGAGAGAGCGAAGGTTGCGGCGGCGCATTACCATCTGTGTAGGGGCAGAGTGAGTAGTGTTGGAGGAGAGCGAGAGAGAAAAGGAAACAAAGTAGTGGTCGGAGACATGGAGGGGAGTTGCAGTGAGATTAGTAGAAGAGCAGCATCTAGTAAAGATAAGGTCAAGCGTATTGCCTGCCTTGTGAGTAGGGGGGGACGGTGAGAGGGTGAGGTCAAAAGAGGAGAGGAGTGGAAAGAAGGAGGCAGAGAGAAATGAGTCAAATGTGGACATAGGGAGGTTGAAATCCCCCAAAACTGTGAGGGGTGAGCCATCCTCAGGAAAGGAACTTATCAAAGCGTCAAGCTCATTGATGAACTCTCCAAGGGAACCTGGAGGGCGATAGATGACAAGGATATTAAGCTTAAATGGGCTAGTGACTGTGACAGCATGGAATTCAAATGAGGAGATAGACAGGTGGGTTAGGGGAAAAATTGAGAATGTCCACTTGGGAGAGATGAGGATTCCTGTGCCACCACCCCTCTGACCAGATGCTCTCGGGGTATGCGAGAACACATGGTCAGACGAGGAGAGAGCAGTAGGAGTAGCAGTGTTTTCAGTGGTAATCCATGTTTCCGTCAGCGCCAGGAAGTCGAGGGACTGGAGGTTAGCATAGGCTGGGATGAAGTCAGCTTTGTTGGCAGCAGAACGGCAGTTCCAGAGGCTGCCTGAGACCTGGAACTCCAGGTGTGGGGTGCGTGCAGGGACCACCAGGTTAGAGAGGCAGCAGCCACGCGGTGTGAGGCGTTTGTGTAGCCTGTGCAGAGAGGAGAGAACAGGGATAGGCAGAGGCATAGTTGACAGGCTGTAGCAAATGGCTACAATAATGCAGAGGAGATCGGAATGAAATGAACTAAACATCTGGAAGAAGAGAGAGCAGGGCCTCCCTCACCAAAACTTCCACCTCAGAAACTATAATTGTTTCACTGAACCACCCGAACAAAAACTCTCCCAACTTCCACCTTTAGAAATCAGAATTGTTGTGAACCACAGCGGTTCAATGTTTAAAGGAGTAGACTCAACCCACTTTATTCAGCTAGCTAACTATGACACCATAGCTAACTAGCATGCTAGCATCCAATAACACACAGTTTAGCACCAACACTTGGTCACAACAAACCACCAATAGTGTGTTAACACACTAAGCAGATAATTCGTGTCCGTGTCTAGTTCCTTTCATAACGCAGCAATAATTAAACGTTGGCTAGCTTAGCACAAATATATTGTATTTAGCTGCCACAGTACAGCACACAATGGCTACTGTGTTGACTCTGTTCGAAAAACGGCTAGCTAGCTAGCTTCGTGCTACACCGAAGACAATGCCAACCTACAGTAACTACCCACAACAGCCCACGATGCCTAACTATGACACCATAGCTAACTAGCATGCTAGCATCCAATAACACACAGTTTAGCACCAATACTTGGTTACAACAGACTACCAATAGTGTGTTAACACACTAAACAGATCATTCGTGTCCGTGTCTAGTTCCTTTCATAACGCAGCAATAATTAAACGTTGGCTAGCTAGCATAAGTATATTGTATTTAGCTACTACAGTACAGTTAGCTGGTCGTGTTGGCTAGCTAGCAATGGCCACTGTGTTGACTTTGTTTGAAGAACGGCTAGCTAGCTAGCTTCGTGCTAGACCCGGCACCGCCGAAAAACAATGCTAACCTACAGTAACTACCCACAACAGCCCACGATGCCCAACTATGACGCCATAGCTAACTAGCATGCTAGCATCCAATAACACACAGTTTAGCACCAATACTTGGTTACAACAAACTACCAATAGTGTGTTAACACACTAAACAGATAATTCGTGTCCGTGTCTAGTTCCTTTCATAACGCAGCAAAAATTAAACGTTGGCTAGCTAGCACATTAACATTGGAAACAACTCTCCACCGTTGTTAAACGTTACCAGTAGCTACCCGCTAGCTAGCTAGCCTCGTGCTTTCTCCGGGCTCCGCCGTAAACAATACTTACCTACAATAATTACCTACGGAAACCTACAATAACTACCTAAATAAACTACCTACAATACCTAACTACAACTACCTACCTACGATCAAAAACTCTGTTATGTCTGTTATGCTTTGCTTTACACTGTTTATCTGGTATTATTGAAATGTTACATCATGATAACGGGACTGTGATAACATAATGGGACTTCCTGGGTAAATAAAGGTTAAATGAAAATACAATAGAAATCATAATCCCTGTGTGCAGTTTGCGGCCTACATCCGTGCGGCGGTGCGCAAGGAGAAGGGGCTTCCTATCCTGGTGGAGCTGCTGAGGATGGACAACGACAGGGTTGTCTGCTCTGTGGCCACCGCTCTAAGGAACATGGCCCTGGACAGCAGGAACAAGGAACTTATAGGTCAGACACGCACGCACGTGCACATGCGCACCTACACACACACACAGAAACTCTCTCTCTTTCTCACACGCACACACTTATAAGTCCTTCATGTCCCCTGTCTCCCCACTACAGGAAAGTATGCGATGCGGGACCTGGTGAACCGTCTCCCTGGGGGCAGCCCCTCCCTGCTGTCTGATGAGACGGTGGCTTCTGTCTGCTGCACGCTCCACGAAGTCACCAGCAGGAACATGGAGAACGCCAAGGCCCTGGCAGACACGGGGGGCATCGAGAAGCTGGTGGACATCAGTAAGGGCAGGGGGAGGGGGTATTCTATGAAGGTGGTGAAGGCTGCAGCTCAGGTCCTCAACACGCTGTGGCAGTACAGGGACCTGCGCACCCTCTACAAACAGGTCAGATCACTGTGTCTTCGCAAGTCAATGGTTTTGGTATAATCGCTTAACTAATATCAAAAGTTGGAGACTTGGCTCCATTTTACCTTGCAAAACTGAACTGATCTCTGCTTAAAATACCTTAATATCCAGTTTTGCAGAGGTAAAACGTCATTGTCCTGAGAGTAGCTATTATCTCTGTGTTGTAGGACGGATGGCACCACGGTCATTTCATCACTCCTGTGTCCACTCTGGAGAGAGACAGGTACAGGTCTCAACCAACCCTGCCTACTAGCACCTTACAGATGTCCCCCGTGCCCCGCCAATCAGGTGAGAGCACTCAACTATCATGTTCAAACTACTCATTAACACACACCACAATGGACCTTCCCTCCGGGTCTGATTCCTCTCAAGGTTTGTTCCCTGCCACTGTGCTTCTGCTTGCACTTTGAGGTCTAGACCCGGGTTACCACCAGGGGACTTTTCACAGTCCCTGTGTCCAGAACAAATTCAAGGAAACGTACAGTATTATACAGAGCCATGAATGCATGGAACTCCCTTCCATCTTATATAGCTCAAGTGAACAGCAAACCTGGTTTCAAAAAAACTAATAAAGCAACACCTCATGGCACAACGCCTCTCCCCCATGTGACCTACTTGTTGTGTGTACGTACTGACATGTATGTGTAACTGATAGATGCACACACACACACCACATGTTAATGTTTTTAAATGTATGTAAATTGTAAAGTATTTTGTCTGCAATGTCTTTTTCGTTATATGTCAGGCCCCAGTAAGACTAGCTGTCGCCATTGGCGTCGGCTAATGGTGATCCTAATAAATCAAATCAAAATTACTGTAAAGCACTTTCTGACAAGTGGTTTATAAATACAGTGAGGGAAAAAAGTATTTGATCCCCTGCTGATTTTGTACGTTTGCCCACTGACAAAGACATGATCAGTCTATAATTGTAATGGTAGGTTTATTTGAACAGTGAGAGACAGAATAATCCTGAAAAACAGATGTCAAAAATGTTATAAATTGATTTGCATTTTAATGAGGGAAATAAGTATTTGACCCCTCTGCAAAACATGACTTAGTACTTGGTGGCAAAACCCTTGTTGGCAATCACAGAGGTCAGACTTTTCTTGTAGTTGGCCACCAGGTTTGCACACATCTCAGGAGGGATTTTGTCCCACTAATCTTTGCAGATCTTCTCCAAGTCATTAAGGTTTCGAGCCTGACGTTTGGCAACTCGAACCTTCAGCTCCCTCCACAGATTTTCTATGGGATTAAGGTCTGGAGACCACTCCAGGACCTTAATGTGCTTCTTCTTGAGCCACTCCTTTGTTGCCTTGGCCGTGTGTTTTGGGTCATTGTCATGCTGGAATACCCATCCACGACCCATTTTCAATGCCCTGGCTGAGGGAAGGAGGTTATCACCCAATATTTGACGGTACATGGCCCCGTCCATCATCCCTTTGATGTGGTGAAGTTGTCCTGTCCCCTTAGCAGAAAAACACCCCCAAAGCATAATGTTTCCACCTCCATGTTTGACGGTGGGGATGGTGTTCTTGGGGTCATAGGCAGCATTCCTCCTCCTCCAAACACGTCGAGTTGAGTTGATGCCAAAGAGCTCACTTTTGGTCTCATCTGACCACAACACTTTCACGCAGTTCTCCTCTGAATCATTCAGATGTTCATTGGCAAACTTCAGACGGCCCTGTATATGTGCTTTCTTGAGCAGGGGGACCTTGCGGGCGCTGCAGGATGTCAGTCCTTCACGGCGTAGTGTGTTACCAATAGTTTTCTTGGTGACTATGGTCCCAGCTGCCTTGAGATCATTGACAACATCCTCCCGTGTAGTTCTGGGCTGATTCCTCACCGTTCTCATGATCATTGCAACTCCACGTGGTGAGATCTTGCATGGAGCCCCAGGCCGAGGGAGATTGACAGTTCTTTTGTGTTTCTTCCATTTGCGAATAATCGCACCAACTGTTGTCACCTTCTCACCAAGCTGCTTGGCGATGGTCTTGTAGCCCATTCCAGCCTTGTGTAGGTCTACAATCTTGTCCCTGACATCCTTGGAGAGCTCTTTGGTCTTGGCCATGGTGGAGAATTTGGAATCTGATTGATTGATTGCTTCTGTGGACAGGTGTCTTATACAGGTAACAAGCTGAGATTAGGAGCACTCCCTTAAAGAGTGTGCTCCTAATCTCAGCTCGTTACCTGTATAAAAGACACCTGGGAGCCAGAAATCTTTCTGATTGAGAGGGGGTCAAATACTTATTTCCCTCAATAAAATGCAAATCAATTTATAACATTTCTGACATGCGCTTTTCTGGATTTTTTTGTTGTTATTCTGTCTCTCACTGTTCAAATAAACCTACCAATAAAATTATAAACGGATCATTTCTTTGTCAGTGGGCAAACGTACAAAATCAGCAGGGGATTAAATACTTTTTTCCCTCACTGTATAATGTTGTTGATTTGACTGATTGAATGAATGGAAATGTCGCCACCACAGTGCTTCATTTCTGTGTTGACGTTATTGTGTCTTCTCAGGTGGTAGTGCAACCTCCTCTCCTGCCATGTTAGGGATCAGAAGACCCAGCTCTAACTACCAGAGGGCTCAGTCATCTATGCAACTCGATACATATTATGGAGACAACAGTTTACATAAAAACCAGTATACAGGTAAGCCATGAGGAAGATTTTTTTACTCACCAGTAAATTTTTTGTGTACATTTGATATATTTTGAATGTTTCATACACACAGCTTAGTAGAATTGAAGACATGGTTGGATGAAGATATCATTTACTTACATTTTTGGATGTGGTTTTGAGGCAGGTTGTATGAACGGAGTTAACCATGCCTCATGCTTGTATTTTTTTCTTTGTTTTTACTTTCATGGTCAGAAAAGCAAACACCATATTTTATCGGGTCCTATTCCTCACCATCAAGAGAGGACTATCCTAGGTCCCAGGTAAGACAAAAATAAGTTGTGGTTCTGGTGTCTTAAAGGTCCAATGCAGCTGTTTTTATCTCAATGTCAAATCATTTCTGCGTAACAATTAAGTACCTTACTGTGATTGTTTTCAATAAAATGTGTCAAAAAGAGTCGACAATAGCATCTTAGCAAAGAGCAATTTCTCAAGCAAGAATTTTGCTAGGACTGTCTGGGAGTGGTCTGAGTGGGGAAAACTAGCTATTATTGGCAGAGAGGTTTGGAACCCTCTTTTGTATTGGTCTGTTAACGAATTTAGCACCTGGTGACATACCGGGCACTCCAAAACTCCATCCCACCGAAACAGGCTGAAATTTCAGGTGGTCATTCAAACAGCTCTTACACTAAAAGGGCATTATCATAATTTTCACAATTTCACAGTATTATTCCAAACTCAGTGTGGAAATATATATAAAACACAGGAAAATCTCAATTTTGAATGCACTGGGCCTTTAAATTCTCTTTCTGTTACATAAAATAAGATTACACAACCCTGTTGTCCTTCATTGGGTATAGTGGTGCCCACTGAGTCCGCATAGAGCCTTTCTTGTGTTAAAGGGATTAAATGTATCTTAAAAGTTTGTTCTTTCATTGTGTTCAGTGGTGTAGTGCAGGGTAAATCATTTATTTTGGAAGAGGGTTTACCCACCTTTTCTGGAAAAATGCATTGAAAGTATAGGACTGCGGACTGCAATCAGAGATTACCACCTATTATTTTTACCACTACATCACTGATTGTGTGTAATAGTCCCTCTCCTCTCATGTAGGACCCATGTTTGTTGTGTTGAAGGGATTGAGTTTGTCTTAAGAGTTTGTCTTTTGTTTTACCGGCAGGAAGATGTGTTCTACTCCGACGATCCGGATAGGAATACTTACAACAACTACAGAATGTATCTGTCATCACCGCAAGGTTACGGGGAGGAGGAGCCTGGGCCTTACCAGGACGAGCCAGTGGACCTGACCTCCACAGAGAGATACAACACAACCCAATCTAACAGACTGAAATCCAATACCAACACCACTAACTACGTGGACTTCTACTCCACCACGAGGAGGCCTTCTCAGAGGGCTAACCAGTACACTGGATCCCCTGACTCCTGGGTGTAGGGGTGGAGAAACCGTGTAGAAACCATGGACTGACTCATCAGTTTAAGCTACATACTGTATGTGTGTCTGTGTGGGGGAGGAGGTGTTGGTCTATCTGTGTGTGTTTGTGCGTATGTGTGAGATAAAAAGAGAAATGTGAGAGACAGAAAGAACATGAGTGTGTCTGTATGTGTGTGTGTTCATGTGTGTGTGATTCCAGTGGGAAAGACCTTGTTGTTTTCTGGAGTGGTGTACTGTCAGCCAAAGAACTTGTTCTATGATAGGAGAGTTTGTTCTAGTTTTTCTCAGCAGTAAGAAAGGTCTGTTGGCTTTATGATGAGGTTGGTTGGATACGAGCCAAGCATCCGCTTAGTTGGAAATGTGGAGAATGGAGAGAGTGCTGAAGAAGTGTTGCGTAAAAATAAACATTAAAGGGATAGTTTACTCAAAATACAAATTAATATGATGTTCAATATATGTTAGCTATATATAGTAAGGGCACCAAATAATGAATAACTGGCTTGGTGAATCGACTACAGCCAAATGGAAAATAATGTGAATTTGTATTTTGAGTAAAATAAATAATTTGTATGTTGGCCAAATATATATCATGAAGTCATATTTGTGAAATGTCAAATACTATTTGTACAGAGAAATAAAAACTGTTACACTGTGTTGTTACAGAACATTACTGTATTCAATGTGTAGACTGTGTATGTATGATATGGTGTCTTGTGAATTTTGTATGATTTATTTATTTATTTAAGTGTGTGAATTTCCCCCAAAACGCCCTGTTGTATGTTGTCCAACACTGGCGAAGATGTGCCATGTGTCAAATGGAAGTGTATGAAGATTAAAAAAGAGCGTATCATAACACTAAAAAAGATTCAGAAGTTGTGAAAATGAGGCTTGGTTAAATAAATCAGCTGTGGAATGGGAATTGCAGGTGTTGGTGATTTTTTTTGTCATCCAAACGTTCTTCACTTAGAGGGCGCGCGCACCCAGCTCCCAGAGAGCGCACGAGAGAGAGCCTTTCATCAGCAACACCAACTTCGAGGATGGATCACTGCTCCGCTCATGCATTGAACATTTCTATAGCTATGGGGGGAAAGGCGTTGTTTTGAAGAAACGTCGACGAACTAAACTTGACTCTTCTTTTTAACAGGTATGTTTTGCTTGTACTGTTAAGTGTGAGGTTGTCGGCTGTTTTGTGAGCCAACTTCTAGATGCGTGAAGTATCAGGGCATGACAAACCGTTACATTGTTTAACGTTACAGTTTACATAATCCTTAAGGTGTCGCGTCAAAGTTGTTATTGCAAAAAAAAACGTTTTTTACTGTATCATGTATGAATTCATTCTTAAGTAATAGATGAAATAACGGATTTCAACATGTGCCTCGCATTTGTTTTCAAGTCTAATTTTCTTTGCTAATCTGGAATCCATTACACATTGAGCTGCATCCATTCATTTTTACCATTCTCCACATTTCCATTTTTGTCAGGTTTCATTCCAGACCACTGTGCCTGATGAGGATATGTTATGGCTCATCATAATCCATATCTTCCCATGACTAGTGTTCCCTCATCTAGGAGTCTGTGGTCATGTGTCCGCAATAGCACTTTTTGCAGAAGGAATCATATATTTGCATTTACTATTTTTCACAGGACTCCCTGTAATCAGATTAACATGTTCAAAGCAGTATTTGGGAGGAGTAGGAAAGAGGAGAAGAGGAGCAGGAGGGATCCAGGTAAGAAAGAGAACAAACAACAACATCAACAACACTGCACCCATTACAGTTTGTGCCAGGTTAATAGACACTCACAGGGAACAAACACCTTTTCACTGACTATAATAGTGTCACTTGATTTTGTTGATAAAAGGCTGGGTCGAAATTTCTACCGATAGCCTACTGATGGATTTCCGGTTCTGGGAGCCATGGGGATGGTTCTGGAATCTGGGTACTGTCTCTGTTGTATCAGTCTCGGAGCAGAGATAGTTTCTGGCGAAGTGAAACCAATCCTCGACGTTAGTAGGACTCGCCCTAATTGAAGACGGTAGCTACTTGGCTGCTCTGAATTTTCTGTCCCCGGGTGTTTGAGTATAGAGCCATTTCAATTAGCCTAATTAAGGAGTGAATGCTGCGTCCCACTGCTGTAAGTTGCTCTCAGACCTAAAGTGTGTCACGACTCACGAGAAGTTGGAGTGGGTTAAACAAACAGCCCTGACCCACAAAAAGAAGATACTGAAAAGATCAATAACATTTTTGGTCATAAGGGACATACTGTACACTGACTATATAAAACATTAAGAACACCTGCTCTTTCCATTACACAGACTGACCAGGTGAATCCAGGTGAAAGCTATGATCCCTTATTGGTGTCACTTGTTAAATCCACTTCAATCAGTGTAGATGAAGGGGAGGAGACAGGTTAAATAATGATTTTTAAGCCTTGAGACAATTGAGACATGGATTGTGCATGTGTGCCATTCACAGGGTGAATGGGCAAGACAAAATATTGTGAGAATACAAGACAAAAAAGTGCCTTTGAACAGTATATGGTAGTAGATGCCAGGCACACCGGTTTGTGTCAAGAACTGCAACACAGCTGGGTTTTTCACGCTCAACAGTTTCCCGTGTGTATCAAGAGTGGTCCACCACCCAAAGGACATCCAGCCAACTTGACAAAACTGTGGGAAGCATTTGAGTCAAAATGGGCCAGCATCCCTGTGGAACGCTTTCAACACCTTTCAGAGTCCATGCCCTGATGAATTGAGGCTGTTCTTGGGTGCAGCTCAATATTAGGAAGGTGTTCCTAATGTTTGGTATACTCAGTGTATAGCTACAGTATATAGCTTTTTCGTACAAGTTTTAAATAATTTTAGTCAACCCTCTTTATTTTGGTAGGCTATAATCTATTATTCAGATTGATGCTGGGCTCCGTGTGCTTCCGCTGTGGGGTCGTGCCTATTTCCAGTAGTTATGTAGCTACTAGCTAGCTCCATTCTGTGAGGTAACAATAAGGGTGTTGTCAGTATCTCATAACGTGAGTGTTCACCCCTAGAGAAGTCTGGGCGAAATCAGAACGCACTGCAGATATATGGGTACAAAGTGAACATATTGCACATGAAATATTTAATGCATCTAATGTTGGCCAGCTACAGAACTCAAAGAAGTGTGTCAGTCTCATCTACCATCTTCCATGAAAGCTACCATTAATGCTTCTAGATCATTAGATTTAGTCCAAAAGGTGGTCTACCATGCTAATAATGGCATGTACATTTTTAATCATTTTCGATGTTGGACATAAAAAACTGTAAAATCACCAGGAAATCAGCTCAAAGTGATTTTAATGTAGGAAATCTGTTCCCAAGTATTCCCACGTATAAATAGAAGCATATGTGATCGTATCCCAATGTAATCAAAGTTTGAAATTATTCTTTTTTTGTTTAATACTATATCTGTTTGGGATTACTGCGGTCAATTTGCAGTGTACAAATTATTTATAACAATTTTCCGGTCGCCCGACCATCCGCTCAAGGAAAGATTGGCCCACGGCTGAATGTAATTGGCGACCCCTGGTCTAAGCCTATGGGTACATGATGAGCAGCATATGTTTCCCATAAGGCTGTGGTCTGTGTGTGTGGCCTGGAGGCTCGCTCAGAGGGATCAGAGAAGGAGCATGGAAACTTTGCAGCATGATTATGAGCCCTGAGTTTACAACTACTTATAATCAAGTTATAGCAATTCCCTGCCTAGTAATGCTGGCTTTGTCCATAACCTGTAAATTCTGCTTTTTAGCTCTGTGTATCCTTGCAGATTGTCGTTCAAATACATTATATAACGTAGATGACCATCTGTCTCCCTTCTTGTCTTCCACAGGAATGAGGTTACTGTATAAACCATGCAACATTTCAATGGACTGCTTTAATGTGATTTTGTTGTAGCATTACATACTACTCCAGCCCCATTAATACTGTGTTATTATTACACTCTATGCATCAGGCGGAGCCAGTAACTGCAATGCACCCGCACATCATTGCAACTGTGCAGTGATTACATTTAGCATAGAGAGGAGACAGAAGTGGAACAGACTTTCCTCAAAGACCTGGGCTGCCAGTAGGTGGTCCGCTCTTCAAAGAGCCTGTACTAGACTTCAAGAATAGATCCGGTCTATAATGCTAGGGATGTCGTGCACATATTATTGCTCCAAAACATGTATTTGATGATCCTGTTTAAAGGGATAACCCACCCCTAGAAATAAACATTATTAAACTCCTATAAATTTGGTGAAAGCCTATGTTCTATCAGTGGGTTAAAAAAGATGTTTCCCCAAGATTTAACTTCTAAGTGGTCCATCTGTGAAATCAGGAAATCGTGTAGTAACGAGTCATAGCCACATGGTTCTCGTCATTGGAGATAGGGGGTAACACACTATCACATTTCATAATGCTTTTCTGTGCTCAATCTAAACAGTGTACCAAATGATTCAACTCAGTTTCTCCTTCAAGTACCATCCCACAATGCGCCCTGTCTGTGGGAAAGGTGGGAAAGGGCCATTGTTGCCATAGCAACATGCTCTGCACTCACTCTGGGCAGAGATGAACTGCAAGTTGAACTCGGTGAGATAGACTCCTAAATTGATAGTGCAGTTTGTTTAAGCGATTTTACAGATAGCAAGCTACTTCACATGCTGATATTGACTTTGGTATTATTGTGTGGAGCTACGTTTGCTAATTAGCTACTTAGCTAGCTAACTAGCCAGCCAGCCCAGAGAGAGAGCATTGCATTGTGGGTTTTGTAGTCGACTTGAGCTGCAACAGATTTCCACTACGGTTTTCACAAAATAAAACATTTGTTCACAAAAAATATTGTTTTCACATATTAGTGCTATTTAACACTGTTAATCATAGGAATTAGTGTTTTGGGGTGGATTATCCCTTTTGATAGGCCCTATTATTGATTACAGTTTCATTTGCTCTCTCTCTCTCTCTCTCTCTCTCTCTCTCTCTCTCTCTCTCTCTCTCTCTCTCTCTCTCTCTCTCTCTCTCTCCTCTATTCCGACCCCTTTAAACTGTCTCACCTTTCCCACTCTATCTCCCCCTCCTCTCGCTAGCGGTGGTCGCTGATTACCACAGCCACAGTATCCAACGAAGGGGTGCTGGTGCTTGGGTGACCAACTACCAGGAGCCTAGCCGTTCCCACCACCCCCACCCCTCAAGGGGCAGGCCGAGGGGGGAAAGCTGGCTAAGGGGGAGTCCATCTCCCTGCCTTCCTCGCCCCTGGTCCCTCGCCACTCCTACATAATGCCCTCACATATGGGCATCAAGTCCCCAGGTACTGTAACAGCCATCCACCACGCTTTTGTTCTCCTAATGAACACACGCACACATACATACACACACACACACACAGAGATGAATATACTTTAATCATTCTCTTTTTTGCAGGTCATCTTGTTCTTGTTGCTATGTTCGTTGCTAGCCTAGCGACGAGTCCCGCTCATTGCATATTGATCACATGTTCTGTTCTGTAGCTCCCACGGTTCTGACAGGCTCTTGTGTGCTCTTTGTAGAGATTAGGTTCTGATTGCTCTGCCTGGTTTTTAAGCCCAGTGGGTTTATAGCACAGCCAGTACATGCCTAATGATTGATTAAGGGCTATTCACACAGCTAGCACTTTATTTCCCCTGGGAAATATTGTAGATTATGCTAAAATCTCATTGTCAAATGTACATGCTGTTCAGGATGCAGTACATCAATAACAACAACTCACAGTATCTCCAAGGATTGACGGCTGGGGAAGTTTAGAAAGCAAATAGGCACTTTAGTTTATGTCATTAGTTTTTTGAGTATTTCTACCATGCCGTGATTTCTTAGTGGCAGGCCAGGCCTATGTAGTAGCTGGGTTTCTGCTCTCTACCGTTCAACTTCTTACTCACTGACCCAGCGTGCCTCTGCTAAGTGCCCAGCCCCGCACTGCGCATCTCTGGAAAGGAACTGTTTACCTTTTTTGAAAGATTATGCTTTTAGATGTCTTCAGTGTTCGTGTCTGCAGCATTCTAGCTGAGTAACACTAGGTGGCAGTGCAGTGTGCATCAAGCTGAAGCTCTGAGTTTACAGTAATAGTGTGGACCTTTACCTCAACACACACACGTTGACAATTTTA
>NC_140025.1:5018256-5041578 GCF_964263955.1 Coregonus lavaretus
GTTTGCTGACGACACAACAGTGGTAGGCCTGATCACCGACAACGATGAGACAGCCTATAGGGAGGAGGTCAGAGACCTGGCAGTGTGGTACCAGGACAACAACCTCTCCCTCAATGTGAGCAAGACAAAGGAGCTGATCGTGGATTACAGGAAAAGGCGGGCCGAACAGGCCTCCATTAACATCGACGGGGCTGTAGTGGAGCGGGTCGAGAGTTTCCACATCACCAAAAATCTATCATGGTCCAAACACACCAAGACCGTCGTGAAGAGGGCACGACAACACCTTTTCCCCCTCAGGAGACTGAAAAGATTTGGCATGGGTCCCCAGATCCTCAAAAAGTTCTATAGCTGCATCATTGAGAGCATCCTGACCGGTTGCATCACCGCCTGGTGTGGCAACTGCTCGGCATCTGACCGTAAGGCGCTACAGAGGGTAATGCGTACAGCCCAGTACATCACTGGGGCCAAACTTCCTGCCATCCAGGACCTATATACCAGGCGGTGTCAGAGGAAGGCCCTAAAAATTGTCAAAGACTCCAGTCACCCAAGTCATAGACTGTTCTCGCTGCTACCGTACGGCAAGCGGTACCATAGCGCCAAGTCTAGGACCAAAAGGCTCCTTAACAGCTTCTACCCCCAAACCATAAGACTGCTGAACAATTAATGAAATGGCCACCCGGACTATTTACATTGACCCCCCCCCCCCCTTTGTTTTTACACTGCTGCTACTCACTGTTTATTATCTATGCATAGTCACTTTACCCCTACCTACATGTACAAATTACCTCGACTAACCTGTACCCCCGAACATTGACTCGGTACCAGTACCCCCTGGATATAGCCTCGTTATTGTTATTTTATTGTGTTACTTTTTATTATTTTTTACCTTAGTTTATTTAGTAAACATTTTCTTAACTCTTTCTTGAACTGCATTGTTGGTTAAGGGCTTGTAAGTAAGCATTTCACAGTAAGGTCTACACCTGTTGTATTCAGCACATGTGACAAATACAATTTGATTTGATGTCATGGTGACTTTTTATGTTGATTTCACATTGAATTCACGTTAGTTGACAACTCAACCAAATGTAAATCAAAAATAGACGTTGAATTGACGTCTGTGCCCAGTGGGTTGAAGCGTGCTAAGATTTGATTGAACAACCTTCTGCCAGACAGAACCAAGTGTGCTCCAGCTCCCAGTCTATTGCACAACCCAGTGTGCATGTTTTTCACAGAAAGAGAATATGTATCAGAGTGCTAATGTACAAGGGGGCTATGTGACAGTTGCTGTGACCATGGTTGGTTTGCTACTTTACTTCCATTAAGCTGGATAATGGAGGGTGACATTACAGGATTCGTTTAGTTCAGTTCATATCCTGTTTTGATTTCTATCCAAGATGGCACCCAACTATCCTGGCATTGACAGTCTCTTTTTCTTTCCCATTTGTAATGTACACCCTTGAATCAAACATTGAACTATTCTCTGGTTATCTGAACGTACAGGAGCTCCAGTCAGAGTCAGATCTCTTGCAGGCAGTCCAGCCCTGTGTGCCACCAAGCGTCTGTTTATCCTTCTGTCTCTCTCACTGTCTGTGATTAACAGCTCTGCATGTGATCTCTGCTGTGTAGGAAAGGTGCTGGTGCCTGCCTTTCATCTAACCAGTCAGCTTGTTTCATCATCACCCCTTGTCTGAGAGATGGAGGAAGTTGTGACTTTAGGGGGAGAAGAGAGGAGAGATATGCAATAGTGAGGTGGTGGTGACTGTTTCCTCTTATTTACTTACTATGTATTGCATCATTTCTATGGTTCATATAAGAGAACAATGGATTATGTGGAGGCGGGGAGAGGATATCGACAGTGAGAAGGAAAGAATGGGGCGATCCTGAGGGCTTGAGAGAGGGGGAGAGGGATGGAGAGGATGCATTGATGGAGGGATACACTCTTAAAAAAAAGGTGCTATCTAGAACCTAAAACGGTTCTTCGGCTGTCCCATAGGAGAACCCTTTGAAGAACCGTTTATGGTTCCAGGTAGAACCGCTTTGGGTTCCATGTAAAAACTACATGGAACCCAAAAGAGTTCTAGCTGAAACCAAAAAGGGTTATACCTGGAACTAAAAAGGGTTCACCTTTTTGAACCCTTTTTTCCAAGAGGGATTGAGGGGAAAGATGGATGAGAAGGTGTCTAACCCCAGAAGGGTTGTGAGTACCTAACAACTAACAAGCTGTGTATCTGCCCTCCCACATTCCTTCCCTTCCTCCTTATCTCTCCCAATAGTAGCTCTGTTTCCTAGACATCATCATATTTTCCAACTCACTATTGTATGTAAACAGGATATAGAGGTGCCGTATTGAACACCCTCTCCTCATCCTCTTCTGCATCTGTACAGTGGTGTAGATGACCTAGAGGTGAAAGGTCATGGCATCAGGCCCGTCTCAGTGATGTATCGACGCACCATATTGCTCATCTCAGCCAATCTGTCCGGGCGGGGCAGCCAGTGCCAGAGACAGCAGTGGAGGCGGTGCAAAGGCGCCTACCCTCTGCTGGAGACCAGGGCTGAGCTGAGCTCATTGAGATTCTACGCCTGTCTCCTAACCAACCGGGAGCACTGAGCAGGCACACACACATACACATATGCACACACACACACACACACATATGCACACACACACACACACAGAGCTACCTCAGTCGTGCAGCCAGGGACTGAGAAAGCCACAGCCTCTTCATCGGTAATGAGGCCGACCAGCGCTGCTGCTGCTGCTGCTGACCTGTGGATGCATACATTAACCTCTCCTCCATTTGGCATAGTATACATTATCCTCCATCCAATCGACATAGCCAGGTAGGAGGAAAGGCAGGAGGGAGGAACTGAGCTGGACTGAGCTGAACTGGGCTGGGCTACAGAACGGTGTGTGTGTTTGGTGTGGTTGTGTCGTGCTGCTCACAGAGATCCGCTCGTCTGTCATCTCTCTCCATCTGTCCTCCAGAGCTGCACGCGGAGCTCCAGCCCAGCTCCTCCTCCTCCTTCTCAACCCAGGAACTGATGACCAGGCTGGGCTTCTTACTGGGAGAAGGGACCCCAGCCTCGCCTAGCAACCCCATGGAGGACCGGAGAGAAAAGAAGGTATGTGAAATGAAAGATGGTGGGAAGGATGGGTAGAAGGAAGGAGTGAGAGTGACTGAGAAAGTCAGATGTCAGAAATATGGAAAGGAGGCTCATATGTTTTCTTTTCAGATGTGAATGTGAAAATGTTGTTTTTTACAGATGGTTGAAGTGAGGAATTTTTGTATGGTTTCTTTAATTAGATTTAAAGGCAATGCTCTGTATGATAATCAAGATTGAGAGTTTGTTTTTGTTTAGAAGCTGCAATTTTAGAAACTACAACTTTGAGGGCAAATTACCAGTTGAAAAACTAAATCCGAGGCACTCTTGAGTTAATATTTGAAAGCATATACTGTAATGGCATTTTCTTTATGGAATGTGTATGTAAGGTGATGTGAGTTGAATATCTTTTAATCTTGATGCATTGGCTCGACATATGCTGTTGAGCCTGCAGGAGGTTTATATACTGTGCTGTATCATTCTACCACCATTAGAGCGTTGCCCCACTTTCCTAACCTCCTTCCTCCACCTGAGCTCCAGATATAGCCAGTTTTAGGGAGACAACGTGTCGGCTGTGAGCAGTGTACCGTGTCCTGGTTAAGATAAATGATGGGGTGGTAAGGTGGGAGTAGCACTGAGCTGATTCGTCTTTTCGTCAGAAACGCTGGTTGCTGGGGTGAGTGGAGACATATAGGATCTAGGAAATGTAGGGTTAGGGCGTTGTTGGAGACATATGTTGGATACATATGTTGGAGACATATGAAGAAGGATGCAGATATTGGGGTTTGGGGACATTGGGAGGAGGAGGGGGACATTGACTCACACACACACACACACACACACACACACTTATATACAATGACCTAAATATCATGCATTAACCTGCGGACAGCTGGAAAGGGGGCCAACAGGGTCTATACCTCTGATAATACTTGTCCATAGATAGAGCTTTAAATAAAACACCTCTGTCTCTCTTTTCTCTGCACTCTTTCTCTCTTCTCTTGCCAACCTTTCTATCCATCTCTCCTCCCTTTCTACCTGACTGATATCTCCTACTCCCCCCTCTCCTCTTTCTCTCTCCCACTAGTGTAATGTGTCTGGCCAGGCGGTGAGCCCGTGCTCCACATTGACCTGCAGCACTACGTCTCCATGCTCAGACAGCCCCAGCTCCACCCTGGGTAGTAGCAGTACCGGGGGGCCACCCCCCTGTCTCCCCAATCCCAGCCCAGGTGGGACCCTCCTCAGCCCCAGTCCCTGCCAGAGCCCCAGCTCCACACTGGAGAGCCAGGATAGTGGAATCATAGGTGAGTGGCTTATATACACCATCATCACATTTTAGCAGACACTCTTATCCAGAGCAACTTACAGTTAGTGAGTGCATATATATATATTTATATTTTATTTTTTCATACTGGCCCCCCGTGGGAATTGAACCCACAACCCTGGCGTTGCAAGCACCATGCACTACCAACTGAGCTACACGGGGCCCATAGTTGGATCCATTTAAATTCAGGTATTTTCTTCTCACCTCCTGAGAAATAATGGATAAGTGCACACGATTGAGAGATCTATATGGGAGGAAAAAAACACCATCTGATCCTTCCATTGGTCATCAATATATCTCAATAATATATCTCATTGCTCACATTGTCAATAATCCTGACTAAGATAAGGGCCTCAGCACTGACTGAAGAAATAGAGATTGATGATAATTGTTTCACCTTGCTTTGAGTTCTCAGTCAAGGCTTTCTATCTCCCACCCCAACTCTCTCTCTCTTCTTGCCTGTGCCGCTTTAGTCTCGAGGCTTCAGTTCCCTCTTGACAAAACTGGGACGTTGCTGTCTTTGCTGCGTATGGGTCTGGACTTTCTAAAATAGGACACATTTCTCCCTAAATAGAGCTTTTATTTATAGGTAAATACAAAAGGGCAAGGGGTGCACAGTACAAGCATTTGATTGTGATGATGTCGATGTGTGACTGATGACTCTCCCCTGTTGATGTGATTGATGATCTGCCTCTTACTCTTTAACTCAGGACAGTGTCACTGCCAATAACGTACCAGACTGGAAAACTAAAGTGAACTGAAGCAGAGTTTGATCTCATCCTAAATGACAACTAATCCTAACTTGATCTCATCCCAAAGGCACTTAGTCAACAGTTAGGTTTTGTTGTTTGTATTCACCTTACCCCTGTCTACTCCCTCTGTGCATCAGCTACCATCACCAGCTCTTCTGAGAATGAGGATCGCGGTGGCTCCACGCTGGATCTGAGCAAAGACGGCAGCTGGAGGGGCGCTGGGCAGGGCGGGCACCGAGGCGACTCCTGCCCTCCTGTCGCCAAGGACGACCTGCCAGGGCCCAGCGAGGCCCCGCCCAGGTCTGAAATCACCATCGAAGGGGAACCCAAAACTCCACCCCCAGCCAAGAGGCCCCTCCCACAACGCCACACACACAGCACTTCT
This sequence comes from Coregonus lavaretus, assembly GCF_964263955.1. NCBI lineage: Eukaryota > Metazoa > Chordata > Actinopteri > Salmoniformes > Salmonidae > Coregonus > Coregonus lavaretus. The sequence goes on from NC_140025.1 coordinate 5,023,820, forward strand.
TCTCTGGTGATGCCTCGCCCTAACTCTGTGGCAGGTGAGTGACCATCTCATGCCTCTGACTGGTGGTGTCTCAATAGTCTCAGCTAGTCTCCTTTCCTTGTGTCCTTTCCACTATGATTACTGGCCTAGCAGTGCATGATAGATGAAAGCAGTATGTTGGAGATCTATCCAGTCCTTTTACCTTTTAGTGGTGATGAGGGAAAGGAGATGAGGAAAGGAGATGAGGAAAGGAAGCCATGAAAGACAAGTGAACAGCTCTACCTTGACCAGGTGTCTAGAACCAATCGGTTTTGTGGTAAAGCTCTCTTTCCTCCATTCATTTGTGTAGCTAAAACAGCTGCAGCTGTAGCTTTTCTGACCATGTGGTTTCTGTGATGTGGGAGAGCCATTAGACAGAGCTGCTTTCTGTCTAGTTTCTATCATTAGATGAGGACGGATACAGGATTAAATCACTGGAGGATGAAGACGGTGAAAGCTACCAGCTACAGTATTCCAAGAGGATTTACGTTGTTATCCTACATCTGTTTCTCTTCTGTGTTTGAGAGAACAAGAGACAACTTTTCCTTCGTTAGATTTGGAGAGCGGGGGAAACGGTCTCTCCAGGGAGTGGATCCAGTGAAATGCCTGACAGACTTCTACTGTTGTTGGGGATGCTGCTCGAGAATAACTTTAATAACTTGAAATGAGCATGCATAGTATTATTTGTTTAAATAGACCTCACTTTGAGGTTGTGATGGGAAAAAGAGAGATGGGAGTAACACAGGACATGTTTGGTTTCTTTCAAAGCCCATGTTACTGTGCTGTTATGGTCCAAGGATAGATGTTGTGTTAGTCCCACGTATGCCTGCTGATTTCAGTATAGCTTGAGAGTTAAGTGGCACTGTGTATGAATAGAATGTCAGTATTCCTGTGGTGCCATTGAAAGAGAGCAGACCCTCTCCACCTCCAGAAAGCACTTGCCATTCAACTGCCACTATAACTTTGGTCATAGTGCTCTAAGATTATTATTATACCAACCAACATGTATTCGAGGTGGAAGATTGTGGAAAATTGTAGTGTATCTCTGTATCTCTCAGCTCAATGGTTCTAACGATGAACAATAGCCTGGCCCAGCCTCCAACCACATTCTCCAAGATCCAGGTGTGACTCACCACTAGATTGGACATGATGGGGGTGATGTAGGGGTTGTAACATGGTGTTCCAGTGGGTGAGGTGAAGTTTAGCGCCATACGGGTGATTCCCTGGTCAACTTCCACGCCTGTCCTGTGAGCTGTGCAGTACGTGTCACAGAGCAGAGCAACGTGACATTCCCCGTGTGATTCCACTCTCAGGGGATTAAAGGTCTCTTGGAATGCCAGATTACACTGTAGTACAGGAGGCTAGGCCGCACACTAAGGATTGATATACTGTATAAGGTGTAGAGATCAGTCTGGAATGAATGAATGAATGAATGAATGAATGAATGAATGAATGAATGAATGAATGAATGAATGAATGAATGAATGAATGAATGAATGAATGAATGAATGAATGAATGAATGAATGAATGAATGAAAGAGAGAGAGAGAGAGAGAGAGAGAGAGAGAGAGAGAGAGAGAGAGAGAGAGAGAGAGCGAGCGAGTGGACGGCCGCTGAGTTCGTAGTATGGCTTGATCATAACAGCCATAGTTCTTTGCCTTGCCACGCGGAACAAAAGGCGGTATTAAATACCTTTGAGATGCTTCAATCACAGCTTTACTACAAATACGGTGATTAACTTGAACTCCACCATGCCCCTATAAGCCTCAAGCCCATCTAGCTCTGGTCCTAGCTACTATACCACAGTTACTGCAGATTCATTGAACGCACATGCACACACTTATGTGCACACACACACACACAGACAGAACATCTGTATACATCTATCTACAGCCTCCCTATCCAGATATTACTGTACTGCTATATCACATCCAGACCCCTACAAGCAGATCGTTTCCCATAGGAAATTACTGTAATCTAGTTAGCTGCTTCTGCCAGGCTTGAATTCATAAGCCACTTCTATTGGATCTCCTCTCACTCACTCATAGCAGAGAGAACTAAGCCTGGTGGAGCAGAGCAGAGAGAACTAGGCCTGGTGGAGCAGAGTAGAGAGAACTAGGCCTGGTGGAGCAGAGTAGAGAGAACTAGGCCTGGTGGAGCAGAGCAGAGCAGAGAGAACTAGGCCTGGTGGAGCAGAGTAGAGAGAACTAGGCCTGGTGGAGCAGAGTAGAGAAAACTAGGCCTGGTGGAGCAGAGTAGAGAGAACTAGGCCTGGTGGAGCAGAGTAGAGAGAACTAGGCCTGGTGGAGCAGAGCAGAGCAGAGAGAACTAGGCCTGGTGGAGCAGAGTAGAGAGAACTAGGCCTGGTGGAGCAGAGTAGAGAAAACTAGGCCTGGTGGAGCAGAGTAGAGAGAACTAGGCCTGGTGGAGCAGAGCAGAGAGAACTAGGCCTGGTGGAGCAGAGTAGAGAGAACTAGGCCTGGTGGAGCAGAGTAGAGAGAACTAGGCCTGGTGGAGCAGAGCAGAGCAGAGCAGAGATAACTAGGCCTGGTGGAGCAGAGTAGAGAGAACTAGGCCTGGTGGAGCAGAGTAGAGAAAACTAGGCCTGGTGGAGCAGAGTAGAGAGAACTAGGCCTGGTGGAGCAGAGGAGAGAGAACTAGGCCTGGTGGAGCAGAGTAGAGAGAACTAGGCCTGGTGGAGCAGAGTAGAGAAAACTAGGCCTGGTGGAGCAGAGTAGAGAGAACTAGGCCTGGTGGAGCAGAGCAGAGAGAACTAGGCCTGGTGGAGCAGAGTAGAGAGAACTAGGCCTGGTGGAGCAGAGCAGAGCAGAGAGAACTAGGCCTGGTGGAGCAGAGTAGAGAGAACTAGGCCTGGTGGAGCAGAGTAGAGAAAACTAGGCCTGGTGGAGCAGAGTAGAGAGAACTAGGCCTGGTGGAGCAGAGCAGAGAGAACTAGGCCTGGTGGAGCAGAGTAGAGAGAACTAGGCCTGGTGGAGCAGAGCAGAGAGAACTAGTGAATTAGGATGGAAGACATCATGTTCTACAGAGCATACATGGACCAGTGTGAATGTCTCATGTTGGTGTACATGTTAAACGGGCTGGTCCTTACAAACACAACATTCTGCTACAGAACAGGGGTAATTGGAGCTGGTCTCTGGACCTGGCTATGTTCCTGACCTGTAGTGAGCTGTTAATATCCCAGGCTGGATGAGGATTCACTTAGCTCATCATCACCATACAACACTGATCTAGTGGTAAACACCCATTTTACTGAGTTGTTGAAGAGTGAGCAAATGAGAGAGAAAGAGAGAGAGGCAGAGAAAGTGAGTGTGTGCTGCAGCTGCAGTGTGTGTCTTTGTGTTTTATCCTTGAGTGTCTTTCTCCAGAATATTTGACGTCACAAAACATAGGCAGCATAAGGGAAGAACTATGACCGAATTGTTTCCCATTTACTCAAGGAAAATAGTCAAAAATCGCTCTCCCTTAAGGCTGAAATACACTACAGGACACCGGGGTTAGCACCCCCTACTCTTATGATAAGTGCCATGGGATCTTTAGTGACCACAGAGAGTCAGGACACCTGTTTAACGTCCCAGCCGAAAGACGGCACCTTACACAGGGAAATGTCCCCAATCACTGCCCAGGGGGATATTTTTGGTATGCTGTTGACCTATGCATTATTTCTGTTCCGCTTTTTAAAATATTTTTTTTTTGCCCTCTCCCCTGGTTGGAGGACCTGGTGGAAAACCTAAAAATTATATATACTGTATATACATATAGCCTCCTCTCATTTGTACTGGACTCCAAGTGCATCGTCAAGTCAACCAATCCCTCTAATCTTAATTCCAACCCTCAGATGTCAACAGACTAGCCCATCTTTCCCAGTATATTACCATTTTACTATTTCCTTTTGCAATACATCCTTGTATTTTACTGTGATGTCTTATGAGGGTCTTGAACCTCTCTATTTGTACAATTTCTACCGATATTGTCCTAAAAATAAATACTTTAACTAAGAGTATAATCATATTTCCCATTGATTGATCGTGGTTTTTCAGATCTCCTAACAGTACTGTTTGTGGGTCCATCTGAAAACAGACATTATGACAACAACAACCACTCCTGGACCTGACTCCAAAAGCGAGCCGCAGATGGACAGTACCAAAATAGATAATCTATTGATTTTCTTTCTTCGTTGCAGTCTGCACAGGGCTGACTGTTCAATGCCCCATATATTGAGCATAATTTTTGTGGCGAAAATGTTATATAATAGTTTAAATTGAAAAGAACAGATTGATGTGTCGAATGTTGTTTTGTATATCAGTTCATAAACCCGATGCCATGTTATTGGGACATCAAAAATCTCTTCCCAATGATCTTGAATTTGATGCAGTATAATTGTCAAACCTCTCGACTTTTAAGTGAAAGTGATATGATTTATACTAGTGATTTTAAGCCATGCATGGTTTTTGATTGGCGGCAGACAAACTAATTCATTCCTTTCTCTTTTGAGTAATTGCCCCTTGCATTTTTGTGGCAGAGCTGCGATGAGTTGGTTAAACTTTTGTATTGAGCATACATCTCCATACACCTTTGTTAATTGCTTGTGTGACAAATTTCAACTGTCCTTACTTTGTCATTCATAAACATGATACCTTTCTTATAATTTTTTTCCAATATAATTGTTCTTTCCTCTATCACTACATTGTAGTTTAGCCATACTATTTGCTGTAATATTTGTTCAGCCTCTTCTGGAGGATGAAATTGGAATTGTAGCCAACTCTGTAAGGCTTCATTTAGAAAGGATGATGCTTTAAACAGGTTTACATTGTCAATCCACCGGAAAAGGTTGGTTTTAATCTGCATAACGGCAAAGAGACCCCTTTTGAACATTGGGTGTGCTTCTCTTAGTAGCCTGCTGGAAAACCAGTTTGGATTTAGATATCATTTCGGTATAATGGAGGTTTTAAGTGAGAGGTTTAATTTCTTAATATTTAATAGTTTTAACCCTCCAGACTTATGTTCGTTATATAAATATGCCTGTTTAACTTGGTCTGGTTTGCCATTAAGGACTAAATTATTATTTTTTTCTCACGAGTCAGCTTTTATTCTCCTGGAGTCGATAGAGCCATGAATAGATACGTAAACTGCAATATCAATAGGGAATTAATCAAGAGTAATTTTCCCGTAGATGGACAGGTGTTTCCCTTGCCACGGTTTCAAGATCCTATCTATTTTCTATCAAAGTTAATAGTTGCAAGATCGTTCGACTTTTCCGGGAAATGTTCACTTGTCATAGTTGGGTTTTAGGCCAGAGAAACTGGAGAAATTATCCAGGTCCTCAATAAGGTACTTGAATCAATCATCATTGATACTTTTGTCTCTAAACCATTCATTTTTAGCCCCTTAATGTTATCATTGGATTGATAACAATAAACAGGTATGGTGATAGAGGGCAACCTTGTTTTACAACTCTTGACAGCTCAGCATTTTCAGAGAAGTAACCATTATTTATATTTTACATAAAGGGTTGTTGTACATGATGTTTACCGATCTTATGAGAGATTCTCGAAAGTTGAAAGAAATCTAGGCACTTATACACTGATTCTAGATGTACTGTATCGAAGGCTTTCTTAAAATCTGCTATAAAGATTATACCTGGTTTCCCTGTATTCTCATAGTTTTCAATAATTTCTAGTAGTTGTCTAATGTTATCTCCTATATATCTTCCTTTTAAGAATCCCGTCTGATTGTGATGAATAATGTCCGGTAGGGCCTTTTTAATTCTATGAGCATTACATTTGGCCAATATTTTTGCATCGCAACATTGAAGGGACTGAGATACTGGGTCTTTGTACTGCCCCCTGGCTCCTGCTTCAGTAGGAGAGAGATCAGTCCCTCTTTTTGTGTGTCCGATAGTTTGCCATTTACAGTATATACAATTAATACAAAAATGATAGTAATGGATCTTTCAGTAGTTCATAAAAAGTTTGATATATCTCTATTGGAATGCCATCGAGGCCAGGGGTTTTCCCCGTCTGAAAGGAATCAATCGCCAACCGTAGTTCGTCCTGTGTAATTAGGCCATCATAAGAGTTTTTACGTGTCACAGATAGTTTAACATTATTTTTTGGGACAAGGATTTCACAAAACTCATCGTCAATTGAGTTTGGAAGAACTTGACAAGAATATTAGTTTAAAATATTTTACTTCTTCATTTAAAAATCTCCTTTGGTGAGATAAGGATTTCTCCATTGTTTGTAACTATTTTCTGTAGGTTATTTTTGGTTGTGTTTCTATGTTGAAGGTTTAAGAAAAACTTTCTCTGTTCTCCATCCAATTTGCTCAGGTTTTTTTTAAATAAATGAAGCCCGATCTTTCCTAAATAAGTTTCTCCTTTTGTTTTGCATCTAGATTATTCAGTGCTTCAGTAGTACATTTATCATCATCTGATGTGTAATGTAAGTTTTTCTATTTCTGATGTAAGTTGTGTCTCCACTGACCCAAACCATGTTAGTTTTGGGGCTGAAAACTGAATTGAGTGGCCTCTAAACATTTAGGGCCTCCCGAGTGGCCCAGTGGTCCCCTGTAGCTCAGTTGGTAGAGCATGGCGCTTGCAACGCCAAAGTTGTGGGTTTGTTTCCCACGGGGGGCCAGTATGAAAATGTATGCACTCACTAACTGTAAGTCGCTCTAGATAAGAGCGTCTCCTAAATGACAAAAAATAAAAAAATGTCTAAGGTACTGCATCGCAGTGCTAGCTGTGCCACTAGAGATCCTGGTTCGATTCCAGGCTCTGTAACAGCCGGCCGCGACCAGGAGACCCATGAGGTGGCGCACAATTGGCCCAGCGCCGCCCAGGGTAGGGGAGGGTTTGGCTGGCAGGGATGTCCTTGTCCCATCGCGCACTAGCGACAAATGTGGCGGGTCGGGCGCAGTGCATGCTGACTCAGTCGCCAGGTGTACAGCGTTTCCTCCGGCACATTGGTGCGGCTGGCTTCCGGGTTAAGCGGGCACCGTGTCAAGAAGCAGTGCGGCTAGGTTGGGTCGTGTTTCGGAGGACGCACGACTCTCGACCTTCGCCTCTCCCATGTCTGTACAGGAGTTGTAGCGATGGGACAAGACTGTAACTACCAATTGGATACCACAAAAAGGGGCTAATTTGTACAAAAATAAAAGCACATTTAAAGGCATACGATAAGTGGGTCCGCTGAACATGTATTGTGCCTGAAGAAATCTGTTATGAATTCCTTCATTTTTGTTAAGAAAGTACTATCTGTCAATAAACCCTGGTTCAATTTCCAATATCCCTGTCCTCGTGGAAAGTCTGTCATAATTACCTGGAGGGATATAAGTTGATGGTCTGATCGCATTCGATCCTCAATCAATATTTTATTCACTTTTGGCTCTATAGAAAAGGATACCAGAAAATAATCAATCCGGCTAGCTTGATTAAGCCTCCTCCAAGTATATTTTACAAGGTCTGGGTTTTTCAGCTTCCAAATATCAGTCAATTCCAACGTCCATAATATTTGTGATCTCTTTGCGCGCCAGAGGGTGATAGTTGGTAGTATGATTGCCTTTACGGTGTATTGATGTACATAAAACTGTATTGTAGTCCCCTAACATTATAATATCATTATTTGTATCTTGGAGACTAATTAGATTATTATACATTTTCTCAAAAAAGTTTGGATTGTCATTATTCGGTCCATATAGATTTATGAGCCACATCTGTTTATCATCAAGTGGTATATTCAAAGCAATCCATCTTCCTTGAGGATCCATTTTAACGGCTTGCACCTTAAGATCTAGATTGTTTTTCAGTAGGATCATAACACCTTTTGAATTCCTTAGTCCATGACAGAAATAGATTTGACCATACCACTCTTTTATCCCAGGCCACTTCATCAGAAGATATTGAATGAGTTTCCTGTAAACAATAAAAATGGTAATTCTTCTCCTTTAGCCATGTGAGAACTGCTCTTATTTTCCTATCATCAGCCAAACCATTAGAAATATAGTTAGCTGTAATTCAATTAATCAATTACCATGATGGGTTACATTATGAGATACTTATCACTATCCTTACCACTTTTTTGAAATACATGTATTTATCCATACTTACCAGTACCACCAGAATCAATACCTGTCCATTATCCACGTAGCTGTACCATGATAGATGCACTGCTAAACATACTGTAGCTCCAACAGACTAAGTAGACCTCCAGTTGTCCTCCAATTTCCCTCCCGAAAATAACTCCCCCCATCCCAGGTAGGGATGTCGTCCCTGTGACTGGCAGACCACCCCCGTACACATGGATCCTAGGACCCCTAAGCAGTTTGGACCGGTCCCTTGAAAAGAGCACAAAGTGCCACTTACAACCAGTTTAGCAGCACTAAGCAGTTCTAACCCTTTGCCTCAGTTGTACTATATCACTTTTGTGTTTGTGTTCATTTTTTTCAGAATACCTTAAATTACTTTCACATTAGACGGATAGTATGCATAATAATGTAGGCACTTCCTCCAAAACGATAGCTACCGTTGACAAAGCAACCGGCAGTAGAAAATCGACATTTAGCAAAACAGATATTATTTTATGTTATAGCTTAAGATTCCATCCTCCCTAATAACACCACCCTATAGCCACGATTGTGGGATGCACACGCACACACACACACACACACACACACACACACACACACACACACACACACACACACACACACACACACACACACACACACACACACACACACACACACACACACACACACACACACACACATCACCTCAAGCTCATGCACACTCAAAAGTAAACTTGCTAAGTAAATGACCTAGTAATCGGTATAGTACATACTCTTGGCAGCACCTCCATGGCAGTAAAAAAAATTGGGCCATTTGGTGGTCAGGTTTGCATATGTGTAGAGCTAGTAAGGAAATCAACATGGCAACCAAGGAACCATAATGCACATACAAGGAGCACAGCATCTGTGCGTGCGGACTACTGATGTGAGGGAGAGCGCGAAGATGAGGAGGACCGGAGGTCAACTTTGATAGCTTGCTACTGCTATAATTGATTTAATGAAAAACAAAATGTTCCGTTGCCCATGATTAAGCTGATTAAGAGTTATTGACCTCACAATAAGCTAGATTCGAGTAACTTTCATAACTTACATCATTTACATTACATTACATTGAAGCGGCAGCTGCGGCACAATCAATCTGAGATGGACAGCGCATGGGTGCTGAAAGTAGGCTAATTCGAGAAAAACTAATTAATTTAAAGTCTTCATTTTAATTCGACTTTACTAAAAACAAGAGGCTTTGTGTTGAAAACCAATTTCTTCCTATTTAAGAAATAAGAGGTAGGCCTACCTGTTTGACAAACTAAATTAATTTGTCGGTCAACTCCTTCAGTCACCATGCACTCCTTAAATATCTCTGTGTCAGTGAAGGGCTTGGTGTGTTAAGTTAAAACCAGGGCTTGAATTGAGGGTTTATGTCATAACTTTAGTGCTATTGTGATGAACTTGTGAGGTAGTTGAAGAGAACCTTTATAGTTCTGAGTAGCTGATTGGCTGACGGTGAGACATGCCTCGCATCTGCTCTTAGCACTGCTCACGCTTGGCTGTAATGGCCGATTTGAGGCATGTCTCACCGTCAGCCAATCAGCTACTTAGAACTATAAAGGTTCTCTTCAACTACCTCACAAGTTAAAAAAATTATCGGGACGCCGTAAGTGCCCGTGAGAGCAATCAACCTCAAATTGGGTGTGTGCTTACAATTTACTGGCTGCGGCGTTACGTTTTACTCTGGCTTTGCTCCGATTTCCTCCGATTTTGAAAAATCTGCCGGGAGCTGATCGGGAGGCCATAGATCGGGTTAAAAACGTGTAGTGTCCGCCCGGCATTAGCTTGAGATTGGAGAACAGTATGTTGAAATGGAGACCGAGCTCCATAGTTACACTGTTTGGCCAAAAAGGGCTTTGTTCATTTTATTCCCAAATGTTTAAGATGTTCTACCTTGAAGGCAAAATGAAAGAAACAACTCTCTATAAAAGCTCTCTTTCCTGCTTTCCCTCATTCTTTATTTTCTACTTCTCTACTTCTCTTCTCCTTCCTTCTGTCTCTCATGTCTTCCCCTGCAGCCACTAGTTCCACTAAGCTGGAGGATCTGAGCTACCTGGATGATCAACGGAGTGCTCCCCAGCGAAGCTCCATCAAACAGCCCTGGAACAGCACAGGGGGAAGGGACACCAAAGGTATGGTACTGTTTGTGTTTCTGTGTGTGTGTGGGGGGGTTGGGTTTGTTGTATTTGTGTGTGTGTGTATGCGTGCATGCAGGCATTTATGCAGGTATGTGTGTGTGTGCAGGGCCGGCACTAGCCTTTTGGGGCCCCCTCCCCACCTCACAGGCAAAACCTTTTAGTGGCCCCCCTCTTGACGGAGGAGTTTTAAATTATATTTTCTGCAATTCTACACATTTTACCATGGTGCGGAGAGAAATTTGTGGAATTTTATAACTCATTTCATTCAATTCTACTCGTTTTGCCATAATATAATAATATAATATGCCATTTAGCAGACGCTTTTATCCAAAGCGACTTACAGTCGTGCGTGCATACATTTTTTTTGTGTACGGGTGTTCCCGGGGATCGAACCCACTACCTTGGCGTTACAAGCGCTGTGCTCTACCAGCTGAGCTACAGAGGACCACCATTTTTCAATCCGCCATGGGGCGGATTGAAAAATGTGCAATATTACAGCCAATTTCCTAAAATTCTACACATTTTGCCATGACTTATGCCGTGTTAATATGATACACTACATGGCCAAAAGTATGTGGACACCTGCTTGTTGAACATCTCATTCCAAAATCATGGGTATTAATATGCTGCTATAACAGCCTCCACTCTTCTGGGAAGGCTTTCCACTAGATGTTTGAACATTGCTGTGGTGACTTGCTTCCATTCAGCCACAAGAGCATTAGTGAGGTCGGGCACTGAGGTTGGGCGATTAGGCCTGGCTCGCAGTCGGCGTTCCAATTCATCCCAAAGGTGTAGTCCTGTGTAGCTCAGTTGGTAGAGCATGGCGCTTGCAACGCCAGGGTTGTGGGTTCGATTCCCACGGGGGACCAGTGTGAAAATGTATGCACTCACTAACTGTAAGATGAAGCTCCCGACGAATAGTTATTGTGCTGACGTTGCTTCCAGAGGCAGTTTGGAACTCGGTAGTGAGTGTTGCAGCTGAGGACAGACGAATTGTATGCGCTATGCACTTCAGCACTCGGCGGCCCCGTTCTGTGAGCTTGTGTGGCCTACCACTTCGCGGCTGAGCCGTTGTTGCTCCTAGACATTTCCACTTCATAATAACAGCACTTACAGTTGACCGGGGCAGCTCTAGCAGGGCAGAAATTTGATGAACTGACTTGTTGGAAAGGTGGCATCCTATGACGGTGCCAAGTTGAAATTCACTGAACTCTTCGGTAAGGCCATTCTACTGCCAATGTTTGTCTATGGAGATTGCATGGCTGTGTGCTTGATTTTATACACCTGTCAGCAACGGGTGTGGCTGAAATAGCCGAATCTACTAATTTGAAGGGGTGTCCATGTATATATAGTGTATCTGAGTGAGCGTGACTAATAAAATCAATGGGGGCCCACTGGAGGTCAGGGACCTTCGTGCCCTTCGTACCCTGTCAGTAATTCAGTTATGATTACTACAGGTTTAGATAGCTGGGTAGACTACCTTACCAATCTACAAATGTTTAGCTGACATGGCCTAATTAAGTGACTGTCAGTGACTGACATAACAAGAGGAAAACTGCTGATGCACAACCAAATTTCGAAATTTCACCTTGTGTATTCTACTATTCTAACTAACGCTTGTTACGAAACCGATTAACTAGCCTGCTAATGTTGTTGCACTCGCTAAGTCTAGGGGTCCTAGGCCTAGTTACATGGTCTGTAACCTGAGTGAATGTGTGCATTTTTGTGAGAAATCAGCGTTTGAGGACCGTGTTGGATACACGTGCCCAGGGAGACAGCAACCTTACCTTGGGTCCAGGGCTAGCTCAGTGTTGACTCCTTTGGGTCGACAAGCCCAAGCGGATTATTATGTTCAGATGGTGACAGGAACAAATATATACAAAAAGGAAAACTACAAACAGGCATGCCTAAGCTAAAGATTCAAAACCAAATGAAAGGCCTCATGGCCACCAAACCAACAAGCAGCCTCACGGCTCTCCAAACTGGCACTCTGACTGACGATCCTCTTATTGGCAGCACCTGATGTGCTTATCAAAGCTCAGCATCTAGACCCGGTTACTGCCACCTGGGGGATGGAGTGTGGAAGTGTATCCTGGATATTATGTCCTAACACTAACCTTCACCCCATATCATAACATGCTCAACAGTAAGTTGAGACCCTGACTGAGACCCTGACTTCGTGCATGCAATTATTGTGTTACAACACAATACACAACTATATTATTGTTGGATACCACAATACTCTTTAAAATGAAGAGAAAGTCATGTTAGTAACCCCCGTGTTCTCTCTTTTCTCTTTGTCCAGCGCGCTTCGCTCCCTTCAAGTCAGGCGACATCATGCTGAAGCCGTTGTTGTTTGAGGTTCCCGCAGTCTCCACGGATGCACCTTTCCAAGGCCGTGATTGGCTGTTCCAGCGGCTAGAGGAGGTCCTAAGGAAGAGTGACACCTGCGAGGGCCGTGGGGCCGTTATCGTCGGCGATGTGGGCTTCGGCAAGACGGCCATCGTCTCGCGACTGGTGGCTCTCAGCTGTCATGGGGGCCACATGCAACAGGTCCCCACCCAGAGCCCCTGCACCTCCCCCAAAAGTAAGAGGCAAACTTCCCTTCTCTGGAGGTACTTTGTTTGAAATTATAAATAGGATGAACCTCTTGAGATGCAACAGCACTTTTTTGAGGAAGCTGCCAGTTCCCTGTGCCCCAGAAGGGAAGGACGAATGGGTTCCCTTCAGCGAAGGGTGATTTAAACGTTTACATTTTTCATTATGAGTTTAACCATTTTCTAATAGGCAAGCCAACCCGTCTACCTTGAGATCAGTCATACTTTTTCAGAGCCGTCACTCTCAAGTATCAGGGTTCATCAGATATTTTGGTCCTAGCGGATGAGCCACAGGAATAAAACCTTTGAAAGCTCTGTCCCTGAAAGCTATGACTGATTGTGTGGTGATTGATGTTACACAAACGCAAGCATTGCTACGTCAGTAGCTAGGTACAGTACCGCACTTTTCTCCCACCATCAATGATCGTGAATGCATACTGCGTATAATTTTCTCGGTCCCCATCCAGCAAATTGATACAGTGCACCATACAGCACGGCAGTAATGACATGAAGTAATGACATCATTTAGGTTAAGAGTAGGAATCTGCTTTGACCTAGTTATAATGCATTATGATAAATGCCTGACGGAGACTGAAGTGATTTGCCATTGTGACTCAGGGCTTTATTGAATTAGCATTGTTTACTGGAGGTATGTTTGGACCCATTATGGAAACCAGCCCACAATGATGCTTTTAACATGCTCTCACGTAGTCACAGCACAAGAAAAATATGATTTTTTTCTAGTCAGGAGTGCTGGTCCTGATAGGGCGATACGTTTTCAAAAAAATATCTAATTGAATGATTGTTATTCTCCTCGAACTTCTCATGAAAAAGAAGTGACAGTCCACGTGTCACCTTGCTGTGTCCGTCTTGCAGGTGGGGATAGGGGGACAGACGGAGCCTCCAAACAGCCGCCCCAGTCCAGCACCCCTATCACAGACCCCCAGCCCAGCCAAACAACCTGCCCCGGGACACCAGAGGCACACAGACACAGAGACGAGGCTGTCAAACGCCTGGCCAGCAAGGTACGATGAGCTACACACACGTCTGCACGCACCCTTGAACGCACACACACACACACACACACACACACACACACCCCCCCCCCCCCACACACACACACATACACACACACACACATACACACATACACACACACACACATACACATACACACACCCCCCCCCCCCCCCCCCACACACACACACACACACACACACACACAAAACTAATAAATACAGGTACCTTAAAGCATGTTTAAGGCCCTTAGGAGACGCATTGCTGTTTTTGTCTTATTCTACAGTATTAAACTTACCACATGTTATTGATAACTAGCAAAGTGGTTTACTGACTTTGGGTGTCAGAGACCCGAAAAATATGTCACTTTACTCATCCAGAGCTAATGTTGCTACTTATCCATAGGATATAGTGGATTTGTCATTTTAAGGAACTATCGCTTTAACAAATGTGTGATGAACATGAATTAATATATTTGATGATGTGATTAGAAAGGAGGAAGGGTGTTTGTTCTCTTAACTTAATCATTCAATGTCGGTACTTTTCTATTGAAATGTAAATAATTGTAACATTCTGTGCCAGATAGAACCTTTCAGATTGACATTTCAGAGCCATAAGGTTCTATATGTGATTGCACCCCCCTAAAAACTGATTTACGAATGTCTTAGTATTTTGAAACTCTGCACTTTAGGTACCTTTAAGGTGAGGACCTTAATGGGTTATGAAAGAAGAATTCACTACAAAACACTTCTGAGATCTGGGATGTGAAAACATTAATGCTCAATATCTCAGAACTCTGCTTTGCGCAGATAGAACTTTATAGCCCCATGGTCTCGTAGTCTTGTTTCTTGAATCACTGCCAATAGACCACCTCCTAATTCCTCTATAATTGGTCTCAGAGATGAAGAGATGGAGATAATTGCAGCTTCACCTAGTAGTATTAAGAGGGAGGGTTTAGTTGGACAAATTGGGTTCCAAGGCAACTGGAGGAGGTTTCTGACTGACTGTGTTTGGCATCCATCTGTTTGTGGAGGTTTTGCCCTTTTGATGAGTTCCTGAATTAAAGATGACCGCTGGGTGTATGGATACTTCTCCATCCTCAACTAAATTAACAAGATGGTTCTGTTAGCTGTATGTTCATCTCATTACTGATATGGTGAATCATTAAAAAGTATGACTGCTGTGAGTAGTATTACCTTTTATGGTTACCGCAGTTGATCATGTCCTTTTGGTTGCAGATTCCACATCAGACCCTCGAGTTCCGAAGACCGCAGTCCTGTCGGTTTTTGTTTCTTAGGAAGAGTGTGTTTACTCTTGACATCTCTGCCTTGTAGGTCCCTGTTGCGTCAAGTGGATCCGTCATGGCTGCTTGATTAGCCAATCTGTTAATTAGCAACTCATCGCAGACACTTTAGCCTCATGTAGAGAAACAAATGCTGATTTGTGAGATGGAGATATTCAAAGTTGGTTGAGGGTTTACTTCTCTGGAAAGTTCAAGACACTCATTGCGTTCAAAACGGGTTGAAAAAGCATTATTGAAGTGCTCAGTTAGGGGGGGCCTCTCTCTCTCTCTCTCTCTCTCTCTCTCTCTCTCTCTCTCTCTCTCTCTCTCAATTCAATTTCAATTTCAGTTTAAGGGCTTTATTGGCATGGGAAACGTGTGTTAACATTGCCAAAGCAAGTGAAGTAGATAGTAAACAAAAGTGAAATAAACAATAAATATTAACAGTAAACATTACACTCAGAAGTTTCAAAAGAATAAAGACATTTCAAATGTCATAGTATGTATATATACAGTGTTGTAACAATGTGCAAATAGTTAAAGTACAAATGGGAAAATAAATAAACATAAATATGGGTTGTATTTACAATGGTGTTTGTTCTTCACTGGTTGCCCTTTTCTTGTGGCAACAGGTCACAAATCTTGCAGCTGTGATGGCACACTGTGGTTTTTCACCCAGTAGATAAGGGAGTTTATCAAAATTGGGTTTGTTTTCGAATTCTTTGTGGATCGCTGTAATCTGAGGGAAATATGTGTCTCTAATATGGTCATACATTTGGCAGGAGGTTAGGAAGTGCAGCTCAGTTTCCACCTCATTTTGTGGGCAGTGTGCACATAGCCTGTCTTCTCTTGAGAGCCAGGTCTGCCTACGGCGGCCTTTCTCAATAGCAAGGCTATGCTCACTGAGTCTGTACATAGTCAAAGCTTTCCTTAAGTTTGGGTCAGTCACAGTGGTCAGGTATTCTGCCACTGTGTACTCTCTGTTTAGGGCCAAATAGCATTCTAGTTTGCTCTGTTTTTTTGTTTGTTCTTTCCAATGTGTCAAGTAATTCTCTTTTTGTTTTCTCAATGATTTGGTTGGGTCTAGTTGTGTTGTTGTTGTTGTTGTCCTGGGGCTGTGTGGGGTCTGTTTGTGTTTGTGAACAGAGCCCCAGGACAAGCTTACTTAGGGGACTCTTCTCCAAGTTCATATCTCTGTAGGTGATGGCTTTGTTATGGAAGGTTTGGGAATCGCTTCCTTTTAAGTGGTTATAGAATTTAACGGCTCTTTTCTGGATTTTGAATAATTAGCAGATATTGGCCTAATTCTCTCTCTCTATTGGCCTAATTCTCTCTCTCTCTCTCTCTCTCTCTCTCTCTCCTCTCTCTCTCTCTCTCTCTCTCTCTCTCTCTCTCTCTCTCTCTCTCTCTCTCTCTCTCTCTCTCTCTCTCTCTCTCTCTCTCTCCTCTCTCTCTCTCTCTCTCTCTCTCTCTCTCTCTCTCTCTCTCTCTCTCTCCAGGTGGTGGCCTACACTTCTGCCAGGCTGACAACACCTACACCTGCCTGGTCCCAGAGTTTGTCCACAGTGTCGCCGCCCTGCTGTCCAGAGCACCACAGCTCAGCGGCTACAGGGAGCTACTGCTAAAGGAACATCATATACAGAGCATGCTCAGTCTGCGCTCCTGTGTCCAGGACCCCATCGCTGCCTTCCGCAGGGGAGTCCTGGAGCCCTCGTCAACCTGCGCAGGGTAGCTACTAACTTACTCCTGCAGCCTCCATGTTCTCACCCATGCTTCAAAACCCCCACCCCTTCATCAACTTTTGTATGTGTACACTGCAGCTCCTACTCACCACCCTACACGTCATTCCCCCCCTCCTCCCCCTACAGTTAGCCAAATTGCCATGTGCCCCCTGAAACAGTTGATTAGGACTCCCTGGTGGGCTCCTAGATCATTTTGGGATACAAGGTCACTGATTAAAAACGCTACAGACCGTGACACAATTTGAACTTAAAAAACAACATAACTTCAAACAACAACCTTTTTCTCTGTGCCAGTATCCATATCAATCAATATCCTAAGGTTGCATTTACACAGGCAGCCCATTTTGATATTTTGCCCATTTGTTTGAAAATAGCTGATCTGATTAGTCAAAAGACCAATTAGTAAAACAAAACAAAATCAGAAAATGCAGTATTTTAGCAATGATCAGCATTATAAGGCTGCTTATACACAGGCAGCCAAATTCTGATATTTTTACACTAATTAGTCTATGGACCAATTAGATCAGTACTTTTGCCAATAATTGGGCAAAAGATCAGAATTGGGCTGCTGTGTAAACGCAGACTCAGTGCTTTAATCCAATGTATTATTCTTACTGTATAGGAAAAACAAGAGGGCAGGACTTGCAAGGTCATAACAGCAAAGGCCATATCAACGTAATAGACCATCTCTGTAAAAGCCAGTGTGTCTCAGTCTATCTCATGATAGAGTAGCCAGTCAGCCTAATCAATAGGTTGTTAGTTCAGTAGCCTCCACCACTGGCTCGTTATAGAGGAATCAACATGTCCTCCGTCTTTATGATGTGGATTAGTA
>NC_140025.1:5041778-5076778 GCF_964263955.1 Coregonus lavaretus
TACTTATTTTTCCCATGGTCAAATACCTTTACAGGTATAGATGTTAATTATAGATTGATGATTGAGCTTCTCACTTCCTGTGTCTGTCTCCTGTAGCCAATCACCACTGGCGGGGTGACCTATCGCGATCAGCCGTGGCATAAGGACTGCTTCCTGTGCACTGGTTGTAAGCAGCAGCTGTCTGGCCAGCGGTTCACCTCTCGGGACGACTTTGCCTACTGCCTGAACTGCTTCTGCAATCTGTATGCCAAGAAGTGTGCCTCCTGCACCACCCCAATCAGTGGTACGTATGATCACTCACATTGGCTCATCCTCACACATACCTGTAGACTCTGGAGTCAATCGTAACTTCCACTTATGTCAAATATCCACTTAGTCATGCATCGATGTCAATGGAAGACTAAGTGAAAATTCAACATAAGTGGAAGTTAGGATTCACCCCTCTATGATTAGTTAATTATACACTGAGTGTACAAAACATTAGGAACACCTGCTCTTTCCATGACATAGACTGACCAGGTGAATCCAGGTGAAAGCTATGATACCTTATTGATGTCACGTGTCAAATCCACTTCAATCAGTGTAGATGAAGGGGAGGAGACAGGTTAAATAAGGATTTGTAATCCTTGAGACAATTGAGACATGGATTGTGTATGTGTGCCATTCAGAGGGTGAATGGGCAAGACAAAATATTTAAGTGCCTTTGAACGGGGTATGGTAGTAGGTGCCAGGCGCACTGGTTTGAGTGTGTCATGAACTGCAACGCTGCTGGGGTTTTCACGCTTAACAGTTTCCCATGTGTATCAAGATTGGTCCACCGGCCAACTTGACACAACTGTGAGAAGCATTGGAGTCAACATGGTCCAGCATCCCTGTAGAGCGCTTTCGACACCTTGTAGAGTCCATGCCCAGATGAATTGAGGCTGTTCTGAGGGCAAAAGGGGATGCAACTCAATATTAGAAAGGTGTACACTCAGTGTATATTCGTACAGAATCAATAGGGACAGGACTTTTTCCATACCATGTGACAAAAAAAACCTGACTCTGGTTCCTCATCCCTACACTCCATACTCTCCACTTCTATTCACTCCTATTCAAAACATTCTTTAGTAACGACCCCAAACTCAAGGTCCCTTACTTACAGTGAGGTTACATATTAACTAGTCAGTTGATCTATCTATCTGGTGTTATAGAGCCATGGCACTCAGCTCATGGGTTTTGAATTTCTTCCAGAAAATGTACTTACTCAATATCTATTCGAATATTATTACATTAGTGATCCGAAGTAATTTTTAAGGAAGTGCGCCAGACAGTGTTCCCATGCTCACATCTTTCTCCATCCCTCCCTCTCTGTGCCTGTCTCGTCTTGCTTGTGCAGGTCTGGGGGGCAGCAAGTACATCTCGTTTGAAGAGCGCCAGTGGCACAATGGCTGCTTCAACTGCAAGAAGTGCTCCATCTCCCTGGTGGGAAGGGGCTTCCTGACCGCCCAAGATGAGATCATGTGTCCCGAGTGTGGCAAAGACGTCTAAGAGCTGTATGCGAGGATGGAGCGTCAAAGCCAAAGAAAGCAAAGATGCAAGCTAATATAGGCCTAGTCCTACTAACATGTCCTTTATTCTAATAATATAATTTTCAGACTAACCCTAAAGGCTTTCTGCATGCACTGGCCTCAGATTGATACAGTATGTTGTCTGATGAATTGAGCACAAATTGCATTAGATTCTTAGAAAGAGATATAATTTCGATGTATTTTAAACAAAATAGCAACTTTGTCCGTGGTTTGTTACCATTAGAACGTTTAACTAATGTATTAGGTTGTATATGTTAGGATAATCATCCGTGACAAATAACTATGACATAATGCAATTAACAGGAGTTATACTTTTCATTATAGCAGTAAAATCTAATGAGAACATGACATGACATGTACCTGCACTCTAAATGTGAAATAAAGTATTTAAAAGGCAATTCACTGATAGAATAATCTTTCTGACATTTGTGTTTGTTCCAAATCTGTAAAGACACAATTAATCCCATGGGCCCTGGTCAAAAGTAGTGCACTATATATATATTTATATATATTTATATATATATATTTATATATATATATATATATATATATATGCAGGGGAATAGGGTAGCTTAGTGGGTAAGACTAGGTGAAAAATCTGCTAAATGACACAAAGAAAGTAGATCTACAACCCCCATGGTTGTGAATGGCTTACCTCTGGCTCCATCTAGTGGTGCAAGCACCCCTTGGGGGAAAATGGTCTCTTGACCACTTAAAACCACATAAAGGAGATCTGGGATGTGAACATTAGTGCCTGGATCTGTCTGGGTCTTGGCTGCAGGTTAGCGGTTTTCTTCATGAATCTTGTTCTAGAGGTAGCTCTGCAGAGAGGTCACTAGCTGGCACAGCCACAAAGTAATTCAACCCTAATGCCTAACCCTAAGGATGAGCTGTCCATGGTGCTGAAAAGGTTGAGGGCGATGCTGCAGCCGTGTCTTGTTCGGGGTTGCTGTCCATGGCGCTGGTTTTGAGTGAAGAAAATGTCAATTTTCTGTAATAAATGAAAATCCAAATAATTTACATTATTAAAAATCCAAAAGGCACGAAGGTCTCCAAGTTGAAGTCAATCTATTTATACTTTTTGGTTTATTGTAACTGTAATATACATTTTATGTAAATGTATAATGTATATCAGTAGGATATTTCTTTTTTTTTAATTCTTTTTTTAAATAATAAATAAAACCACATGACCGGATGTACATGGAATGTGCAGTAGGAAATGCTAACCGCATTAGCTAACCATCCATTATTTTATCGAGGTCTCCACTCCCACCGGCACACGAATTGTGTAAGATAGCTTTTCTAAACCTACAATTTCTCTCTGAACATTACATCACTCTATGTGCTATTGCCAACATGATATGATAACCTGTTAGCTAGTTGTTCATAGGTTAACATTTAGTCGTGCACGTTTGATGGCTTTTGTGTAAAGCTAGCTGGCTAGCTAGCTAACGGATGCTATCCCACTAACTAGCATTGAACAAAGGTTGTGTGTGCCTCTCCCCTCTGTGTCTGAAACGGGGATACCCGATTGTCGTGTGGTTTACATATAGCAAGAACTGTTAGCATAGTTTATCTTGCATATTTAACTGACGTTGCAACTGTCTTGTCTTTATATTATACCCCATCAGCTAATTCTGGAAATCATCATCATCCAAAATGAGTGCTGCTCCCAACCACAGACGGACCAAGCCTGGTGGTAAGCTAGCTTGCTAACGTATTCTAGCCTCTAGCTGTAGTCAGTTAACTGGGCATCTGTGTCAGCTACTACAGTATCCTTGCACGTAAGCCTCCTGTGCCATAAAGGGCCAGACCTCTTAGCAGAGTATCCCTAAACACTCCCTAAAAAGACCTGAGAGAGTGGATTTATCCCTCTGCTTCCACCAAATGTAGCGATTGAGGAAGTGCTGAGGTGGTGCTTGAACCAGTTACCTTCTGGTTGCAGGGGCAAGTGCACTAGATACCCCCCTTGCCACAAATATCGAGACCTTAGCAGAGGCTATTATATGCTTACATACAGGGATGCTACACTGTATCACTCAATATAGCTTTTACATCTAGGCCATCAATTCTCTAGCCAGCCAGGGCAGATACAGCATCTGCCTGTAAATGCAGGCCTGAGTGCTGGTGACAACACCCATTAAAAACCTAATCATTTTATTACAGGCGTGAAGACAGGCTATCCAGGCCAAGCTCCCTCCAACGGTGTTACGGGACCCACTTCCCAGATCCCTGGGCTGTGCCAGGAAGCCACTGAGGGTGCTCCAGAGGCCAGGACCAGCGGAAGGCGTGTGGGAATATTCGACTCCGACTCCGACTATGTCAAACTTGCCAAAGGAGGGGGACAGAAGGGTAACAATGTTTTGTGTCATAGTTTTGTGCTGCTTTACAGTACATATGTGCTTTACACTTCAGTACATGCTCATTACTATGGACTCTTTGGACACAGACTAGTGTGTTTGTAATGATATTAGCTAGTTCAAATTATAGTGAATTGCTCTATATATCATGTTCAATTCATTTGGTATTTGGTATTTTATTAGGATCCCCATTATCTGTTGCGAAAGCCACAAATACTCTTCCTGGGGTCCACACAGAACATGAAACATGACATAATTCAGAACATTAATAGACAAGAACAGAACTACATACATAGCCTACATATCAATACATACACACAAAATATCTAGGTCAAATAGGGGAGAGACGTTGAATTCCCACGTTGAATTCCCAGAGGAAAGCTAAAGACTGATTTTCAAAAGAGATGAATTCATGTTTAGTTATGTTCCTACTTTTAAATAACTTGTGTTATGTGTCCTCCATAGGTTTACTGTGGCATGAGGACAACAAGGAGGAAGCTAGGCCCAATAGTTCCTACAATGCACCTGATTGGTTCTCTGCTGGATCTCAGCGGTAAGGACCCCCACCCCCTGTTGGTTCGTTGGCTCTGTTTGATGAAAATATTATTGTAATGTCTCATTTTCTACAGTGTGATCATGGAACAATATGTCAGGCCTAACAAAACGTTCGGCATCATGTCATGTCTGTATGTGTCTTGAAAACAGGTGAACAGGTAATGTTTAGAATGGGAAGTTACATCTTGACTCTTGGTGGTGGTGGTGCATCTTTAGTTGTCCAAGCCAGGGTTCTCAAATGGATGCCTGTTGGCCAAAGCACTGGCCAATGAAGGAGTATTACAATGGTTTTGTGCTTTACAGCGGAAGTAAAGCAACATCCCCTGATGATTGTCAAGGATACGGCAAAAGGCAACCTCTAGCTGCTCCCTTCGGTACTGATGATATTTCAGCCTGGGAAAGGGAGAGCGATAGCTATAAAGAGAAGGTGAATTCAATGGCCCCAACAAACCCCCTAATCACTGACACAGTTGTTATCATTTACCATCATCCCCTCCCTTTATCAGTTCATCTCTTGCATTGACTCCATCATTCCGTTCAGACAGGGATTGGGTGGGGACTTCTGTTGAACTTCTTTGTCTTGTTTTTCACCAGCGTACTGTAATTACATTTCATTTGATTGATTGCCAACCAGTTTGGTGTGGTCATCATATCTTCACTCTTTTATTTACTTGGTCCTCCATTTCATTGTTAGAAGTGTCCCATGCGCTTGTATACTTCATACAATGAGTATTCTTGTACTGGGCCTGACTGACTGGTTTGAACTGGTTATATTCTTGTTTGCAGAACCCCACGGTCACTGATGCATCCAGCCAAATGGAGAATATGTCTCTAAACCAAGGTGGTTATATGGAGGTCAACAAATACAAGAAGACGTGAGTGACTGCCTATATATTCGACATCCAGTATTCATTCTGTAATTCAATTTCACTTAATGCTTAATAATACCAATGTACTGCAATATGTGTGTATCAGTGTGTAACATATTTGCATAACCTTTATAACCTGTGTAATATATAATTTGTATAATGTTGGAACTTCTAAATTCAACCTAACCACTAACACAATTGAATTTCCAACCTCTCAGTCAAAGTGATTTTTCTATGGACAGGTCCCATGAGAAGAAAACTGCTCCTGTGAGCATGTCCAAGCTGCTGAGCTTTGGTTACATAGAGGATGAGAAGAGGTCCACCAATGATGATGACTCCTCAAGTACGACAAATTACTTTGCCTTATAGTCTTTGACCAGTGGAAAAACAGTAGACTTTTCCTCAACAAGTATTTTGGAGGAATTAGCAGCAGCACTATAGGTTTATTCTGCTAAATCAAACAATCTTTAATAAAACAATTCAAGTGTTTATTTCATACCATATGGACATTCTGAACTAATGCCAAACATGATTCATATGGGTTGGCTACGGGATTTAATACATTTTGAATGTATACCATTATTACATATTACCAACCTGTTTGTGTTTGTGTTTGTGTGTGTCTTTCAGGTGTGACCTCTGAACAGACGAGCACCATCGCACCTGAGGAAGAAGACCTGGAATAGGGAGGAGAAGAGGTCCATCTGTGGTAGAAAACAACAGTGGATACACACACTCACACCTGCCATTCACTCTACTGTCTGTTCCCCCTGTCTCTCTGTCTCTCTCTCTCTCTGAGTGACACACACTTTCTCTCATTACTGTACATCCCGACTGTTATGTTTTGTAATTATGCAACGGTACCTTCTCTGTTAATTTATTTATTTGTTGTCTTTTGTTTTTTACTCCATGTAAAGTTGTTCTCAGAAAACCAACACAGCTTATTGATGCTTGTCATGTTTATATTATCGTTCTTGAATTGGAAGATGAATTGTGTGAATATGAAACAGTACTGTACACTGGAGTTTCTAGTATTTGTGGTGTAAAAATTATTTTGGTGCTGTGAAGCTTGTTTGTGAACAAGGCCTACTGTACCTACACACAAAGGAGACGTTTGTGGCTCGCGCTTTTCAGCTCTCGTGTTGAATAGGATCGGAAACCGAGAGCTCAGCCAAAAAAACATGGAAACATGGGTGCTAAGTGATTCACTTGTTATGAGAAGGCAGACATGATTTGGAATGGAAGACAGAAATGCCAATGAATCTACTTCATTCTAAAGAGATGCCCCCCCCCCCCAGCCAAGATCCCAACCTATCTCATACCAGGATATGGTTCAGTGTTATGAAGTTATGGTGGGCATTGATTCCATAGATAGATAGATACCTTTTGTGATGTTCTAACAACTGTCTCAATTCATTCTACATATTTAGTTAGGGAATAGTGGCAATTGTATTGTGCAATGATATTGTTTGCTCTGAAGTAAAAAGGTTTTGCTTTGACGTGAAAGTAGGGCTGGGCGATATGGCCAAAATATATCGCTATATTTTTCACATTTTTGAAGGTATGGCGGTATTTGACGGTATTTTATGTTTCTGAATAATACAAGATCCAAATATGTTTTATGAGTAGTGCATGACCCTAGAATGGCAACAAATTAATAAAGTTAATTTAACAGTATTTCTCCATGCTGATGGTTTATTCTCAACCAAACTAGGACAAAACTGACAGTGAAGTGGTCCAATTTGTTTAACTTTTCAGTTATTTAGCACTTTATAAAAATACCTTTATAGACGATATGTGGATCCATACCGGTATACCGATATTCATGCTATATCACCCAGCCCTATGTGAAGGTACATGTAGCTTGGAGATATTTTCCACTTAGCACAGTAAATATACACAGTAATGATCCTCCCTAGTTTTTCATTGGTGGAGAGGTCCACTTTAACACAGTCAATGTGTGATCCTCACATTTTTCTTAAAGTGATGAGTACACTGAGGCTCTTGAGTGAAAATGTCATTAAAATAAATTAGCATGTGCATGTACCCCTTGTGCTCTTTCTTGATTAAGTGGTAATTAACTACAATGTCAGAACAGTACTAGTGTTAATAATCATGCCTATTGACAGGTACAATATAAAACTATCACATAGCTTCATACAGACCATAGAACATAAATAATATGCAATCAAATTAATTATATTCATATGGCTCAATACATACACCAATAAAGTATGATAGCGTATTCATTTCATTCACTATATATTTGTCAAAAACACCACTTTAAATTTCATAATATCTGTTGATTAAACAATTATTTGTAAGGTGCATACAGTGTGCAGTATTCCGGTGGTCCCAGCGAATTACCATACAAATACCTCGGCGTACAAACCGCATGGTGACGTCACATCTATCCTGAATCGTGGGTGGGTGCCACAGAAGTCAATTGCACGGTAGCTGGGTAGATTTTGGACAGGCAAGGCACATACATAAATAATAATACTGACATTCGCCAATGCATGGAATATTGTTTAAATAATTTCTAACGGATGAACAAGACATTTAGTCTTAGCGACACTGTGTGTAGAATGAAGCTGTCGCGATCGTATGGAAAATGGATTCCTAACCGACGTATACCCTGAGCAGTACTGGTACATCATCTACATCTGGCGGGTAAGGAATCGCACTAGCTCGTGCCTCGTAAGTAAGCAGCTGTTGCAGAATTGTAAATGCATGATTCTATCATTTCAACCTAGGTAGTGTCGGATGTTTCACCTTCTCAATATCCACATGCGCCGTGTACATTTTCTCTTGCATGTTCACACTTCAAACACGGTGCTTTTGTTTGTTACAATGTATATATCATGGGTTTATAGCTTCAGTGTATCATCATACTATCATGCTGACCGCAGTCCATTTTCATTGAACTGGCTGCACCAATACCCTCATGTAATGCAGAAGTATCTTGCATTGGAAAGCTGTCATACCATTGACAGTGGCTTCTAGTTGAAGTGCTGTGCAGTGCTTCTCAGCCTGTCACATTGGTGGTAGTGCATGCATTGCCAATAGGTAGAAAAATGACATAGCAAGCAATTGGGCCTTCCATGCACTGCAATCCTTGTTTGGTTTTAGTGCTGGACAGTAACATATTGTGTGTGTAATGTGTACTGGGCATGTCTCCAAAGGGCAGAGAGGGTGGAGGATGCCATCCCCGGAGCAACGGGCAGCGGAGATGGGGGAGGAGGGGGAAGGTGAAAGGTCTGTGGCGGCCAGAGAGGGACCGAGCGGGCACAGCCAAGCAGACACCACTACCAACAACCTACTGGCCTCCGTCAAAGAACAGGTATGTTTAGTTCGCTCTTTTTCTCCTCTCGTTCTCTCGCTCCCTCTCTCTCTCGCAGTAGGTATGCCTCTCCCCATCTCGTTCTAGTTCTATGAGTCTCTTTCCCTCTCCATCTCTCTTTTTATATCACCCCCTCCCTTCCCGTTTCCCTTCTGCTGTTATGTTATGCATTTAGAGATGCTAGAATGCACAAGGAGATAACCTCCTTTGATCAAGCAGTGTTTTCTGAGACTGTCGCTCAATCAGAATTGTGGGAAAGCAGGGTATTTACAGATAAATGATTTACAGATTTACAGTGTAGGCTACCTCACAATTGTGTCCTCCTGAGTGCTAGTACAGAAATGAGTGATGAAAAATGTGAATGTCACACAATATTCCAGACGTTTAATCAAACCCGTCATAAAACTGCAAATTAATATTTTTCATTTTCGTCTTATTCTGAAAGCTGGAACTGTCTTCCTGATGAGATTTTCAAGATCTTCTTGTATTTTTTAGATTAAAAAATGAATATTTTTTCTTCTTTATTTTTATTTTTACGTAGACTGTATTGCTGCATAAATATGGCAATGCTGTTTTGATGGAATTCGACCCCTAAAGCTTTAGGCTGAGTGTTTTCTAATGGGTTTCTCTCTTTTGAATTCTGTCAAATTTTGTAAAGAGTCAGCAGAAGTGTGGAGGTCAGCTAACTGTAGTAGTATGATGAGCCACAGTAATAATCTGTACAAAATCAGCATTTTCATAGTGAATAGTGATAGGAGTCCATCAGTTGCTGTAGCAAACAGTATGCTGAGTGGGCAAACCCAGTGCCATGTTAGTGTCAAAAGTCCCAAGACAATAAGACATTCTAGTAAGAATGAAGTCTTATCCATAGAAATAGAATGACGGTTTTCTTGTTGTCACGGAATATTTGGTACCAGTATGTAGGATGGACACTGTGCCCCGCTGGTTTAGTTTTCCTGGAATGGTCCATCCCATCTCTATCCTAATCTAGATCTGGAGGTGGAGTTAAAGCACTAGGCCTAGCGTGTATTTCACTGAGGTCCCTAATGCGCTGCAAACTGTTGAAGTTAAGACAGCTGTCAGGGAGTGTATGTGGGTTGCTGGGTTTTCCCCCTTGTATTTACTGTGTGTGTGTTTACGCCCTGTGTGTGTTTGCTTGTGTGATGTGCTTGGTTGAGCCCAGTAATTCTCTGGTGTGAGTGAGTGTGTGCACTGTGTGTGTGTGCACTGTGTGTGTGTTGCACTCACTCACTCTGTCTTTGGCTGACTTTCCTGTGTGATTGCAGGATTACAGTGTGTCATCTGGTTCTCTCTAGTAGTGTGTGTAGACAGGATCTAAACTCTGGGGTCGACGCCATTTACCAGACAGAGACACTTTGTGTTTGTGACCCCCTGACAATGGGCAGTCAGTCAGTGACCCCTCCAGTTCACCAGTCAGCTGGTACAGTACTAGACACAACCTGGCACTGCTTGGCATGGGAGGAGGGATCATTGGCAGGACCCCATCCTGATAAGAGCCCATCCTGTTCAAGCTGGTGGCTGGCTGCCACTGTGGCACTGACTGCTTCCAAGTGATGACGCTTAATCATTTAGCGGTTAGTCTCACCTCATGGCCTATAAAGTCTGCATAGTCTAGATACTCATTTTAGACATTTGTAGCCCTGAAGGGTTTTTAATTGACTTCTTATAATAATGTTCACTTGTAACAAACACATTAAGAAACACATGACCCGTCCCTGTTCAGTATGAAATCGGACTGATGTTTCTGGGTAGCTCTGACCTTAATGCCACAAAGCCTCTTTTGTTGACTTATTCATTTGGACCATAAATATTTTACAGGTCAAACGTCAAAATGCTCTAAAATCGACGCAGAGCGAGCATGCCAAAGGCTGTGTACCTTGGTTATTGTTAACACAATGGAAGTTGTTGTCAGTGAAAGAAAATGTCATTCGGCGAGTATGATTCTACCATTTGTCCCTTCCGTGTTGCCGTAGGAGCTCCAGTTTGAGCGTCTGACCCGGGAGCTGGAGGAGGAGCGTCAGATCGTCGCCAGTCAACTGGAGAGGTGCATGCTGGGAGCTGAGTCGCCTGGCGATGATGATGATGCCAGTAGCAGGTACACACACGCACACGCACGCACACACACTCACACACACGCACACACACACACACACACACACACACACACACACACACACACACACACACACACACACACACACACACACACACACACACACAGAGAGAGAGCACTGACCCTGTTTCTCTATCAGCATGTCACCTACATGGAGCTACTGATGATAAGTAGCTACAGTAATGCCTTTATCCAAGCTCACTGAACGCACAACATGCAACACACACACACGTACACAAACACACACACACACACAAATACACACACAGGATTACATTGTAAACTGTCATGTTGATCTAACTCTCATCTCCTCTCCATCCCTGTCCTGCCCCATCCCTTCCCTCCATTATTTGACTACCTTCTCTCCTTGACAGTGACTCATCAGAGAAGTCCTTTGCTTGGAGATCCACAGGTACAGCTTCTCCCATATTCAAATCATATTGACCCCTATTGAAATCCTATTGTAAAGACACCCATAGGGTTGCCCAAAGGTAGCACAAGTACAAAGGTATGTAGCGAGTGCTATCATAAACTGCTTTTGAGATAAGCTACGTTTGCACCACAGGAGGCTGCTGAGGGGAGAATGGCTCATAATAAGGAACAGAGCAAATGGAATGGCATCAAACACCTGGAAACCATATGTTTGATGTATTTGATACCATTCCACCAATTCCACTCTAGTCATTACCACGAGTCCGTTCTCCCCAATTAAGGTGCCACCAACGTCCTGTGAGTTGAAGCAATCTTGATAGCGATCACAGGACGGTTGACGTGACGCCATCTTGTTTTCCTCAGTAGATGTGTCTGGTACGGGAGAGCACCGGGCTGCTGTAATGGACAGCTCTCATCAGTCACCCTCCCGTCTCTTCAGAGCTGATCAGGGTCACGGGTCACTCTACCTCCCTGAACCGGAGAGGGCATCCCTGCATGACAGTGAGGGTCTGTTACTTCCTGCATCCTCTTTTTCATCTGACTTTTTCTTCTTCTTGTTTTGCAGTTTAGATTTAGCATGGAGAATATAGAATGTTTAGGGCTAGATGAAATCTGCTGGGCAGAATTTTTTTTTAACTCAAAAGGAATGATTTAACATCAAAAAGCGGAAAAGGCTGAAATTCTTTGGAAAAAAAAAACAACAACTGACAATGCTTTGAAATAAAAAAGCAGAAACTTATTTGAAATAAAATGTAGCTGTGGAATAACATCAAAGTATACCAGGTACTGCGACACAACATACAGTATATAACGTAGTTATGGTTTACTTATTAAATATTAAGACAACATTTACAACTAATGTAACAACAGACTTCATTTGGCCATATTATGCACAATAAACAGTATATCATCCTAAGCGGGCACATTCTATAACTTAATGACAATATTTATTTAAATGGAAACGTATATTTTACATACCATGGCATGCTGTATTGATTATGAATGTATCGATTGCATAAATGCTCATTCACTATGTAGCCTAGTTCTGAAATAGACATAAAGATCAATAAGGCAATCCATCATTCAAACGTAATTCTGTCCTCTGCTTCCTCTCCACCCTCCCTCCCCTCTCTCTCCTCTTCTCTCTCCTACATCCCCCCTCTCCTCGCTTCTACCCCTCCCCTACCCTCTCACAGGATCTGTGGCCCATATGACGTCATATGCAGATAGTGGATACCAGGACAGTAGCATGAGTTACTACAGTGTGAGCAGAGAGAATGTGGTTCTGTCAGAGCCCAGACACGTGCTGTCAGGCAGCGGCCCCAGGGGAAGCCCCGGTCACGGCAGGAGCTCCCGGGCAGAGGGACAGGCCTCTGCACAGGTAGCTAATGTACACTAACCCAACTCTACTGTGTAGAGACGGACAAAATCTTTACATTTTACATTTTAGTCATTTAGCAGACGCTCTTATCCAGAGCGACTTACAGTTAGTGAGTGCATACATTTTCATACTGGCCCCCCGTGGGAATCGAACCCACAACCCTGGCGTTGCAAGCGCCATGCTCTACCAACTGAGCTACAGGGGCCCTATTTATATGCCAACATATATATCTATATATATGATATAACCTTTTAAATGCCTGCCTATTTATATATTATCATAGTTAACCTACTCAAACTGTATATAACGCAAGGTTAAAGATCCATAGGTATCAAGGACTGAATTGGCTTTCCTGTGTGTCGTGCCTTGTCCATATCTCTCCCCCACTCTCTGACATCCGGTATCTCTCCCCCACTCACCCTACTCCCTCCTATCCCAGGCCTCAGCGTCAGGGCGGGTGATGAGGAGGATGGGCTCCCTCCCCTCCCGCGGCCAGTCTCCTGTGTGTGGTGTGGGGGGCGCCGTGTCCCCGTCCCGGGTCTCTCTCCGCACCTCCCAGGGCGGCAGCGCCTACGGCTCACCCATACTCACCGAGCCCAAACCCCTCGCCAGCATCTTCCCCGGGACCACCATGCCCCCCTCCTCCCCGCCTGGTCCAGGCACCACCCCCTCCTTCCAGCGCGCCACCTCTCCCTACTCCCCCACCCACCAGAGGAACGGGAACGGCGACTCCCCTCTCCGGACCAGCCCCCGTCCAGGCAGCGCCAGTCATGCCACCTCACCTCACCAGGCGACGGGTAGTATCTCCGGGTGCCTGGGGTCTACTCTGTCTCTGGTGGAGGGGAGGGGGCTGTCTGGCTCTCCTCTGAGGTCCTGTATGACGGCTGTTCCCCAGCACTACGGCTCCACACTGCCCCGCCAGGGGGCTCAGACCCAGGCTCTCCACTACGGACATGACGCCTACGGGCTCTATGAGAGGACCGCGCTGCCCCTGTCACGCCCTGACAGCCTCACTGGTTAGTCATACAGCAGGACTCAAAACGCACACAGACACACACATGCACACACGTTCACGCATACACACAGACACACACACGCACTTAAAGCTGGAATCCTTAATTAAAACAATAACAAAGCAGTCACCCCGCCTTAGCTTTGGTAACAATAGGGATAGGCCTGGATAACTTTAACCACTCTCAAATTCAAAGCAAGCGCTATGTATGCAAGGACTGACGATCCATCAGAATAATAGTTTTAACCATGTTTTAAGGCTATACAGCAGGGATCATCAACTAGATTCAGCCGCGGGATGATTTTTTCTTGAGCGGATGGTCAGTGGGCCGGAACATAATGACAAATAATTTTTAGACTGCAAATTGACCGCAAGAAGCCCAAACAGATCTAATATTTGACTAAAACCTAATCATTTCAAACCTTGCTTACATTTATATGCAATCACATATACAGTATCTCTGTTATGCGTCGGAATACTTTGGAACTGATTTAAAATCAAATCCCCGGTGGGCCGCCAGTTGGGGAACCCTGCTATACAGTGTTTATTTACATTTACTTTGTTTACAAACATTGGAGCATAACAAGCTTATATTTTGGGGTCTAAAACAATTGAACTAAGTTCATGAGGCATTTATTTAAGTTGTATTCTTCAAGAATCAATGGGTATATACAGTATCATGTATTTATTATGAATGTAATTGAAGTCCAAAAATTGATGTAGCAAGTAAGGATTTATGCTGGTTAAAGGGTAGGAAAAATATACTTGAAAAGGGTCAAACGGAACCAGGCTCTCTTCTGATTTCCGTGCAGAGAACTTGTCTTTCTGAATCGATTCAGCTTTGTAGAGGTCCATTGGTTTCTGTGTGAAAGGGATGATATGAACTAAATACTAGATCTGTAGTGTTGGTGACAGAGAGATGTGTTTGTCCTGTATCCTGATCCATCCTGCAGCGCATCATATCAATGAGCCTAGCCTACTGACCCACATAGCCCTGTTTTATAAATCCCTTGTTCAAAGGTTAACCATAGGGCTCTGGGCAAAAGTAGTGCACTATATAGGGAATAGGGTGAAATTTGAGGCATAACCAGAGTCATTCAGAGCACTGCTCTGCTCTGGGGGTGTTGTTTGGTAAAACATGACAAAGCAGCATGGATTGGTTTCCATCTATTTTACAGGGCCAAACGAAAGGAGCCTATTGGCAAAGTGAATCAAGTGCGCCCTGGAGAACCATAAAGCGTTGCCTTTTACAGCTCGTTACACTGAAGCAGAGTGATGCAGGGGATTCTTGTTGGCCGTAGGCCTTTACTGCACAGTATATCTCAATAGGTTGAGCTTTCAAAAGAGGTTCAACAATAGACTGCAACCATCCAAGATGCACTCTTATATTGGTGTGGTCACTTCAACCAGCATTATATTTGGGACAAATCTTTCGCTAAACCCTAAACCTTATCTAAATCTTATAATGAATAATGGGGCGATTGAACATGTACAGG
The DNA here is from genome assembly GCF_964263955.1 of Coregonus lavaretus. NCBI lineage: Eukaryota > Metazoa > Chordata > Actinopteri > Salmoniformes > Salmonidae > Coregonus > Coregonus lavaretus. Next base: position 5,056,932 of record NC_140025.1, read on the forward strand.
AGACTAAACTGCTTGGTGTAACCCTAGATTGTAAACTGTCATGGTCAAAACATATTGATGCAACGTTAGCTAAGATTGGTCTGTCTGTGATAAAGCTCTGCTCTGTTTTTTTGACATCACAATCAACTCAGGTCTGCAGTTTCATCACACCTGGACTACTGCCCAGTTATATGGTCAAGTGCTGCAAAGAAGGACATAGGCAAATTACAGTTGGCCCAGAACAGAGCAGCACGGCTGGCCCTTAAATGTACATGGAGGGCTAGTATCAAGAACGCATGTCAATCTCACCTGGCTCAAAGTAGAGGAGAGATTGACTGCATCACTACTAGTCTTTGTGAGAGGTATTGACGTGTTGAAAGCACCGAACTGTCTGTTCAAACAGCTAACACACAGCTCAGACACCCATACATACCCCACAAGACATGCCACCAGGGTTCTCTTCACATTCTCCAAGTCCAGAACACTCTGGGAAACGCACAGTACTACATAGAACCATGACTACATAGAACTCTCTTCCACATCAGGTAACTCAAGCTAGCAGTAAAATCAGATTTAAAAAAACGAATAAAACACCACCCGACGGCACAACGCAGACTGTGAAGAGACACGCACTCTACACACACATTGTAATTGTGGATTTTATATTGTAAATGTGTAATATTAGAGTAATAATGTATTGTATGTTGTATTGATTTATTTATGATGTAGGCTGTTTTGTTGTGATGTAACTGTTTTAACCCTGTTTTGACCCCAGGAAGAGTAGCTGCTGCCTTGGTAGTAGCTAATGGGGATCCTAATAAATGCTAAATACTAAAGCACTTACATCAACCTCAACCATGAACATAGATCTACTCTCACACTGTATAGCAGCCTACAATTAATCATTCACAACCAACATACAACACAACTGATTACAGATTGTAATATTATTTTTGATTTAAGGGTTGATGAAGAATTTAACCACGTTTCTCCACATTCCATCACCAACAACATTGTCCTCAAAGCCCATCTTGACAGCTGACACAGTGTAAATAATGTAAAGCCAATTAATGTTCCCCTGCTGCGTGTGTGTCCAGGTCTGCACAGCTCCTACGCCACTCACCACAGCCCACTGGACCAGGATATGAGGATGGCCATGTCTCCTGACTGCCACATCACGCCTGTCTACGACGACAGAGCCTTCCACAGCCCCCTGTATCACAGTCCCACCCACACCCACCACGGATCACACAGCGCTATCTACAGGACACTCACAGGTACTGCAACACACTACCAGCAGACACAACTACACATGGCTAGGGCCATTGGGACCAGAGTCTTGCACAGTGTGTTATAACTAGTTTGTAATCTACAGTCAACACGATATTCATATGTGGGCTGTCTTTTCTAAGACACATCTTTGGAGATGCAGTTAAACAGACTCAAAGCGGAGAGGTGTGTGTGTGTGTGTGTGTGTGTGTGTGTGTGTGTGTGTGTGTGTGTGTGTGTGTGTGTGTCTAGGCTACGCCCCATCCTGAATGTATCCGTGTCTTTGTATTCCCAGGTGCGGCAAACCTTCAGCGGACCCTCCAGAGGACCACAAGCCATTGCAGCACCCTGGCGTACCAAAGAAGCAGCTATGGGCTGAACACCGCAGGGTCATACGCAGACCCCTACAGGGTCTCCCAGCAGGGACAGGGGCCCAATGAGAACTCTTTCTCCAGGCACTCTGGTCTGGTTGACAGGGCTGCCACAAGGTCCCCCTCCATAGACAGTATAGAGAAGGACCCTAGGTACAAATACACGACGCACCATCACACACACACTCACACACACGTCGAGCCACGCGATGATTACATCCTGACATGTTATTTATGAATTCAGATCAAAGTTTATTGTTCATGTCCGCAGGACACAGGGTGTAAACGGTACAGTAAAAAAAATACACAATAAGTAATAAAAAATAAGAAAAATAGTAATGTTTGTAAATATATACTGTACACAATAAGAATATACAGTATAGATTATGAAATGTGAGTTTTATTGATGTGTCATTGATGATGGAAGCGATATATTGAAAATTGCTTTTAGACTCACTTTCTCTCCCTCTCTCCCCATCTCTCTCCCTCTATCTCTCTCTCCCTCCCCCATCTCTCTCCCTCTATCTCTTTCTCTCCCTCTCATCTCTCTCCTTCTCTCTCTCCCTCCCCACCCTCTGTAGGGAGTTTTCATGGCGTGACCCCGCGCTTCCTGAGGTGATCCGCATGCTGCAGCATCACTTCCCCTCTGTCCAGGCCAACGCTGCAGCCTACCTCCAGCACCTGTGTTACGGAGACAACCGCATCAAAGTGGAGGTAACATGATGCCTGATCAAACAGTCCTTCCCTAGAGAGGATTTGAAAGCACAAACACATAGCCCTTTTCTGCAGTCAAATGACCAAATCTCCCTCTAGTGCCCTCATGGGTGGAATGTTATTACTTTTTTTCAAACGGTATTGTTATATTTCAGTCTTCTGTGATGTATATAAAGTGTAATATTGGTATGCAAACTCAAAGTGTAATACATTTCAACTCTATATCTGACATGGTACAGTTGTCTTCTTTTTTTAAAGCCCATAACCATGTGTATGAGGTGTATACTTTTGTTTAAAAGTAGATTTGTTTAAGACTACCAAGAATCACTCTGTGTGACCCTGATTTAGCCCACTGCAGTAAAAGGTGAATTAATATAAAGGATAGTGTTAAAAACATGAATATAAACTGGGTGGTTTGAGCCCTGAATGCTGATTGGCTGAAAGCTCTGGTATATCAGACCGTATACCACTAGTATGACCATTTATTTTTACTGTTCTAATTACGTTGGTAACCAGTTTATAATAGCAATAAGGCACCTCGGTGTGTTTGTGGTATATTGCCAATATACCACGGCTAAGGGCTGTATCCAGGCACTCTACGTTGCGTCATGCTTAAGAACAGCCCTTCGACGTGGTATATTGACCATATACCACAGCCCATCGGGCCTTATTGCTTAAATAACAGTGTTATTGATTACACCTTTTTGGTTTTGTCAGCTCCAGGTGTGTGTGACCTTGACCCTCTTCTAACAGGTGTGTCACCTGGGAGGTATCCAGCACCTAGTGGACCTGCTGGACCACAAGGCTGTGGAGGTGCAGAAGAGTGCCTGCGGAGCCCTGAGGAACCTGGTTTATGGCAAAGCTACAGACGACAACAAGGTGGCCCTGAGGAACTCTGGTGGCATCCCCGCTCTGCTCAGACTGCTGAGGAAGACCACCGACAACGAAGTCAGGGAGCTGGTCACTGGTACGTCTCTCTGCCTCATTGTCTGTCTGTCTGTCTGTCTGTCTCCTTTTTTTGTTTGTTTTAGTTGTCTGCCTGTTTTTATGACTGTCTAGATCAGGGGTATTCAACTCTTACCCTACGAAGTCCGGAGCCTGCTGGTTTTCTGTTCTACCTGATCATTAATTGCACCCACCTGGTGTCCCAGGTCTGAATCAGTCCCTGATTAGAGGGGAACAATGAAACAACTTAGTGTAACTGGCTTTGAGGTCCAGAGTTGAGTTTGAGGGGTCTAGATCTATATATATGTTTGCTTGCTGATACAGTATTTCTTGCCTATCTCTGCATTATCAAGTGAGGGATGACAGGATACAACCTTATGGCCGCACCTCAGCACGTGTCCTCTGCTCACTACATCTGTGCCTATCCCCCGTTACCACTAGGGGTGCTGTGGAACCTGTCGTCGTGCGACGCGGTCAAGATGACCATCATCAGGGACGCTCTGAGAACCCTGACCAACACTGTGGTCATCCCCCACTCCGGCTGGAGCAGCGCCAACTACCGAGAGGAGACCAAGCTCAAGTTCCACTCCTCTCTCCTGCTGCGCAACACCACCGGCTGCCTCAGGTGAGGAGTGAGGAAGTCATCCCTGTAAGATCCGATGACTGTAAATCGCTTTGGATTAAAGCGTCTGCTAAATGGCTTTCTTCTTCTGTGTGTGTGTGTGTGTTCATGTGGCTGTAAACCTGTATGTATTGTCTATGTGGTTGTATTGTTGACCTGTCTGCTGTGTTTTGCCACAGGAACCTAAGTTCAGCAGGAGAGGAGGCCAGGGGTCAGCTGAGGGGTTGTGAGGGCCTGGTGGATTCCCTTCTCTATGTCCTCAAGGCCTGTGTTCACACCTCTGACTTCGACAGCAAGGTGGGCTTACTATAAGAGTAGTACATTTAGGCTAGTCCAGAAACAATGACATGCACCTCACCTGCCTGAACCCCCTCTACTTTATCCAGAATTAGACCAGCCATCTTCACTCAGTTTCTGCCCATCCATCTCTGCTATCCCAACTTAAACTTCCTGATTTTACCCCCTTTGTGTGTGTATATGTGTGTGTGTGTGTGTATTGTGTGCGTCACTGAAATGCTTCCCCCTCCTCTCCCAGATTGTGGAGAACTGTGTGTGTACTCTGAGGAACCTGTCCTACCGTCTGGAGATAGAGATGCCCTCGTCTTGCCTGCTGGGGACTCAGGAGCTGGATGCCCTGCTGGGCTACGGGTCCCCCGGTAAGGACCTAGACTACCTCTGCTGGGGCAAGAAGAGGAAGAAGAAGAGGAGTTGGCTGGATGATAAGGTGTGTATAGTATGGGGTTATCCACTTTCCTTGGCTGAGTCACACTTCGACACCTATGATAAAGGCGCCTGGAAATGTGTTAGAATTAACACATAACAATAGCTAAGACACATCGCTGATACGTTCTCTCAAAGTTCCTTCCCTTCTATGGTGTTTCTCCTCCAAGATTTGATTAGAACTGACTGACTATCTCGCTCAGCCTCTTGCTTTTCATTATGTTTTCAGTGGGACGGCGTTGGGCCCATCCCGGGGTTTGGTAAGCCTCCGCGGGGGGCAGAGATGCTGTGGCACCCGGCCGTGGTGAAGCCCTACCTCAGCCTGCTGGCAGAGAGCTCCAACCCTGCCACCCTGGAGGGCTCCGCCGGATCCCTTCAGAACCTCTCCGCTGGAAACTGGAAGGTGCACAACTTTTTTTCATTGTAACCTTTGTTTATACAGGTTAGTCTCATTAAGATATCTGATTGAGTCTCATTGAGATAAAATCTATTTCGCAAGAGACCAACAACCCACACGACACATTTACATTACATTTTAGTCATTTAGCAGACGCTCTTATCCAGAGCGACTTACAGGAGCAATTAGGGTTAAGTGCCTTGCTCAAGGGCACATTTACGTCATTTAGCAGACGCTCTTATCCAGAGCGACTCACAAATTGGTGCATTCACCCTATAGCCAGTGGGATAACCACTTTACAATTTTGGGGGGGGGTAGAAGGATTACTTTATCGTCGTGAGGGAGCTTGTTCCACCATTGGGGTGCCAGAGCAGCGAACAGTTTTGACTGGGCTGAGCGGGAACTATGCTTCCGCAGAGGAAGGGGAGCCAGCAGGCCAGAGGTGGATGAACGCAATGCCCTCGTTTGGGTGTAGGGACTGATCAGAGCCCGAAGGTACAGAGGTGCCGTTCCCCTCACTGCTCCATAGGCAAGCACCATGGTCTTGTAACGGATGCGAGCTTCAACTGGAAGCCAGTGGAGTGTGCGGAGGAGGGGGGTGACGTGAGAGAACTTGGGAAGGTTGAACACCAGACGGGCTGCGGCGTTCTGGATGAGTTGTAGGGGTTTAATGGCACAGGCAGGGAGGCCAGCCAACAGCGAGTTGCAGTAATCCAGACGGGAGATGACAAGTGCCTGGATTAGGACCTGTGCCGCTTCCTGTGTAAGGCAGGGTCGTACTCTCCGAATGTTGTAGAGCATGAACCTGCAGGAGCGGGTCACCGCCTTGATGTTAGCGGAGAACGACAGGGTGTTGTCCAGGGTCACGCCAAGGCTCTTCGCACTCTGGGAGGAGGACACAACGGAGTTGTCAACCGTGATGGCGAGATCATGGAACGGGCAGTCCTTCCCCGGGAGGAAGAGCAGCTCCGTCTTACCAGGGTTCAGCTTGAGGTGGTGATCCGTCATCCATACTGATATGTCTGCCCGACATGCAGAGATGCGATTCGCCACCTGGTTATCAGAAGGGGGAAAGGAGAAGATTAGTTGTGTATCGTCAGCGTAGCAATGATAGGAGAGGCCATGTGAGGATATGACAGAGCCAAGTGACTTGGTGTATAGGGAGAAAAGGAGAGGGCCTAGAACTGAGCCCTGGGGGACACCAGTGGTGAGAGCACGTGGTGCGGAGACAGCTTCTCGCCACGCCACTTGGTAGGAGCGACCGGTCAGGTAGGACGCAATCCAGGAGTGAGCCGCGCCGGAGATGCCCAGCTCGGAGAGGGTGGAGAGGAGGATCTGATGGTTCACAGTATCAAAGGCAGCAGACAGGTCTAGAAGGACAAGAGCAGAGGAGAGAGAGTTAGCTTTAGCAGTGCGGAGAGCCTCCGTGACACAGAGAAGAGCAGTCTCAGTTGAATGACCAGTCCTGAAACCTGACTGGTTTGGATCAAGAAGGTCATTCTGAGAAAGATAGCAAGAGAGTTGGCTAAAGACGGCACGCTCAATAGTTTTGGAAAGAAAAGAAAGAAGGGATACTGGTCTGTAGTTGTTGACATCAGTGGGATCGAGTGTTGGTTTTTTGAGAAGGGGAGCAACTCTCGCTCTCTTGAAGACGGAAGGGACATGGCCAGCGGTCAAGGATGAGTTGATCAGCGAGGTGAGGTAGGGGAGAAGGTCACCGGAGATGGTCTGGAGAAGAGAGGAGGGGATGGGGTCAAGCGGGCAGGTTGTTGGGCGGCCTGCAGTCACAAGTCGCAGGATTTTATCTGGAGAGAGAGGGGAGAAAGAAGTCAAAGCATAGGGTAGGGCAGTGTGAGTAGGACCAGCAGTGTCATTAGACTTAACAAACGAGGATCGGATGTCGTCAACCTTCTTTTCAAAGTGGTTGACGAAGTCATCCACAGAGAGAGAGGAGGGGGGGGGGGAGGGGGGGAGGATTCAGGAGGGAGGAATATGTGGCAAAGAGCTTCCTAGGGTTAGAGGCAGATGCTTGGAATTTAGAGTGGTAGAAAGTGGCCTTAGCAGCAGAAACAGATGAAGAAAATGTAGAGAGGAGGGAGTGAAAAGATGCCAGGTCGGCAGGGAGTTTAGTTTTCTTCCATTTCCGCTCCGCTGCCCGGAGCTCTGTTCTGTGAGCTCGCAATGAGTCATCAAGCCACGGAGCTGGAGGGGAGGACCGAGCCGGCCGGGAGGATAGGGGACACAGAGAGTCAAAGGATGCAGAAAGGGAGGAGAGGAGGGTTGAGGAGGCAGAATCAGGAGATTGGAGGGAGAAGGATTGAGCAGAGGGAAGAGATGATAGGATGGAAGAGGAGAGAGTAGTGGGAGAGAGAGAGCGAAGGTTGCGGCGGCGCATTACCATCTGTGTAGGGGCAGAGTGAGTAGTGTTGGAGGAGAGCGAGAGAGAAAAGGAAACAAAGTAGTGGTCGGAGACATGGAGGGGAGTTGCAGTGAGATTAGTAGAAGAGCAGCATCTAGTAAAGATAAGGTCAAGCGTATTGCCTGCCTTGTGAGTAGGGGGGGACGGTGAGAGGGTGAGGTCAAAAGAGGAGAGGAGTGGAAAGAAGGAGGCAGAGAGAAATGAGTCAAATGTGGACATAGGGAGGTTGAAATCCCCCAAAACTGTGAGGGGTGAGCCATCCTCAGGAAAGGAACTTATCAAAGCGTCAAGCTCATTGATGAACTCTCCAAGGGAACCTGGAGGGCGATAGATGACAAGGATATTAAGCTTAAATGGGCTAGTGACTGTGACAGCATGGAATTCAAATGAGGAGATAGACAGGTGGGTTAGGGGAAAAATTGAGAATGTCCACTTGGGAGAGATGAGGATTCCTGTGCCACCACCCCTCTGACCAGATGCTCTCGGGGTATGCGAGAACACATGGTCAGACGAGGAGAGAGCAGTAGGAGTAGCAGTGTTTTCAGTGGTAATCCATGTTTCCGTCAGCGCCAGGAAGTCGAGGGACTGGAGGTTAGCATAGGCTGGGATGAAGTCAGCTTTGTTGGCAGCAGAACGGCAGTTCCAGAGGCTGCCTGAGACCTGGAACTCCAGGTGTGGGGTGCGTGCAGGGACCACCAGGTTAGAGAGGCAGCAGCCACGCGGTGTGAGGCGTTTGTGTAGCCTGTGCAGAGAGGAGAGAACAGGGATAGGCAGAGGCATAGTTGACAGGCTGTAGCAAATGGCTACAATAATGCAGAGGAGATCGGAATGAAATGAACTAAACATCTGGAAGAAGAGAGAGCAGGGCCTCCCTCACCAAAACTTCCACCTCAGAAACTATAATTGTTTCACTGAACCACCCGAACAAAAACTCTCCCAACTTCCACCTTTAGAAATCCGAATTGTTGTGAACCACAGCGGTTCAATGTTTAAAGGAGTAGACTCAACCCACTTTATTCAGCTAGCTAACTATGACACCATAGCTAACTAGCATGCTAGCATCCAATAACACACAGTTTAGCACCAACACTTGGTCACAACAAACCACCAATAGTGTGTTAACACACTAAGCAGATAATTCGTGTCCGTGTCTAGTTCCTTTCATAACGCAGCAATAATTAAACGTTGGCTAGCTTAGCACAAATATATTGTATTTAGCTGCCACAGTACAGCACACAATGGCTACTGTGTTGACTCTGTTCGAAAAACGGCTAGCTAGCTAGCTTCGTGCTACACCGAAGACAATGCCAACCTACAGTAACTACCCACAACAGCCCACGATGCCTAACTATGACACCATAGCTAACTAGCATGCTAGCATCCAATAACACACAGTTTAGCACCAATACTTGGTTACAACAGACTACCAATAGTGTGTTAACACACTAAACAGATCATTCGTGTCCGTGTCTAGTTCCTTTCATAACGCAGCAATAATTAAACGTTGGCTAGCTAGCATAAGTATATTGTATTTAGCTACTACAGTACAGTTAGCTGGTCGTGTTGGCTAGCTAGCAATGGCCACTGTGTTGACTTTGTTTGAAGAACGGCTAGCTAGCTAGCTTCGTGCTAGACCCGGCACCGCCGAAAAACAATGCTAACCTACAGTAACTACCCACAACAGCCCACGATGCCTAACTATGACGCCATAGCTAACTAGCATGCTAGCATCCAATAACACACAGTTTAGCACCAATACTTGGTTACAACAAACTACCAATAGTGTGTTAACACACTAAACAGATAATTCGTGTCCGTGTCTAGTTCCTTTCATAACGCAGCAAAAATTAAACGTTGGCTAGCTAGCACATTAACATTGGAAACAACTCTCCACCGTTGTTAAACGTTACCAGTAGCTACCCGCTAGCTAGCTAGCCTCGTGCTTTCTCCGGGCTCCGCCGTAAACAATACTTACCTACAATAATTACCTACGGAAACCTACAATAACTACCTAAATAAACTACCTACAATACCTAACTACAACTACCTACCTACGATCAAAAACTCTGTTATGTCTGTTATGCTTTGCTTTACACTGTTTATCTGGTATTATTGAAATGTTACATCATGATAACGGGACTGTGATAACATAATGGGACTTCCTGGGTAAATAAAGGTTAAATGAAAATACAATAGAAATCATAATCCCTGTGTGCAGTTTGCGGCCTACATCCGTGCGGCGGTGCGCAAGGAGAAGGGGCTTCCTATCCTGGTGGAGCTGCTGAGGATGGACAACGACAGGGTTGTCTGCTCTGTGGCCACCGCTCTAAGGAACATGGCCCTGGACAGCAGGAACAAGGAACTTATAGGTCAGACACGCACGCACGTGCACATGCGCACCTACACACACACACAGAAACTCTCTCTCTTTCTCACACGCACACACTTATAAGTCCTTCATGTCCCCTGTCTCCCCACTACAGGAAAGTATGCGATGCGGGACCTGGTGAACCGTCTCCCTGGGGGCAGCCCCTCCCTGCTGTCTGATGAGACGGTGGCTTCTGTCTGCTGCACGCTCCACGAAGTCACCAGCAGGAACATGGAGAACGCCAAGGCCCTGGCAGACACGGGGGGCATCGAGAAGCTGGTGGACATCAGTAAGGGCAGGGGGAGGGGGTATTCTATGAAGGTGGTGAAGGCTGCAGCTCAGGTCCTCAACACGCTGTGGCAGTACAGGGACCTGCGCACCCTCTACAAACAGGTCAGATCACTGTGTCTTCGCAAGTCAATGGTTTTGGTATAATCGCTTAACTAATATCAAAAGTTGGAGACTTGGCTCCATTTTACCTTGCAAAACTGAACTGATCTCTGCTTAAAATACCTTAATATCCAGTTTTGCAGAGGTAAAACGTCATTGTCCTGAGAGTAGCTATTATCTCTGTGTTGTAGGACGGATGGCACCACGGTCATTTCATCACTCCTGTGTCCACTCTGGAGAGAGACAGGTACAGGTCTCAACCAACCCTGCCTACTAGCACCTTACAGATGTCCCCCGTGCCCCGCCAATCAGGTGAGAGCACTCAACTATCATGTTCAAACTACTCATTAACACACACCACAATGGACCTTCCCTCCGGGTCTGATTCCTCTCAAGGTTTGTTCCCTGCCACTGTGCTTCTGCTTGCACTTTGAGGTCTAGACCCGGGTTACCACCAGGGGACTTTTCACAGTCCCTGTGTCCAGAACAAATTCAAGGAAACGTACAGTATTATACAGAGCCATGAATGCATGGAACTCCCTTCCATCTTATATAGCTCAAGTGAACAGCAAACCTGGTTTCAAAAAAACTAATAAAGCAACACCTCATGGCACAACGCCTCTCCCCCATGTGACCTACTTGTTGTGTGTACGTACTGACATGTATGTGTAACTGATAGATGCACACACACACACCACATGTTAATGTTTTTAAATGTATGTAAATTGTAAAGTATTTTGTCTGCAATGTCTTTTTCGTTATATGTCAGGCCCCAGTAAGACTAGCTGTCGCCATTGGCGTCGGCTAATGGTGATCCTAATAAATCAAATCAAAATTACTGTAAAGCACTTTCTGACAAGTGGTTTATAAATACAGTGAGGGAAAAAAGTATTTGATCCCCTGCTGATTTTGTACGTTTGCCCACTGACAAAGACATGATCAGTCTATAATTGTAATGGTAGGTTTATTTGAACAGTGAGAGACAGAATAATCCTGAAAAACAGATGTCAAAAATGTTATAAATTGATTTGCATTTTAATGAGGGAAATAAGTATTTGACCCCTCTGCAAAACATGACTTAGTACTTGGTGGCAAAACCCTTGTTGGCAATCACAGAGGTCAGACTTTTCTTGTAGTTGGCCACCAGGTTTGCACACATCTCAGGAGGGATTTTGTCCCACTAATCTTTGCAGATCTTCTCCAAGTCATTAAGGTTTCGAGCCTGACGTTTGGCAACTCGAACCTTCAGCTCCCTCCACAGATTTTCTATGGGATTAAGGTCTGGAGACCACTCCAGGACCTTAATGTGCTTCTTCTTGAGCCACTCCTTTGTTGCCTTGGCCGTGTGTTTTGGGTCATTGTCATGCTGGAATACCCATCCACGACCCATTTTCAATGCCCTGGCTGAGGGAAGGAGGTTATCACCCAATATTTGACGGTACATGGCCCCGTCCATCATCCCTTTGATGTGGTGAAGTTGTCCTGTCCCCTTAGCAGAAAAACACCCCCAAAGCATAATGTTTCCACCTCCATGTTTGACGGTGGGGATGGTGTTCTTGGGGTCATAGGCAGCATTCCTCCTCCTCCAAACACGTCGAGTTGAGTTGATGCCAAAGAGCTCACTTTTGGTCTCATCTGACCACAACACTTTCACGCAGTTCTCCTCTGAATCATTCAGATGTTCATTGGCAAACTTCAGACGGCCCTGTATATGTGCTTTCTTGAGCAGGGGGACCTTGCGGGCGCTGCAGGATGTCAGTCCTTCACGGCGTAGTGTGTTACCAATAGTTTTCTTGGTGACTATGGTCCCAGCTGCCTTGAGATCATTGACAACATCCTCCCGTGTAGTTCTGGGCTGATTCCTCACCGTTCTCATGATCATTGCAACTCCACGTGGTGAGATCTTGCATGGAGCCCCAGGCCGAGGGAGATTGACAGTTCTTTTGTGTTTCTTCCATTTGCGAATAATCGCACCAACTGTTGTCACCTTCTCACCAAGCTGCTTGGCGATGGTCTTGTAGCCCATTCCAGCCTTGTGTAGGTCTACAATCTTGTCCCTGACATCCTTGGAGAGCTCTTTGGTCTTGGCCATGGTGGAGAATTTGGAATCTGATTGATTGATTGCTTCTGTGGACAGGTGTCTTATACAGGTAACAAGCTGAGATTAGGAGCACTCCCTTAAAGAGTGTGCTCCTAATCTCAGCTCGTTACCTGTATAAAAGACACCTGGGAGCCAGAAATCTTTCTGATTGAGAGGGGGTCAAATACTTATTTCCCTCAATAAAATGCAAATCAATTTATAACATTTCTGACATGCGCTTTTCTGGATTTTTTTGTTGTTATTCTGTCTCTCACTGTTCAAATAAACCTACCAATAAAATTATAAACGGATCATTTCTTTGTCAGTGGGCAAACGTACAAAATCAGCAGGGGATTAAATACTTTTTTCCCTCACTGTATAATGTTGTTGATTTGACTGATTGAATGAATGGAAATGTCGCCACCACAGTGCTTCATTTCTGTGTTGACGTTATTGTGTCTTCTCAGGTGGTAGTGCAACCTCCTCTCCTGCCATGTTAGGGATCAGAAGACCCAGCTCTAACTACCAGAGGGCTCAGTCATCTATGCAACTCGATACATATTATGGAGACAACAGTTTACATAAAAACCAGTATACAGGTAAGCCATGAGGAAGATTTTTTTACTCACCAGTAAATTTTTTGTGTACATTTGATATATTTTGAATGTTTCATACACACAGCTTAGTAGAATTGAAGACATGGTTGGATGAAGATATCATTTACTTACATTTTTGGATGTGGTTTTGAGGCAGGTTGTATGAACGGAGTTAACCATGCCTCATGCTTGTATTTTTTTCTTTGTTTTTACTTTCATGGTCAGAAAAGCAAACACCATATTTTATCGGGTCCTATTCCTCACCATCAAGAGAGGACTATCCTAGGTCCCAGGTAAGACAAAAATAAGTTGTGGTTCTGGTGTCTTAAAGGTCCAATGCAGCTGTTTTTATCTCAATGTCAAATCATTTCTGCGTAACAATTAAGTACCTTACTGTGATTGTTTTCAATAAAATGTGTCAAAAAGAGTCGACAATAGCATCTTAGCAAAGAGCAATTTCTCAAGCAAGAATTTTGCTAGGACTGTCTGGGAGTGGTCTGAGTGGGGAAAACTAGCTATTATTGGCAGAGAGGTTTGGAACCCTCTTTTGTATTGGTCTGTTAACGAATTTAGCACCTGGTGACATACCGGGCACTCCAAAACTCCATCCCACCGAAACAGGCTGAAATTTCAGGTGGTCATTCAAACAGCTCTTACACTAAAAGGGCATTATCATAATTTTCACAATTTCACAGTATTATTCCAAACTCAGTGTGGAAATATATATAAAACACAGGAAAATCTCAATTTTGAATGCACTGGGCCTTTAAATTCTCTTTCTGTTACATAAAATAAGATTACACAACCCTGTTGTCCTTCATTGGGTATAGTGGTGCCCACTGAGTCCGCATAGAGCCTTTCTTGTGTTAAAGGGATTAAATGTATCTTAAAAGTTTGTTCTTTCATTGTGTTCAGTGGTGTAGTGCAGGGTAAATCATTTATTTTGGAAGAGGGTTTACCCACCTTTTCTGGAAAAATGCATTGAAAGTATAGGACTGCGGACTGCAATCAGAGATTACCACCTATTATTTTTACCACTACATCACTGATTGTGTGTAATAGTCCCTCTCCTCTCATGTAGGACCCATGTTTGTTGTGTTGAAGGGATTGAGTTTGTCTTAAGAGTTTGTCTTTTGTTTTACCGGCAGGAAGATGTGTTCTACTCCGACGATCCGGATAGGAATACTTACAACAACTACAGAATGTATCTGTCATCACCGCAAGGTTACGGGGAGGAGGAGCCTGGGCCTTACCAGGACGAGCCAGTGGACCTGACCTCCACAGAGAGATACAACACAACCCAATCTAACAGACTGAAATCCAATACCAACACCACTAACTACGTGGACTTCTACTCCACCACGAGGAGGCCTTCTCAGAGGGCTAACCAGTACACTGGATCCCCTGACTCCTGGGTGTAGGGGTGGAGAAACCGTGTAGAAACCATGGACTGACTCATCAGTTTAAGCTACATACTGTATGTGTGTCTGTGTGGGGGAGGAGGTGTTGGTCTATCTGTGTGTGTTTGTGCGTATGTGTGAGATAAAAAGAGAAATGTGAGAGACAGAAAGAACATGAGTGTGTCTGTATGTGTGTGTGTTCATGTGTGTGTGATTCCAGTGGGAAAGACCTTGTTGTTTTCTGGAGTGGTGTACTGTCAGCCAAAGAACTTGTTCTATGATAGGAGAGTTTGTTCTAGTTTTTCTCAGCAGTAAGAAAGGTCTGTTGGCTTTATGATGAGGTTGGTTGGATACGAGCCAAGCATCCGCTTAGTTGGAAATGTGGAGAATGGAGAGAGTGCTGAAGAAGTGTTGCGTAAAAATAAACATTAAAGGGATAGTTTACTCAAAATACAAATTAATATGATGTTCAATATATGTTAGCTATATATAGTAAGGGCACCAAATAATGAATAACTGGCTTGGTGAATCGACTACAGCCAAATGGAAAATAATGTGAATTTGTATTTTGAGTAAAATAAATAATTTGTATGTTGGCCAAATATATATCATGAAGTCATATTTGTGAAATGTCAAATACTATTTGTACAGAGAAATAAAAACTGTTACACTGTGTTGTTACAGAACATTACTGTATTCAATGTGTAGACTGTGTATGTATGATATGGTGTCTTGTGAATTTTGTATGATTTATTTATTTATTTAAGTGTGTGAATTTCCCCCAAAACGCCCTGTTGTATGTTGTCCAACACTGGCGAAGATGTGCCATGTGTCAAATGGAAGTGTATGAAGATTAAAAAAGAGCGTATCATAACACTAAAAAAGATTCAGAAGTTGTGAAAATGAGGCTTGGTTAAATAAATCAGCTGTGGAATGGGAATTGCAGGTGTTGGTGATTTTTTTTGTCATCCAAACGTTCTTCACTTAGAGGGCGCGCGCACCCAGCTCCCAGAGAGCGCACGAGAGAGAGCCTTTCATCAGCAACACCAACTTCGAGGATGGATCACTGCTCCGCTCATGCATTGAACATTTCTATAGCTATGGGGGGAAAGGCGTTGTTTTGAAGAAACGTCGACGAACTAAACTTGACTCTTCTTTTTAACAGGTATGTTTTGCTTGTACTGTTAAGTGTGAGGTTGTCGGCTGTTTTGTGAGCCAACTTCTAGATGCGTGAAGTATCAGGGCATGACAAACCGTTACATTGTTTAACGTTACAGTTTACATAATCCTTAAGGTGTCGCGTCAAAGTTGTTATTGCAAAAAAAAACGTTTTTTACTGTATCATGTATGAATTCATTCTTAAGTAATAGATGAAATAACGGATTTCAACATGTGCCTCGCATTTGTTTTCAAGTCTAATTTTCTTTGCTAATCTGGAATCCATTACACATTGAGCTGCATCCATTCATTTTTACCATTCTCCACATTTCCATTTTTGTCAGGTTTCATTCCAGACCACTGTGCCTGATGAGGATATGTTATGGCTCATCATAATCCATATCTTCCCATGACTAGTGTTCCCTCATCTAGGAGTCTGTGGTCATGTGTCCGCAATAGCACTTTTTGCAGAAGGAATCATATATTTGCATTTACTATTTTTCACAGGACTCCCTGTAATCAGATTAACATGTTCAAAGCAGTATTTGGGAGGAGTAGGAAAGAGGAGAAGAGGAGCAGGAGGGATCCAGGTAAGAAAGAGAACAAACAACAACATCAACAACACTGCACCCATTACAGTTTGTGCCAGGTTAATAGACACTCACAGGGAACAAACACCTTTTCACTGACTATAATAGTGTCACTTGATTTTGTTGATAAAAGGCTGGGTCGAAATTTCTACCGATAGCCTACTGATGGATTTCCGGTTCTGGGAGCCATGGGGATGGTTCTGGAATCTGGGTACTGTCTCTGTTGTATCAGTCTCGGAGCAGAGATAGTTTCTGGCGAAGTGAAACCAATCCTCGACGTTAGTAGGACTCGCCCTAATTGAAGACGGTAGCTACTTGGCTGCTCTGAATTTTCTGTCCCCGGGTGTTTGAGTATAGAGCCATTTCAATTAGCCTAATTAAGGAGTGAATGCTGCGTCCCACTGCTGTAAGTTGCTCTCAGACCTAAAGTGTGTCACGACTCACGAGAAGTTGGAGTGGGTTAAACAAACAGCCCTGACCCACAAAAAGAAGATACTGAAAAGATCAATAACATTTTTGGTCATAAGGGACATACTGTACACTGACTATATAAAACATTAAGAACACCTGCTCTTTCCATTACACAGACTGACCAGGTGAATCCAGGTGAAAGCTATGATCCCTTATTGGTGTCACTTGTTAAATCCACTTCAATCAGTGTAGATGAAGGGGAGGAGACAGGTTAAATAATGATTTTTAAGCCTTGAGACAATTGAGACATGGATTGTGCATGTGTGCCATTCACAGGGTGAATGGGCAAGACAAAATATTGTGAGAATACAAGACAAAAAAGTGCCTTTGAACAGTATATGGTAGTAGATGCCAGGCACACCGGTTTGTGTCAAGAACTGCAACACAGCTGGGTTTTTCACGCTCAACAGTTTCCCGTGTGTATCAAGAGTGGTCCACCACCCAAAGGACATCCAGCCAACTTGACAAAACTGTGGGAAGCATTTGAGTCAAAATGGGCCAGCATCCCTGTGGAACGCTTTCAACACCTTTCAGAGTCCATGCCCTGATGAATTGAGGCTGTTCTTGGGTGCAGCTCAATATTAGGAAGGTGTTCCTAATGTTTGGTATACTCAGTGTATAGCTACAGTATATAGCTTTTTCGTACAAGTTTTAAATAATTTTAGTCAACCCTCTTTATTTTGGTAGGCTATAATCTATTATTCAGATTGATGCTGGGCTCCGTGTGCTTCCGCTGTGGGGTCGTGCCTATTTCCAGTAGTTATGTAGCTACTAGCTAGCTCCATTCTGTGAGGTAACAATAAGGGTGTTGTCAGTATCTCATAACGTGAGTGTTCACCCCTAGAGAAGTCTGGGCGAAATCAGAACGCACTGCAGATATATGGGTACAAAGTGAACATATTGCACATGAAATATTTAATGCATCTAATGTTGGCCAGCTACAGAACTCAAAGAAGTGTGTCAGTCTCATCTACCATCTTCCATGAAAGCTACCATTAATGCTTCTAGATCATTAGATTTAGTCCAAAAGGTGGTCTACCATGCTAATAATGGCATGTACATTTTTAATCATTTTCGATGTTGGACATAAAAAACTGTAAAATCACCAGGAAATCAGCTCAAAGTGATTTTAATGTAGGAAATCTGTTCCCAAGTATTCCCACGTATAAATAGAAGCATATGTGATCGTATCCCAATGTAATCAAAGTTTGAAATTATTCTTTTTTTGTTTAATACTATATCTGTTTGGGATTACTGCGGTCAATTTGCAGTGTACAAATTATTTATAACAATTTTCCGGTCGCCCGACCATCCGCTCAAGGAAAGATTGGCCCACGGCTGAATGTAATTGGCGACCCCTGGTCTAAGCCTATGGGTACATGATGAGCAGCATATGTTTCCCATAAGGCTGTGGTCTGTGTGTGTGGCCTGGAGGCTCGCTCAGAGGGATCAGAGAAGGAGCATGGAAACTTTGCAGCATGATTATGAGCCCTGAGTTTACAACTACTTATAATCAAGTTATAGCAATTCCCTGCCTAGTAATGCTGGCTTTGTCCATAACCTGTAAATTCTGCTTTTTAGCTCTGTGTATCCTTGCAGATTGTCGTTCAAATACATTATATAACGTAGATGACCATCTGTCTCCCTTCTTGTCTTCCACAGGAATGAGGTTACTGTATAAACCATGCAACATTTCAATGGACTGCTTTAATGTGATTTTGTTGTAGCATTACATACTACTCCAGCCCCATTAATACTGTGTTATTATTACACTCTATGCATCAGGCGGAGCCAGTAACTGCAATGCACCCGCACATCATTGCAACTGTGCAGTGATTACATTTAGCATAGAGAGGAGACAGAAGTGGAACAGACTTTCCTCAAAGACCTGGGCTGCCAGTAGGTGGTCCGCTCTTCAAAGAGCCTGTACTAGACTTCAAGAATAGATCCGGTCTATAATGCTAGGGATGTCGTGCACATATTATTGCTCCAAAACATGTATTTGATGATCCTGTTTAAAGGGATAACCCACCCCTAGAAATAAACATTATTAAACTCCTATAAATTTGGTGAAAGCCTATGTTCTATCAGTGGGTTAAAAAAGATGTTTCCCCAAGATTTAACTTCTAAGTGGTCCATCTGTGAAATCAGGAAATCGTGTAGTAACGAGTCATAGCCACATGGTTCTCGTCATTGGAGATAGGGGGTAACACACTATCACATTTCATAATGCTTTTCTGTGCTCAATCTAAACAGTGTACCAAATGATTCAACTCAGTTTCTCCTTCAAGTACCATCCCACAATGCGCCCTGTCTGTGGGAAAGGTGGGAAAGGGCCATTGTTGCCATAGCAACATGCTCTGCACTCACTCTGGGCAGAGATGAACTGCAAGTTGAACTCGGTGAGATAGACTCCTAAATTGATAGTGCAGTTTGTTTAAGCGATTTTACAGATAGCAAGCTACTTCACATGCTGATATTGACTTTGGTATTATTGTGTGGAGCTACGTTTGCTAATTAGCTACTTAGCTAGCTAACTAGCCAGCCAGCCCAGAGAGAGAGCATTGCATTGTGGGTTTTGTAGTCGACTTGAGCTGCAACAGATTTCCACTACGGTTTTCACAAAATAAAACATTTGTTCACAAAAAATATTGTTTTCACATATTAGTGCTATTTAACACTGTTAATCATAGGAATTAGTGTTTTGGGGTGGATTATCCCTTTTGATAGGCCCTATTATTGATTACAGTTTCATTTGCTCTCTCTCTCTCTCTCTCTCTCTCCTCTCTCTCTCTCCTCTCTCTCTCTCTCTCTCTCTCTCTCTCTCTCTCTCTCTCTCTATTCCGACCCCTTTAAACTGTCTCACCTTTCCCACTCTATCTCCCCCTCCTCTCGCTAGCGGTGGTCGCTGATTACCACAGCCACAGTATCCAACGAAGGGGTGCTGGTGCTTGGGTGACCAACTACCAGGAGCCTAGCCGTTCCCACCACCCCCACCCCTCAAGGGGCAGGCCGAGGGGAAAGCTGGCTAAGGGGGAGTCCATCTCCCTGCCTTCCTCGCCCCTGGTCCCTCGCCACTCCTACATAATGCCCTCACATATGGGCATCAAGTCCCCAGGTACTGTAACAGCCATCCACCACGCTTTTGTTCTCCTAATGAACACACGCACACATACATACACACACACACACACAGAGATGAATATACTTTAATCATTCTCTTTTTTGCAGGTCATCTTGTTCTTGTTGCTATGTTCGTTGCTAGCCTAGCGACGAGTCCCGCTCATTGCATATTGATCACATGTTCTGTTCTGTAGCTCCCACGGTTCTGACAGGCTCTTGTGTGCTCTTTGTAGAG
>NC_140025.1:5081778-5141778 GCF_964263955.1 Coregonus lavaretus
AGGGCTTGAGAGAGGGGGAGAGGGATGGAGAGGATGCATTGATGGAGGGATACACTCTTAAAAAAAAGGTGCTATCTAGAACCTAAAACGGTTCTTCGGCTGTCCCATAGGAGAACCCTTTGAAGAACCGTTTATGGTTCCAGGTAGAACCGCTTTGGGTTCCATGTAAAAACTACATGGAACCCAAAAGAGTTCTAGCTGAAACCAAAAAGGGTTATACCTGGAACTAAAAAGGGTTCACCTTTTTGAACCCTTTTTTCCAAGAGGGATTGAGGGGAAAGATGGATGAGAAGGTGTCTAACCCCAGAAGGGTTGTGAGTACCTAACAACTAACAAGCTGTGTATCTGCCCTCCCACATTCCTTCCCTTCCTCCTTATCTCTCCCAATAGTAGCTCTGTTTCCTAGACATCATCATATTTTCCAACTCACTATTGTATGTAAACAGGATATAGAGGTGCCGTATTGAACACCCTCTCCTCATCCTCTTCTGCATCTGTACAGTGGTGTAGATGACCTAGAGGTGAAAGGTCATGGCATCAGGCCCGTCTCAGTGATGTATCGACGCACCATATTGCTCATCTCAGCCAATCTGTCCGGGCGGGGCAGCCAGTGCCAGAGACAGCAGTGGAGGCGGTGCAAAGGCGCCTACCCTCTGCTGGAGACCAGGGCTGAGCTGAGCTCATTGAGATTCTACGCCTGTCTCCTAACCAACCGGGAGCGCTGAGCAGGCACACACACATACACATATGCACACACACACACACACACATATGCACACACACACACACACACACACACACAGAGCTGCCTCAGTCGTGCAGCCAGGGACTGAGAAAGCCACAGCCTCTTCATCGGTAATGAGGCCGACCAGCGCTGCTGCTGCTGACCTGTGGATGCATACATTAACCTCTCCTCCATTTGGCATAGTATACATTATCCTCCATCCAATCGACATAGCCAGGTAGGAGGAAAGGCAGGAGGGAGGAACTGAGCTGGACTGAGCTGAACTGGGCTGGGCTACAGAACGGTGTGTGTGTTTGGTGTGGTTGTGTCGTGCTGCTCACAGAGATCCGCTCGTCTGTCATCTCTCTCCATCTGTCCTCCAGAGCTGCACGCGGAGCTCCAGCCCAGCTCCTCCTCCTCCTTCTCAACCCAGGAACTGATGACCAGGCTGGGCTTCTTACTGGGAGAAGGGACCCCAGCCTCGCCTAGCAACCCCATGGAGGACCGGAGGGAAAAGAAGGTATGTGAAATGAAAGATGGTGGGAAGGATGGGTAGAAGGAAGGAGTGAGAGTGACTGAGAAAGTCAGATGTCAGAAATATGGAAAGGAGGCTCATATGTTTTCTTTTCAGATGTGAATGTGAAAATGTTGTTTTTTGCAGATGGTTGAAGTGAGGAATTGTTGTATGGTTTCTTTAATTAGATTTAAAGGCAATGCTCTGTATGATAATCAAGATTGAGAGTTTGTTTTTGTTTAGAAGCTGCAATTTTAGAAACTACAACTTTGAGGGCAAATTACCAGTTGAAAAACTAAATCCGAGGCACTCTTGAGTTAATATTTGAAAGCATATACTGTAATGGCATTTTCTTTATGGAATGTGTATGTAAGGTGATGTGAGTTGAATATCTTTTAATCTTGATGCATTGGCTCGACATATGCTGTTGAGCCTGCAGGAGGTTTATACACTGTGCTGTATCATTCTACCACCATTAGAGCGTTGCCCCACTTTCCTAACCTCCTTCCTCCACCTGAGCTCCAGATATAGCCAGTTTTAGGGAGACAACGTGTCGGCTGTGAGCAGTGTACCGTGTCCTGGTTAAGATAAATGATGGGGTGGTAAGGTGGGAGTAGCACTGAGCTGATTCGTCTTTTCGTCAGAAACGCTGGTTGCTGGGGTGAGTGGAGACATATAGGATCTAGGAAATGTAGGGTTAGGGCGTTGTTGGAGACATATGTTGGATACATATGTTGGAGACATATGAAGAAGGATGCAGATATTGGGGTTTGGGGACATTGGGAGGAGGAGGGGGACATTGACACACACACACACACACACACACACACACACACACACACACACACACACACACACACACACTTATATACAATGACCTAAATATCATGCATTAACCTGGGGACAGCTGGAAAGGGGGCCAACAGGGTCTATACCTCTGATAATACTTGTCCATAGATAGAGCTTTAAATAAAACACCTCTGTCTCTCTTTTCTCTGCACTCTTTCTCTCTTCTCTTGCCAACCTTTCTATCCATCTCTCCTCCCTTTCTACCTGACTGATATCTCCTACTCCCCCCTCTCCTCTTTCTCTCTCCCACTAGTGTAATGTGTCTGGCCAGGCGGTGAGCCCGTGCTCCACATTGACCTGCAGCACTACGTCTCCATGCTCAGACAGCCCCTGCTCCACCCTGGGTAGTAGCAGTACCGGGGGGCCACCCCCCTGTCTCCCCAATCCCAGCCCAGGTGGGACCCTCCTCAGCCCCAGTTCCTGCCAGAGCCCCAGCTCCACACTGGAGAGCCAGGATAGTGGAATCATAGGTGAGTGGCTTATATACACCATCATCACATTTTAGCAGACACTCTTATCCAGAGCAACTTACAGTTAGTGAGTGCATATATATATATATATATTTTATTTTTTCATACTGGCCCCCGTGGGAATTGAACCCACAACCCTGGCGTTGCAAGCGCCATGCTCTACCAACTGAGCTACACGGGGCCCATAGTTGGATCCATTTAAATTCAGATATTTTCTTCTCACCTCCTGAGAAATAATGGATAAGTGCACACGATTGAGAGATCTATATGGGAGGAAAAAAACACCATCTGATCCTTCCATTGGTCATCAATATATCTCAATAATATATCTCATTGCTCACATTGTCAATAATCCTGACTAAGATAAGGGCCTCAGCACTGACTGAAGAAATAGAGATTGATGATAATTGTTTCACCTTGCTTTGAGTTCTCAGTCAAGGCTTTCTATCTCCCACCCCAACTCTCTCTCTCTTCTTGCCTGTGCCGCTTTAGTCTCGAGGCTTCAGTTCCCTCTTGACAAAACTGGGACGTTGCTGTCTTTGCTGCGTATGGGTCTGGACTTTCTAAAATAGGACACATTTCTCCCTAAATAGAGCTTTTATTTATAGGTAAATACAAAAGGGCAAGGGGTGCACAGTACAAGCATTTGATTGTGATGATGTCGATGTGTGACTGATGACTCTCCCCTGTTGATGTGATTGATGATCTGCCTCTTACTCTTTAACTCAGGACAGTGTCACTGCCAATAACGTACCAGACTGGAAAACTAAAGTGAACTGAAGCAGAGTTTGATCTCATCCTAAATGACAACTAATCCTAACTTGATCTCATCCCAAAGGCACTTAGTCAACAGTTAGGTTTTGTTGTTTGTATTCACCTTACCCCTGTCTACTCCCTCTGTGCATCAGCTACCATCACCAGCTCTTCTGAGAATGAGGATCGCGGTGGCTCCACGCTGGATCTGAGCAAAGACGGCAGCTGGAGGGGCGCTGGGCAGGGCGGGCACCGAGGCGACTCCTGCCCTCCTGTCGCCAAGGACGACCTGCCAGGGCCCAGCGAGGCCCCGCCCAGGTCTGAAATCACCATCGAAGGGGAACCCAAAACTCCACCCCCAGCCAAGAGGCCCCTCCCACAACGCCACACACACAGCACTTCTTCTCTGGTGATGCCTCGCCCTAACTCTGTGGCAGGTGAGTGACCATCTCATGCCTCTGACTGGTGGTGTCTCAATAGTCTCAGCTAGTCTCATTTCCTTGTGTCCTTTCCACTATGATTACTGGCCTAGCAGTGCATGATAGATGAAAGCAGTATGTTGGAGATCTATCCAGTCCTTTTACCTTTTAGTGGTGATGAGGGAAAGGAGATGAGGAAAGGAGATGAGGAAAGGAAGCCATGAAGGACAAGTGAACAGCTCTACCTTGACCAGGTGTCTAGAACCAATCGGTTTTGTGGTAAAGCTCTCTTTCCTCCATTCATTTGTGTAGCTAAAACAGCTGCAGCTGTAGCTTTTCTGACCATGTGGTTTCTGTGATGTGGGAGAGCCATTAGACAGAGCTGCTTTCTGTCTAGTTTCTATCATTAGATGAGGACGGATACAGGATTAAACCACTGGAGGATGAAGACGGTGAAAGCTACCAGCTACAGTATTCCAAGAGGATTTACGTTGTTATCCTACATCTGTTTCTCCTCTGTGTTTGAGAGAACAAGAGACAACTTTTCCTTCGTTAGATGTCACTCCATTTGGAGAGCGGGGGAAACGGTCTCTCCAGGGAGTGGATCCAGTGAAATGCCTGACAGACTCTTCTACTGTTGTTGGGGATGCTGCTCGAGAATAACTTTAATAACTTGAAATGAGCATGCATAGTATTATTTGTTTAAATAGACCTCACTTTGAGGTTGTGATGGGAAAAAGAGAGATGGGAGTAACACAGGACATGTTTGGTTTCTTTCAAAGCCCATGTTACTGTGCTGTTATGGTCCAAGGATAGATGTTGTGTTAGTCCCACGTATGCCTGCTGATTTCAGTATAGCTTGAGAGTTAAGTGGCACTGTGTATGAATAGAATGTCAGTATTCCTGTGGTGCCATTGAAAGAGAGCAGACCCTCTCCACCTCCAGAAAGCACTTGCCATTCAACTGCCACTATAACTTTGGTCATAGTGCTCTAAGATTATTATTATACCAACCAACATGTATTCGAGGTGGAAGATTGTGGAAAATTGTAGTGTATCTCTGTATCTCTCAGCTCAATGGTTCTAACGATGAACAATAGCCTGGCCCAGCCTCCAACCACATTCTCCAAGATCCAGGTGTGACTCACCACTAGATTGGACATGATGGGGGTGATGTAGGGGTTGTAACATGGTGTTCCAGTGGGTGAGGTGAAGTTTAGCGCCATACGGGTAATTCCCTGGTCAACTTCCACGCCTGTCCTGTGAGCTGTGCAGTACGTGTCACAGAGCAGAGCAACGTGACATTCCCCGTGTGATTCCACTCTTAGGGGATTAAAGGTCTCTTGGAATGCCAGATTACACTGTAGTACAGGAGGCTAGGCCGCGCACTAAGGATTGATATACTGTATAAGGTGTAGAGATCAGTCTGGAATGAATGAATGAATGAATGAATGAATGAATGAATGAGAGAGAGAGAGAGAGAGAGAGAGAGGGCGAGTGGACGGCCACTGAGTTCGTAGTATGGCTTGATCATGACAGCCATAGTTCTTTGCCTTGCCACGCGGAACAAAAGGCGGTATTAAATACCTTTGAGATGCTTCAATCACAGCTTTACTACAAATACGGTGATTAACTTGAACTCCACCATGCCCCTATAAGCCTCAAGCCCATCTAGCTCTGGTCCTAGCTACTATACCACAGTTACTGCAGATTCATTGAACGCACATGCACACACTTATGTGCACACACACACACACAGACAGAACATCTGCATACATCTATCTACAGCCTCCCTATCCAGATATTACTAAAATGTAAATGTATATTACTGTACTGCTATATCACATCCAGACCCCTACAAGCAGATCGTTTCCCATAGGAAATTACTGTAATCTAGTTAGCTGCTTCTGCCAGGCTTGAATTCATAAGCCACTTCTATTGGATCTCCTCTCACTCACTCAGAGCAGAGAGAACTAGGCCTGGTGGAGCAGAGCAGAGAGAACTAGGCCTGGTGGAGCAGAGTAGAGAGAACTAGGCCTGGTGGAGCAGAGCAGAGCAGAGAGAACTAGGCCTGGTGGAGCAGAGTAGAGAGAACTAGGCCTGGTGGAGCAGAGTAGAGAAAACTAGGCCTGGTGGAGCAGAGCAGAGAGAACTAGGCCTGGTGGAGCAGAGTAGAGAGAACTAGGCCTGGTGGAGCAGAGTAGAGAGAACTAGGCCTGGTGGAGCAGAGCAGAGAGAACTAGGCCTGGTGGAGCAGAGTAGAGAGAACTAGGCCTGGTGGAGCTGAGCAGAGAGAACTAGTGAATTAGGATGGAAGACATCATGTTCTACAGAGCATACATGGACCAGTGTGAATGTCTCATGTTGGTGTACATGTTAAACGGGCTGGTCCTTACAAACACAACATTCTGCTACAGAACAGGGGTAATTGGAGCTGGTCTCTGGACCTGGCTATGTTCCTGACCTGTAGTGAGCTGTTAATATCCCAGGCTGGATGAGGATTCACTTAGCTCATCATCACCATACAACACTGATCTAGTGGTAAACACCCATTTTACTGAGTTGTTGAAGAGTGAGCAAATGAGAGAGAAAGAGAGAGAGGCAGAGAAAGTGAGTGTGTGCTGCAGCTGGCTCTCTGTGTGTGTCTTTGTGTTTTATCCTTGAGTGTCTTTCTCCAGAATATTTGACGTCACAAAACATAGGCAGCATAAGGGAAGAACTACGACCGAATTGTTTCCCATTTACTCAAGGAAAAGAGTCTAAAATCGCTCTCCCTTAAGGCTGAAATACACTACAGGACGCCGGGGTTAGCACCCCCTACTCTTATGATAAGTGCCATGGGATCTTTAGTGACCACAGAGAGTTAGGACACCTGTTTAACGTCCCAGCCGAAAGACGGCACATAAGTGCCATGGGATCTTTAGTGACCACAGAGAGTCAGGACACCTGTTTAACGTCCCAGCCGAAAGACGGCACCTTACACAGGGAAATGTCCCCAATCACTGCCCAGGGGGATATTTTTGGTATGCTGTTGACCTATGCATTATTTCTGTTCCGCTTTTTAAAATCTTTTTTTTTTGCCCTCTCCCCTGGTTGGAGGACCTGGTGGAAAACCTAAAAATTATATATACGGTATATACATATAGCCTCCTCTCATTTGTACTGGACTCCAAGTGCATCGTCAAGTCAACCAATCCCTCTAATCTTAATTCCAACCATCAGATGTCAACAGACTAGCCCATCTTTCCCAGTATATTACCATTTTACTATTTACTTTTGCAATACATCCTTGTATTTTACTGTGATGTCTTATGAGGGTCTTGAACCTCTCTATTTGTACAATTTCTACCGATATTGTCCTAAAAATAAATACTTTAACTAAGAGTATAATCATATTTCCCATTGATTGATCGTGGTTTTTCAGATCTCCTAACAGTACTGTTTGTGGGTCCATCTGAAAACAGACATTATGACAACAACAACCACTCCTGGACCTGACTCCAAAAGCGAGCCGCCGATGGACAGTACCAAAATAGATAATCTATTGATTTTGTTTCTTCGTTGCAGTCTGCACAGGGCTGACTGTTCAATGCCCCATATATTGAGCATAATTTCTGTGGCGAAAATGTTATATAATAGTTTAAATTGAAAAGAACAGATTGATGCGTCGAATGTTGTTTTGTATATCAGTTCATAAACCCGATGCCATGTTATTGGGACATCAAAAATCTCTTCCCAATGATCTTGAATTTGATGCAGTATAGTTGTCAAACCTCGCGACCTTTAAGTGAAAGTGATATGATTTATACTAGTGATTTTAAGCCATGCATGGTTTTTGATTGGCGGCAGACAAACTAATTCATTCCTTTCTCTTTTGAGTAATTGCCCCTTGCATTTTTGTGGCAGAGCTGCGATGAGTTGGTTAAACTTTTGTATCGAGCATACATCTCCATACACCTTTGTTAATTGCTTGTGTGACAAATTTTAAAATCAAATCAAATCAAATTGTATTGGTCACATGCGCCGAATACAACAGGTGCAGACATTACAGTGAAATGCTTACTTACAGCCCTTAACCAACAGTGCATTTATTTTTAACAAAAATAAAACAACAACAAAAAAAGTGTTGAGAAAAAAAAGAGCAGAAGTAAAATAAAATAACAGTAGAGAGGCTATATATACAGGGGGGTACCGGTGCAGAGTCAATGTGCGGGGGCACCGGCTAGTTGAGGTAGTTGAAGTAATATGTACATGTGGGTAGAGTTAAAGTGACTATGCATAAATAATTAACAGAGTAGCAGCAGCGTAAACAGGATGGGGTGGGGGGGCAGTGCAAATAGTCCAGGTAGCCATGAGTAGCTGTTCAGGAGTCTTATGGCTTGGGGGTAGAAGCTGTTGAGAAGTCTTTTGGACCTAGACTTGGCACTCCGGTACCGCTTGCCGTGCGGTAGCAGAGAGAACAGTCTATGACTAGGGTGGCTGGAGTCTTTGACAATTTTGAGGGCCTTCCTCTGACACCGCCTGGTATAGAGGTCCTGGATGGCAGGAAGCTTGGCCCCAGTGATGTACTGGGCCGTACGCACTACTCTCTGTAGTGCCTTGCGGTCGGAGGCCAAGCAGTTGCCATACCAGGCGGTGATGCAACCAGTCAGGATGCTCTCGATGGTGCAGCTGTAGAATTTTTTGAGGATCTGAGGACCCATGCCAAATCATTTCAGTCTCCTGAGGGGGAATAGGCTTTGTCGTGCCCTCTTCACGACTGTCTTGGTGTGTTTGGACCATGATAGTTCGTTGGTGATGTGGACACCAAGGAACTTGAAGCTCTCAACCTGTTCCACTACAGCCCTGTCGATGAGAATGGGGGCGTGCTCAGTCCTCTTTTTTTTCCTGTAGTCCACAATCATCTCCTTTGTCTTGGTCACGTTGAGGGAGAGGTTGTTGTCCTGGTACCACACGGCCAGGTCTCTGACCTCCTCCCTATAGGCCGTCTCATCGTTGTCGGTGATCAGGCCTACCACTGTTGTGTCGTCGGCAAACTTAATGATGGTGTTGGAGTCGTGCCTGGCCACGCAGTCATGGGTGAACAGAGAGTACAGGAGGGGACTGAGCACGCACCCCTGAGGGGCCCCCGTGTTGAGGATCAGTGTGGCAGATGTGTTGTTACCTACCCTTACCACCTGGGGGCGGCCCGTCAGGAAGTCCAGGATCCAGTTGCAGAGGGAGGTGTTTAGTCCCAGGATCCTTAGCTTAGTGATGAGCTTAGAGGGCACTATGGTGTTGAATGCTGAGCTGTAGTCAATGAATAGCATTCTCACGTAGGTGTTCCTCTTGTCCAGGTGGGAAAGGGCAGTGTGGAGTGCAATAGAGATTGCATCATCTGTGAATCTGTTGGGGCGGTATGCAAATTTAGTGGGTCTAGGGTTTCTGGGATAATGCTGTTGATGTGAGCCATGACCAGCCTTTCAAAGCACTTCATGCAGACGTCAGTGCTACGGGTCGGTAGTCATTTAGGCAGGTTATCTTAGAGTCCTTGGGCACGGGGACTATGGTGGTCTGCTTGAAACATGTTGGTATTACAGACTCAGTCAGGGACATGTTGAAAATGTCAGTGAAGACACTTGCCAGTTGGTCAGCACATGCTCGGAGTACACGTCCTGGTAATCCGTCTGGCCCTGCGGCCTTGTGAATGTTGACCTGCTTAAAAGTCTTACTCACATTGGCTACAGAGAGCGTGATCACATAGTCATCCGGAACAGCTGGTGCTCTCATGCATGCTTCAGTGTTGCTTGCCTCAAAGCGAGCATAGAAGTGGTTTAGCTCGTCTGGTAGGCTTGTGTCACTGGGCAGCTCGCGGCTGTGCTTCCCTTTGTAGTCTGTAATAGTTTTCAAGCCCTACCACATCCGACGAGCGTCAGAGCCAGTGTAGTACGATTCAATCTTAGTCCTGTATTGACTCTTTGCCTGTTTGATGGTTCGTCGGAGGGCATAGCGGGATTTCTTATAAGCGTCCGGGTTAGAGTCCCATTCCTTGAAAGCGGCAGCTCTACCCTTTAGCTCAGTGCGGATGTTTCCTGTAATCCATGGCTTCTGGTTGGGGTATGTACGTACGGTCACTGTGGGGACGACATCATCGATGCACTTATTGATGAAGCCAGTGACTGATGTGGTGTACTCCTCAATGCTGTCTGAAGAATCCCGGAACATGTTCTAGTCTGTGCTAGCAAAACAGTCCTGTAGCTTAGCATCTGCGTCATCTGACCACTTTTTTATTAACCGAGTCACTGGTGCTTCCTGCTTTAGTTTTTGCTTATAAGCAGGAATCAGGAGGATAGAGTTATGGTCTAGAGTTTTTTTTCCTCTGGTTGCACATTTAACATGCTGGTAGAAATTAGGTAGAACGGATTTAAGTTTCCCTGCATTAAAGTCCCCGGCCACTAGGAGCGCTGCCTCTGGATGTGCGTTTTCCTGTTGATTTATGGCCTTGTACAACTCATTCAGTGCAATCTTAATGCCAGCACTGGTTTGTGGTGGTAAATAGACAGCTATGAAAAATATAGATGAAAATTCTCTTGGTAAATAGTGTGGTCTACAGCTTATCATAAGATACTCTACCTCAAGCGAGCAAAACCTCGAGACTTCCTTAGTATTTGATTTTGTGCACCAGCTGTTGTTTACAAATATACACAGACCGCCACCCCTTGTCTTACCGGAGTCAGCCGTTCTATCCTGCCGATGTAGCGTATAGCCCGCTAGCTGTATGTTATCCATGTCGTCGTTCAGCCACGACTCGGTGAAACATAAGATATTACAGTTTTTAATGTCCCGTTGGTAGGATAACCGTAATCTTAGGTCATCCAATTTGTTCTCCAATGATTGAAGATTGGCTAATAGGATTGATGGAAGAGGCAGTTTACTCGCTCGCCGTCGGATCCTTACAAGGCACCCCGATCTACGTCCACGATATCTCAGTGTTTTCCTCACGCGAATGACGGGGATTTGGGCCTTGTCGTGTGTCTGTATGATATCCTTCGCGGCCGCCTCGTTGAAGAAAAAATCTTCGTCCAATACGAGGTGAGTAATCGCTGTCCTGATATCCAGAAGCTATTTTTGGTTATAAGAGACGATGGCAGAAACATTATGTACAAAATAAATTACAAATAACGCGGAAAAACACACATAATAGTACATTTAGCAGACGCTCTTATCCAGAGCGACTTACAGTTAGTGCATACATTATTCTTTTTAATTTTCATACCCCATGGGAATCGAACCCACAACCCTGGCGTTGCAAACGCCATGCTCTACCAACTGAGCTACCTCCCTGCCGGCCATTCCCTCCCCTACCCTGGGCCAATTGTGCGCCGCCCCATTGGTCTCCCGGTTGCGGCCGGCTACAGCAGAGCCTGGATTCGAACCAGGATCTCTAGTGGCACAGCTAGCACTGCGATGCAGGGCCTTAGACCACTGCGCCACTCGAGT
This sequence comes from Coregonus lavaretus, assembly GCF_964263955.1. Taxonomy (NCBI): domain Eukaryota; kingdom Metazoa; phylum Chordata; class Actinopteri; order Salmoniformes; family Salmonidae; genus Coregonus; species Coregonus lavaretus. The sequence continues at coordinate 5,092,986 of NC_140025.1, forward strand.
ACAATTGGTTAGAGGGCTGTAAAACGGCAGCCATCTTCTCCGGCGCTGTTTAGCTTATTTAGCAAATTTTAACTGTCCTTACTTTGTCATTCATAAACATGATACCTTTCTTATAATTTTTTTCCAATAGAATTGTTCTTTCCTCTATCACTACATTGTAGTTTAGCCATACTATTTGCTGTAATATTTGTTCAGCCTCTTCTGGAGGATGAAATTGGAATTGTAGCCAACTCTGTATGGCTTCATTTAGAAAGGATGATGCTTTAAACAGGTTTACATTGTCAATCCACCGGAAAAGGTTGGTTTTAATCTGCATAACGGCAAAGAGACCCCTTTTGAACATTGGTTGTGCTTCTCTTAGTAGCCTGCTGGAAAACCAGTTTGGATTTAGATATCATTTCGGTATAATGGAGGTTTTAAGTGAGAGGTTTAATTTCTTAATATTTAATAGTTTTAACCCTCCAGACTCATGTTCGTTATATAAATATGCCTGTTTAACTTGGTCTGGTTTGCCATTAAGGACTAAATTATTATTTTTTTCTCACGAGTCAGCTTTTATTCTCCTGGAGTCGATAGAGCCATGAATAGATACGTAAACTGCAATATCAATAGGGAATTAATCAAGAGTAATATTCCCGTAGATGGACAGGTGTTTCCCTTGCCACGGTTTCAAGATCCTATCTATTTTCTATCAAAGTTAATAGTTGCAAGATCGTTTGACTTTTCCGGGAAATGTTCACTTGTCATAGTTGGGTTTTAGGCCAGAGAAACTGGATAAATTATCCAGGTCCTCAATAAGGTACTTGAATCAATCATCATTGATACTTTTGTCTCTAAACCCTTCATTTTTAGCCCCTTAATGTTATCATTGGATTGATAACAATAAACAGGTATGGTGATAGAGGGCAACCTTGTTTTACAACTCTTGACAGCTCAGCATTTTCAGAGAAGTAACCATTATTTATATTTTACATAAAGGGTTGTTGTACATGATGTTTACCGATCTTATGAGAGATTCTCGAAAGTTGAAAGAAATCTAGGCACTTATACACTGATTCTAGATGTACTGTATCGAAGGCTTTCTTAAAATCTGCTATAAAGATTATACCTGGTTTCCCTGTATTCTCAGTTTTCAATAATTTCTAGTAGTTGTCTAATGTTATCTCCTATATATCTTCCTTTTAAGAATCCCGTCTGATTGTGATGAATAATGTCCGGTAGGGCCTTTTTAATTCTATGAGCATTACATTTGGCCAATATTTTTGCATCGCAACATTGAAGGGACTGAGATACTGGGTCTTTGTACTGCCCCCTGGCTCCTGCTTCAGTAGGAGAGAGATCAGTCCCTCTTTTTGTGTGTCCGATAGTTTGCCATTTACAGTATATACAAGTAATACAAAAATGATAGTAATGGATCTTTCAGTAGTTCATAAAAAGTTTGATATATCTCTATTGGAATGCCATCGAGGCCAGGGGTTTTCCCCGTCTGAAAGGAATCAATCGCCAACCGTAGTTCGTCCTGTGTAAGTAGGCCATCATAAGAGTTTTTACGTGTCATAGATAGTTTAACATTATTTTTTGGGACAAGGATTTCACAAAACTCATCGTCAATTGAGTTTGGAAGTACTTGACAAGAACATTTGTTTAAAATATTTTACTTCTTCATTTAAAAATCTCCTTTGGTGAGATAAGGATTTCTCCATTGTTTGTAACTATTTTCTGTAGGTTATTTTTGGTTGTGTTTCTATGTTGAAGGTTTAAGAAAAACTTTCTCTGTTCTCCATCCAATTTGCTCAGGTTTTTTTTAAATAAATGAAGCCCGATCTTTCCTAAATAAGTTTCTCCTTTTGTTTTGCATCTAGATTATTCAGTGCTTCAGTAGTACATTTTATCATCATCATTGATGTGTAATGTAAGTTTTTCTATTTCTGATGTAAGTTGTGTCTCCACTGACCCAAACCATTTTAGTTTTGGGGCTGAAAACTGAATTGAGTGGCCTCTAAACATTTAGGGCCTCCCGAGTGGCCCAGTGGTCCCCTGTAGCTCAGTTGGTAGAGCATGGCGCTTGCAACGCCAAAGTTGTGGGTTCGTTTCCCACGGGGGGCCAGTATGAAAATGTATGCACTCACTAACTGTAAGTCGCTCTGGATAAGAGCGTCTCCTAAATTACAAAAAAGTAAAAAATTTCGAAGGTACTGCATCGCAGTGCTAGCTGTGCCACTAGAGATCCTGGTTCGATTCCAGGCTCTGTAACCCATGAGGTGGCGCACAATTGGCCCAGCGCCGCCCAGGGTAGGGGAGGGTTTGGCTGGCAGGGATGTCCTTGTCCCATCGCGCACTAGTGACTCCTGTGGTGGGCCGGGCGCAGTGCATGCTGACTCAGTCGCCAGGTGTACGGCGTTTCCTCCGGCACATTGGTGCGGCTGGCTTCCGGGTTAAGCGGGCACCGTGTCAAGAAGCAGTGCGGCTAGGTTGGGTCGTGTTTCGGAGGACGCACGACTCTCGACCTTCGCCTCTCCCATGTCTGTACGGGAGTTGTAGCGATGGGACAAGACTGTAACTACCAATTGGATACCACAAAAAGGGGCTAATTTTTACAAAAATAAAAGTACATTTAAAGGCATACGATAAGTGGGTCCACTGAACATGTATTGTGCCTGAAGAAATCTGTTATGAATTCCTTCATTTTTGTTAAGAAAGTACTATCTGTCAATAAACCCTGGTTCAATTTCCAATATCCCTGTCCTCGTGGAAAGTCTGTCATAATTACCTGGAGGGATATAAGTTGATGGTCTGATCGCATTCGATCCTCAATCAATATTTTATTCACTTTTGGCTCTATAGAAAAGGATACCAAAAAATAATCAATCCGGCTAGCTTGATTAAGCCTCCTCCAAGTATATTTTACAAGGTCTGGGTTTTTAAGCTTCCAAATATCAATCAATTCCAACGTCCATAATATTTGTGATCTCTTTGCACGCCAGAGGGTGATAGTTGGTAGTATGATTGCCTTTACGGTGTATTGATGTACATACAACTGTATTGTAGTCCCCTAACATTATAATATAATTATTTGTATCTTGGAGACTAATTAGATTATTATACATTTTCTCAAAAAAGTTTGGATTGTCATTATTCGGTCCATATAGATTTATGAGCCACATCTGTTTATCACCAAGTGGTATATTCAAAGCAATCCATCTTCCTTGAGGATCCATTTTAACGGCTTGCACCTCAAGATCTAGATTGTTTTTCAGTAGGATCATAACACCTTTTGAATTCCTTAGTCCATGACAGAAATAGATTTGACCATACCACTCTTTTATCCCAGGCCACTTCATCAGAAGATATTGAATGAGTTTCCTGTAAACAATAAAAATGGTAATTCTTCTCCTTTAGCCATGTGAGAACTGCTCTTATTTTCCTATTATCAGCCAAACCATTAGAAATATAGTTAGCTGTAATTCAATTACTCAATTACCATGATGGGTTACATTATGAGATACTTATCACTATCCTTACCACTTTTTTGAAATACATGTATTTATCCATACTTACCAGTACCACCAGAATCAATACCTGTCCATTATCCACGTAGCTGTACCATGATAGATGCACTGCTAAACATACTGTAGCTCCAACAGACTAAGTAGACCTCCAGTTGTCCTCCAATTTCCCTCCCGAAAATAACTCCCCCCATCCCAGGTAGGGATGTCGTCCCTGTGACTGGCAGACCACCCCCGTACACATGGATCCTAGGACCCCTAAGCAGTTTGGACCGGTCCCTTGAAAAGAGCACAAAGTGCCACTTACAACCAGTTTAGCAGCACTAAGCAGTTCTAACCCTTTGCCTCAGTTGTACTATATCACTTTTGTGTTTGTGTTCATTTTTTTCAGAATACCTTAATTCCTTTCACATTAGACGGATAGTATGCGGAATAATGTAGGCACTTCCTCCAAAACGATAGCTACCTTTGACAAAGCAACCGGCAGTAGAAAATCGACATTTAGCAAAACAGATATTATTTTATGTTATAGCTTAAGATTCCATCCTCCCTAATAACACCACCCTATAGCCACGATTGTGGGATGCACACACACACACACACACACACACACACACACACACACAAGCATCACCTCAAGCTCATGCACACTCAAAAGTAAACTTGCTAAGTAAATGACCTAGTAATCGGTATAGTACATACACTTGGCAACACCTCCATGCCAGTAAAAAAAAATCGGGCCATTTGGTGGTCAGGTTTGCGTATGTGTAGAGCTAGTAAGGAAATCAACATGGCAACCGAGGAACCATAATGCACATACAAGGAGCACAGCATCTGTGCGTGCGGACTACTGATGTGAGGGAGAGCGCGAAGATGAGGAGGACCGGAGGTCAACTTTGATAGCTTGCTACTGCTATAATTGATTTAATGAAAAACAAAATGTTTCGTTGCCCATGATTAAGCTGATTAAGCTACTGTATTTATCAGAGTTATTGACTTCACAATAAGCTAGATTCGAGTAACTTTCATAACTTACATAATTTACATTACATTACATTGAAGCGGCAGCCGCGGCACAATCAATCGGAGATGGACAGCGCATGGGTGCTGAAAGTAGGCTAATTCGAGAAAAACTAATTAATTTAAAGTCTTCATTTTAATTCGACTTTACTAAAAACAAGAGGGCTTTGTGTTGAAAACCTATTTCTTCCTATTTAAGAAATAAGAGGTAGGCCTACCTGTTTGACAGACTAAATTAAGACTTAAATATCTCTGTGTCAGTGAAGGGCTTGGTGTGTTAAGTTAAAACCAGGGCTTGAATTGAGGGTTTATGTTATAACTTTGGTGCCATTGTGATGAACTTGTGAGGTAGTTGAAGAAACCTTTATAGTTCTGAGTAGCTGATTGGCTGACGGTGAGACATGCCTCGCATCTGCTCTTAGCACTGCTCACGCTTGGCTATAATGGCCGATTTGAGGCATGTCTCACCGTCAGACAATCAGCTACTTAGAACTATAAAGGATCTCTTCAACTACCTCACTTAAGTGCCCATGAGAGCAATCAACCTCAAATCGGATGTGTGCTTACAATTTACTGGCTGCAGCGTTACGTTTTACTCTGGGTTTGCTCCGATTTCCTCCGATTTTGAAAAATGTGCCGGGAGCTGATCGGGAGGCCATAGATCGGGTTAAAAACGTGTAGTGTCCGCCCGGCATTAGCTTGAGATTGGAGAACAGTATGTTGAAATGGAGACCGAGCTCCATAGTTACACTGTTTGGCCAAAAAGGGCTTTGTTCATTTTATTCCCAAATGTTTAAGATGTTCTACCTTGAAGGCAAAATGAAAGAAACAACTCTCTATAAAAGCTCTCTTTCCTGCTTTCCCTCATTCTTTATTTTCTACTTCTCTACTTCTCTTCTCCTTCCTTCTGTCTCTCATGTCTTCCCCTGCAGCCACTAGTTCCACTAAGCTGGAGGATCTGAGCTACCTGGATGATCAACGGAGTGCTCCCCAGCGAAGCTCCATCAAACAGCCCTGGAACAGCACAGGGGGAAGGGACACCAAAGGTATGGTACTGTTTGTGTTTCTGTGTGTGTGTGGGGGGGTTGGGTTTGTTGTATTTGTGTGTGTGTGTATGCGTGCATGCAGGCATTTATGCAGGTGTGTGTGTGTGCAGGGCCGGCACTAGCCTCCCCACCTCACAGGCAAAACCTTTTAGTGGCCCCCCTCTTGACGGAGGAGTTTTAAATTATATTTTCTGCAATTCTACACATTTTACCATGGTGCGGAGAAAATTATGTGGTATTTTATAACTCATTTCATTCAATTCTACTCGTTTTGCCATGGGGCGGATTGAAAAATGTGCAATTTTACAGCCAATTTCCTAAAATTCTACACATTTTGCCATGACTTATGCCGTGTTAATATGATACACTACATGACCAAAAGTATGTGGACACCTGCTCGTTGTCATTCCAAAATCATGGGTATTAAAATGCTGCTATAACAGCCTCCACTCTTCTGGGAAGGCTTTCCACTAGATGTTTGAACATTGCTGTGGTGACTTGCTTCCATTCAGTTACAAGAGCATTAGTGAGGTTGGGCACTGAGGTTGGGCGATTAGGCCTGGCTCGCAGTCGGCGTTCCAATTCATTCCAAAGGTGTAGTCCCGTGTAGCTCAGTTGGTAGAGCATGCGCTTGCAACGCCAGGGTTGTGGGTTCGATTCCCACAGGGGACCAGTATGAAAATGTATGCACTCACTAACTGTAAGTCACTCTGGATAAGAGCGTTTGCTAAATGACTAAAATGTAAATGTGTTCAGTGGGGTTGAGGTCAGGGCTCTGTGCAGGCCAATCAAGTTCTTCCACACCGATCTCGACAAAACCTTTCTGTTTGGACCTCGCTTTGTGCACGGGGGCATTGTCATGCTGAAACAGGAAAGGGCCTTCCCCAAAATGTTGCCACAAAGTTGGAAGCACATAATTGTCTAGAATGGAATTGTATGCTGTAGTGTTAACATTTGCCTTCACTAGAACTAAGGGGCCTAGCTCGAAACCATGAAAAACAGCCCCAGACCATTATTCCTCCTCCACCAAACTTTACAGTTGGCACTATGCATTCGGTCAGGTAGCGTTCACCTGGCATCCGCCAAACCCAGATTCGTCCATCGGACTGCCAGATGCTGAAGTGTGATTCATCACTCCAGAGAACACGTTTCCACTCCTCAAGAGTCCAATAGCGGCGATCTTTACACCACTCCAGCCGATGCTTGGCATTGCGCATGGTGATCTTAGGCTTGTGTGTGGCTGCTCGGCCATGGAAACCCATTTCATGAAGCTCCCGACAAATAGTTATTGTGCTGTCATTGCTTCCAGAGGCAGTTTGGAACTCGGTAGTGAGTGTTGCAACCGAGGACAGACGATTTGTATGCGCTATGCACTTCAGCACTCGGCGGCCCCGTTCTGTGAGCTTGTGTGGCCTACCACTTCGCGGCTGAGCCGTTGTTGCTCCTAGACATTTCCACTTCATAATAACAGCACTTACAGTTGACCGGGGCAGCTCTAGCAGGGCAGAAATTTGATGAACTGACTTGTTGGAAAGGTGGCATCCTATGACGGTGCCAAGTTGAAGTTCACTGAACTCTTCGGTAAGGCCATTCTACTGACAATGTTTGTCTATGGAGATTGCATGGCTGTGTGCTTGATTTTATACACCTGTCAGCAACGGGTGTGGCTGAAATAGCCGAATCTACTAATTTGAAGGGGTGTCCATGTATATATAGTGTATCTGAGTGAGCGTGACTAATAAAATCAATGGGGGCCCAATGGAGGTCAGGGACCTTCGTGCCCTTCGTACCCGGTCGGTAATTCGGTCATGATTACTACAGGTTTAGATAGCTGGGTAGACTACCTTACCAATCTACAAATGTTTAGCTGACATGGCCTAATTAAGTGACTGTCAGTGACTGACATAACAAGAGGAAAACTGCTGATGCACAACCAAATTTCTAAATTGCACCTTGTGTATTCTACTATTCTAACTAACGCTTGATACGAAACCGATTAACTAGCCTGCTAATGTTGTTGCACTCGCTAAGTCTAGGGGTCCTAGGCCTAGTTGCATGGTCTGTAACCTGAATGAATGTGTGCATTTTTGTGAGAAATCAGCGTTTGAGGACCGTGTTGGATACACGTGCCCAGGGAGACAGCAACCTTACCTTAGGTCCAGGGCTAGCTCAGTGTTGACTCCTTTGGGTCGACAAGCCCAAGCGGATTATTATGTTCAGATGGTGACGGGAACAAATATATACAAAAAGGAAAACTACAAACAGGCATGCCTAAGCTAAAGATTCAAAACCAAATGAAAGGCCTCATGGCCACCAAACCAACAAGCAGCCTCACGGCTCTCCAAACTGGCACTCTGACTGACGATCCTCTTATTGGCAGCACCTGATGTGCTTATCAAAGCTCAGCATCTAGACCCGGTTACTGCCACCTGGGGGATGGAGTGTGGAAGTGTATCCTGGATATTATGTCCTAACACTAACCTTCACCCCATATCATAACACGCTCAACAGTAAGTTGAGACCCTGACTGAGACCCTGCCTTCGTGCATGCAATTATTGTGTTACAACACAATACACAACTATATTATTGTTGGATACCACAATACTCTTTAAAATGAAGAGAAAGTCATGTTAGTAACCCCCGTGTTCTCTCTTTTCTCTTTGTCCAGCGCGCTTCGCTCCCTTCAAGTCAGGCGACATCATGCTGAAGCCGTTGTTGTTTGAGGTTCCCGCAGTCTCCACGGATGCACCTTTCCAAGGCCGTGATTGGCTGTTCCAGCGGCTAGAGGAGGTCCTAAGGAAGAGTGACACCTGCGAGGGCCGTGGGGCCGTTATCGTCGGCGATGTGGGCTTCGGCAAGACGGCCATCGTCTCGCGACTGGTGGCTCTCAGCTGTCATGGGGGCCACATGCAACAGGTCCCCACCCAGAGCCCCTGCACCTCCCCCAAAAGTAAGAGGCAAACTTCCCTTCTCTGGAGGTACTTTGTTTGAAATTATAAATAGGATGAACCTCTTGAGATGCAACAGCACTTTTTTGAGGAAGCTGCCAGTTCCCTGTGCCCCAGAAGGGAAGGACGAATGGGTTCCCTTCAGCGAAGGGTGATTTAAACGTTTACATTTTTCATTATGAGTTTAACCATTTTCTAATAGGCAAGCCAACCCGTCTACCTTGAGATCAGTCATACTTTTTCAGAGCCGTCACTCTCAAGTATCAGGGTTCATCAGATATTTTGGTCCTAGCGGATGAGCCACAGGAATAAAACCTTTGAAAGCTCTGTCCCTGAAAGCTATGACATTGTGTGGTGATTGATGTTACACAAACGCAAGCATTGCTACGTCAGTAGCTAGGTACAGTACCGCACTTTTCTCCCACCATCAATGATCGTGAATGCATACTGCGTATAATTTTCTCGGTCCCCATCCAGCAAATTGATACAGTGCACCATACAGCACGGCAGTAATGACATGAAGTAATGACATCATTTAGGTTAAGAGTAGGAATCTGCTTTGACCTAGTTATAATGCATTATGATAAATGCCTGACGGAGACTGAAGTGATTTGCCATTGTGACTCAGGGCTTTATTGAATTAGCATTGTTTACTGGAGGTATGTTTGGACCCATTATGGAAACCAGCCCACAATGATGCTTTTAACATGCTCTCACGTAGTCACAGCACAAGAAAAATATGATTTTTTTCTAGTCAGGAGTGCTGGTCCTGATAGGGCGATACGTTTTCAAAAAAATATCTAATTGAATGATTGTTATTCTCCTCGAACTTCTCATGAAAAAGAAGTGACAGTCCACGTGTCACCTTGCTGTGTCCGTCTTGCAGGTGGGGATAGGGGGACAGACGGAGCCTCCAAACAGCCGCCCCAGTCCAGCACCCCTATCACAGACCCCCAGCCCAGCCAAACAACCTGCCCCGGGACACCAGAGGCACACAGACACAGAGACGAGGCTGTCAAACGCCTGGCCAGCAAGGTACGATGAGCTACACACACGTCTGCACGCACCCTTGAACGCACACACACACACACACACACACACACACCCCCCCCCCCCCCCCCCCCCCCCACACACACACACATACACACACACACACATACACACATACACACACACACACATACACATACACACACCCCCCCCCCCCCCCCCCACACACACACACACACACACACACACACAAAACTAATAAATACAGGTACCTTAAAGCATGTTTAAGGCCCTTAGGAGACGCATTGCTGTTTTTGTCTTATTCTACAGTATTAAACTTACCACATGTTATTGATAACTAGCAAAGTGGTTTACTGACTTTGGGTGTCAGAGACCCGAAAAATATGTCACTTTACTCATCCAGAGCTAATGTTGCTACTTATCCATAGGATATAGTGGATTTGTCATTTTAAGGAACTATCGCTTTAACAAATGTGTGATGAACATGAATTAATATAGTTGATGATGTGATTAGAAAGGAGGAAGGGTGTTTGTTCTCTTAACTTAATCATTCAATGTCGGTACTTTTCTATTGAAATGTAAATAATTGTAACATTCTGTGCCAGATAGAACCTTTCAGATTGACATTTCAGAGCCATAAGGTTCTATATGTGATTGCACCCCCCTAAAAACTGATTTACGAATGTCTTAGTATTTTGAAACTCTGCACTTTAGGTACCTTTAAGGTGAGGACCTTAATGGGTTATGAAAGAAGAATTCACTACAAAACACTTCTGAGATCTGGGATGTGAAAACATTAATGCTCAATATCTCAGAACTCTGCTTTGCGCAGATAGAACTTTATAGCCCCATGGTCTCGTAGTCTTGTTTCTTGAATCACTGCCAATAGACCACCTCCTAATTCCTCTATAATTGGTCTCAGAGATGAAGAGATGGAGATAATTGCAGCTTCACCTAGTAGTATTAAGAGGGAGGGTTTAGTTGGACAAATTGGGTTCCAAGGCAACTGGAGGAGGTTTCTGACTGACTGTGTTTGGCATCCATCTGTTTGTGGAGGTTTTGCCCTTTTGATGAGTTCCTGAATTAAAGATGACCGCTGGGTGTATGGATACTTCTCCATCCTCAACTAAATTAACAAGATGGTTCTGTTAGCTGTATGTTCATCTCATTACTGATATGGTGAATCATTAAAAAGTATGACTGCTGTGAGTAGTATTACCTTTTATGGTTACCGCAGTTGATCATGTCCTTTTGGTTGCAGATTCCACATCAGACCCTCGAGTTCCGAAGACCGCAGTCCTGTCGGTTTTTGTTTCTTAGGAAGAGTGTGTTTACTCTTGACATCTCTGCCCTGTTGCGTCAAGTGGATCCGTCATGGCTGCTTGATTAGCCAATCTGTTAATTAGCAACTCATCGCAGACACTTTAGCCTCATGTAGAGAAACAAATGCTGATTTGTGAGATGGAGATATTCAAAGTTGGTTGAGGGTTTACTTCTCTGGAAAGTTCAAGACACTCATTGCGTTCAAAACGGGTTGAAAAAGCATTATTGAAGTGCTCAGTTAGGGGGGGCCTCTCTCTCTCTCTCTCTCTCTCTCTCTCTCTCTCTCTCTCTCTCTCTCTCAATTCAATTTCAATTTCAATTTAAGGGCTTTATTGCCATGGGAAACGTGTGTTAACATTGCCAAAGCAAGTGAAGTAGATAGTAAACAAAAGTGAAATAAACAATAAATATTAACAGTAAACATTACACTCAGAAGTTTCAAAAGAATAAAGACATTTCAAATGTCATAGTATGTATATATACAGTGTTGTAACAATGTGCAAATAGTTAAAGTACAAATGGGAAAATAAATAAACATAAATATGGGTTGTATTTACAATGGTGTTTGTTCTTCACTGGTTGCCCTTTTCTTGTGGCAACAGGTCACAAATCTTGCAGCTGTGATGGCACACTGTGGTTTTTCACCCAGTAGATAAGGGAGTTTATCAAAATTGGGTTTGTTTTCGAATTCTTTGTGGATCGCTGTAATCTGAGGGAAATATGTGTCTCTAATATGGTCATACATTTGGCAGGAGGTTAGGAAGTGCAGCTCAGTTTCCACCTCATTTTGTGGGCAGTGTGCACATAGCCTGTCTTCTCTTGAGAGCCAGGTCTGCCTACGGCGGCCTTTCTCAATAGCAAGGCTATGCTCACTGAGTCTGTAAATAGTCAAAGCTTTCCTTAAGTTTGGGTCAGTCACAGTGGTCAGGTATTCTGCCACTGTGTACTCTCTGTTTAGGTCCAAATAGCATTCTAGTTTGCTCAGTTTTTTTGTTTGTTCTTTCCAATGTGTCAAGTAATTCTCTTTTTGTTTTCTCATGATTTGGTTGGGTCTAGTTGTGTTGTTGTTGTTGTTGTCCTGGGGCTGTGTGGGGTCTGTTTGTGTTTGTGAACAGAGCCCCAGGACAAGCTTACTTAGGGGACTCTTCTCCAAGTTCATATCTCTGTAGGTGATGGCTTTGTTATGGAAGGTTTGGGAATCGCTTCCTTTTAAGTGGTTATAGAATTTAACGGCTCTTTTCTGGATTTTGATAATTAGCAGATATTGGCCTAATTCTCTCTCTCTATTGGCCTAATTCTCTCTCTCTCTCTCTCTCTCTCTCTCTCTCTCTCTCTCTCTCTCTCTCTCTCTCTCTCTCTCTCTCTCTCTCTCTCTCTCTCTCTCTCTCTCTCTCTCTCTCTCTCTCTCTCTCTCTCTCTCTCTCTCTCTCTCTCTCTCTCTCTCTCTCTCTCTCTCTCTCTCTCTCTCTCTCTCTCTCTCTCTCTCTCTCTCTCTCTCTCTCCAGGTGGTGGCCTACCACTTCTGCCAGGCTGACAACACCTACACCTGCCTGGTCCCAGAGTTTGTCCACAGTGTCGCCGCCCTGCTGTCCAGAGCACCACAGCTCAGCGGCTACAGGGAGCTACTGCTAAAGGAACATCATATACAGAGCATGCTCAGTCTGCGCTCCTGTGTCCAGGACCCCATCGCTGCCTTCCGCAGGGGAGTCCTGGAGCCCCTCGTCAACCTGCGCAAGGGTAGCTACTAACTTACTCCTGCAGCCTCCATGTTCTCACCCATGCTTCAAAACCCCCCACCCCCTTCATCAACTTTTGTATGTGTAACACCTGCAGCTCCTACCCCCCTCCTCCCCCTACAGTTAGCCAAATTGCCATGTGCCCCCTGAAACAGTTGATTAGGACTCCCTGGTGGGCTCCTAGATCATTTTGGGATAACAAGGTCACTGATTAAAAACGCTACAGACCGTGACACAATTTGAACTTAAAAAACAACATAACTTCAAACGACAACCTTTTTCTCTGTGCCAGTATCCATATCAATCAATATCCCTAAGTTTGCATTTACACAGGCAGCCCAATTTTGATATTTTGCCCATTTGTTTGAAAAATAGCTGATCTGATTAGTCAAAAGACCAATTAGTAAAACAAAACAAAATCTGAAAATGCAGTATTTTAGCAATGATCAGCATTATAAGGCTGCTTATACACAGGCAGCCAAATTCTGATATTTTTCCACTAATGAGTCTATGGACCAATCAGATCAGTACTTTTGCCAATAATTGGGCAAAAGATCAGAATTGGGCTGCCTGTGTAAACGCAGACTCAGTGCTTTAATCCAATGTATTATTCTTACTGTATAGGAAAAACAAGAGGGCAGGACTTGCAAGGTCATAACAGCAAAGGCCATATCAACGTAATAGACCATCTCTGGTAAAAGCCAGTGTGTCTCAGTCTATCTCATGATAGAGTAGCCAGTCAGCCTAATCAATAGGTTGTTAGTTCAGTAGCCTCCACCACTGGCTCGTTATAGAGGAATCAACATGTCCTCCGTCTTTATGATGTGGATTAGTAGAGATGGGGATGACTGTGGCAGAGTGTATGAGAGTGATGTAAGAGCCACACAGCCAGGAACGGCTGTATTGGGCTGTATCGACCCGCTCAGGTAGACTGGAACAGGATAGATATGCCTCTGTGATCACCCCTCTCCTGTCTTATTAAAAGTAATGGTTGCTATGATGAGGGCCCATACAGGAGACTGAGGAGAGGTGACTGGTGTTCTCACCCTCCATCTGAGGTCCCTCTGTGACATGACTCATTGTGTATAAAAGGGGAAAGGGGAATGGAAGCAGGGCTCTGGTCTAAAGTAGGGCACTACATAGGGAATATGGTACCATTTTGGACGGACCCAAGGTTAGATATTCCAGAGCCTGCACACGTCGATCTCTTACCTCCTGCCTGCACTGTGGTTTTTCAGCTGATATTCTCATTGAGTACCACAACCAACTCCCCTTTCTTATTTTCTGACATTAAGGGTGGCATTTTGACAATGCAACAAAAAACAATTGCCATTGTGGAATTCAACCATATCAATTCAAACAGTTGCTGCGGCATGTACAGTATTTCAAAATAAGTTTGGAACGCAAAAGTTATGTGCGTTACATTTGCATTCTAAACCTACTTAAATTATTGCCACATCTTATGTACTTGTTCTCTCTCTCGCTCTCTCCTCTCCCATCTTCCCCCTTTCTCCCTCTCCACCACCCCTCTGTTCTCCTGTGTAGAAAGCAAGATCCCGGAAGAAGACTTCATCCTTCTGGTCGATGGTCTGAACGAGGCAGAGTTCCACAAGCCGGACTACGGAGACACCATCGCCTCCTTCATCACCAAGATAATCTCCAAGTTCCCCTCCTGGCTCAAACTGTTGGTCACTGTCAGGACCTGCCTGCTGGTGAGGAGAGGACAGTCACAAAGCAAAGATAAACTATCGTAACCAGTGTATGTGAGTGATGCATTGCCTCTACCCAGGGATCCAGGCTTTTGTGGTACAGTACAGTCTGTTAGTCTCTCGTTTGTGCACCGTAGGAGCTATGGTTCGAGTCTCTGATTCAGGTCTCACTTTCTCCTGCTACACTTTAACTAAAAGAAGCTTAGTAAATCTGGATTTACCCATAGTTCTCTGGCCTTCATTTGTGTGTCTCATACAGTATTGCTTTGCTGGTCTGTCCCAGAGGTACAGTAGCTCAGTCTAGCTGGTCAGCTTACTCCACCAGGGCCCGTTGGCTGTGGTTTCCTCCAGCCTGCTGGCTGGCCACTGATCCCTCCGGATGAGCTGAGCGGCCGGCCTGACACATCTGCCTAACGCAGACTTCCCATAATCCTCCTGGATTACCACTCCGGGCCGTAATGCCCCTGGGAGCCTGCCTGACGTTACGTAACAGGAGTGCTGAGGACACCACAGGCCGCTACAGTGTGTGCGTGCGTGCATGAGTGTGTGTGAGTGTGTTGGCAAGGGATGTTAGACGTTGATCCCCCTGCCTGCTCTCTATCCTCTCTCCTCTCCCCATTGGTCCTTTCACAGGAAGTTGCCAATATCCTGTTTTAGGCACGGTCCCATAGTGGTTGCTATGCAACCAGGGCACTGTGAAATCGTCAGATCACCGCACTTTAATAAAATCGTGCATGCACAGCAAGGAAATGAAACAGCAATAATAATTTCATAATAACTTAGGTATTGCGTTTTATTTATTCGTTTATGGCTGTAATTTTCTTTTCTTGGCTCAAACGTCACCATTTCTGATGGCATCTGTCATCTGAAGAGCTTTGATGTGATTCAGTGAGAAAGCTGGCAGAATGAGAGTCAGTGGTTTCATCCCAAATGGCACCCTATTCCCTATATATAGATGTAGGATCTTAATTTGATCACTCCTTTAGTGCTGAGAATTTTCATGCACCACAGGAAATGCAGATAAGACTTCACTGAAAACCCGCACTAAAACACGGTTATATTAATAGTATTGCACTTTTCATGTAGCCTCATTTTGTCCAGCAAATTTTTGCCTAACCACCAATCAAGCAACATTATGGACTAAACGTTCAAACCCTGTTGCTGCAGGATTATTTTGCTGTGAGAATACTGGTCAAATTAAGATCCTACAAAAAAAGCAGCAGCTTGAAGAGACGTGATGGGTGATATCTTTTCCCTGACTCATCTGTTGTCCTGGCACATACTGTACCACCATAGTGAGCCAACACTGTTCTCATCATCACTTGTATTATTCAGTGTTTTTTGTCTTTCAAGTTACCTGTCACAACTAGAACAAAGGGTTATCTCTGCTGTGAGGCAGGAGCTGCAGGATAGAATTGGACTGTGTTGTATTGTATTGATTTTGTACTGCAGACTCTTGGGTGGGAAGTTGCGGTGTGCTCCTGGGCTCATGGTTGTATTGTGTGTGGACTAAGTTCAACTCTGAGCGATAACCACGCTACAGTACACTTTGATTGAGAATGCAGTATATGATATACGGTTCTGATGTTGTACAGTGCACTCCAGGAGGCCCATAAATCCACAGCATATACAATTCTACAATATAATCGCTGTTTCCTGTCTCCCCAGGAGATCACCACCCTCCTACCCTTCTCCAGACTCTCACTGGATGACTTCCCAGAGAGCAGCGAGATCGGAGGGGACCTTAGCGACTACATCCAACACCGTGTCATCGTCAGCCCCGAGATTGCCGCCAACGTCACCACGCCCAACGGCACCATCCCCGACCCCCTCCTCCTCAGCAAGTTCAACACCCACCTGGCCTCTCGCAGCCAGGGCTCCTTCCTCTACATCAAACTGACCCTGGACCTGTTCCAGAGGGCCCACCTGGTCCTCAAGGGAGGCAACTACATGGTAGTGCCCGTCTCTCTGGCTGAGGTGACTGAATTAATTAATTTTATTTGACAAATGTTTGGCAAATGTAAAATACATGTAGGGCCGGTTTCCCAGACACAGATTAAGTCTAGTCCTAGACTAAAAAGCATGGTCAGTAGAGAATCTCCATTGAAATAGTTTTTTGTCCAACTAAGCTTAATCTGTGCCTGGGATACCGGCCCATAGAGTTGCTCTAGCCATGGGAGTACAACACACATCAAAAATAGTTGAGAATTAAAAACACAATCAAGTCAACAGACTTATTTCCATTGTGGGCCTCTTCATCATCAGGTGTACCTGCTGCAGTGCCATGCGGGGTTCGAAGGGGACCAAACCTTTGAGCGGGTGCTGCCCGTACTCAACGTGGTGCTGGCCTCGTTACACCCGCTGACGGACGAGCAGCTGTTCCGGGCGCTGAATGCTGGGGGTGTCAGAGGAGAGATGTCCTGGGAGGACTTCCAACAACGCCTGGAGACCCTGGCCTGCGTCCTGGTGAGGAGATAATATGTGAAAGACTATTGAGATACGGCCATACGTTGTTAGCTAGATCAGGAAGTAGGCCAGGAAGTAGGATACAATCATTGCATTGAGTTACGTTCACTCTGTGGGAGTTGCACTTGGCTCCCAGTGATGATATAGTAACTACCTCAGAAACATGTAGATTTATGACAACAACGCTGTCTAATCTTGTAATCTCTAGCTGAGGCGCAGGGACGGCACCCGCATGCTCTTCCATCCCTCCTTTAGAGAGTGGCTAGTGTGGAGGGCGGACGGAGAGAGCACCGACTTCCTCTGTGACCCCAGGAGTGGCCATGCTCTGTTGGCCTTCATGTTCTCCAGACAGGAGGGCAAGCTGAACCGACAGCAGACCATGGAGCTGGGACATCATATCCTGAAAGCACACATCTTCAAGGTACCAGCTAGTATGTCTGAATGGACTACTAATGGGATGTTAAAATATTACAGGACAGTAGCCTGTCTCGCCTTCCTCTTCCCCTCATACACTGGGGGGAGGTCGATGGTGTGTTATGGAAGTATTAAACCAGTCTCTCTCTCTCCCTGTCTCTGGCTCCCTCTCTCTCAGGGTCAGAGTAAGAGGACGGGTGTGTCCTCCAGTGTTCTGCAGGCTCTGTGGGTGAGCTGTAGCACAGACAGCCTCTCTGCCGCCCTGGCCTCCCTCAGAAACCTCTACACACCCAACGTCAAGGTGAGACACACACACCCACCTCTGCACACCCAATATAAAGGTGAGACTCACACGCATGCACGCACGTACACATACGCACACCTTTAACATTTTTTGTACCTACAGGTGAGTCGTCTGCTGATGCTGGGCGGGGCGAGTGTGAGCGGGCGTTCCGAGGTGCTCGGCCGTTCCCCTGTGCTGGGTGTGCACGCCCACCTGGGTCACCTTGAGATGGTGTCCCTGCTGCTGGAGATGGGGGCGCCCATAGACGGCACCTCGGACAGCGGCATGACCCCCCTCTGTCTGGCCGCCGCAGCAGGACACACAGGACTGGTCAGCCTGCTCTGTAAGAAGGGAGCCAAGGTCAGTGGTCAGTTGTTAGTCCCACGCCGTTATCTCAACTTGTTGACAATTCAACCAAATAGACAATCAAATTGGAAGTTGATCTGCTGTTGTTGTTGCCCAGCTTCACTGTTTCATAAGTTATAACTTATAGTCATGTATCATCATTATTTGCTTCTGTTTGCTCTTTGGGGTTTAGGCTAGGTTACGGTAAATATGTTTGTGACAACTGTTGATGTTGAAAGGGCTGTATAAATACATTAGATGAATTGATTGATTGATCAGTGTTTCTCCCTCTAGGTAGGCCATGTAGATAAGAGTGGTCAGTGTGCCCTGGTCCATGCTGGTTTGAGAGGCCACCCAGACATAATCCACTACCTGCTGAGCCAGGACTGGGGCCCCACAGAGGCCCCTGAGGGCCAACAGCAGCACGGTGTGAAGAGCAGTGTGAAGGGCCAAGTCCTACAACAGGCCCTGACCGCCACCTGCAGCATGGGACACACGCACGTAGGCTACTGCATACACACACTCACGAACACACACACTGTACGCTCTCTTCAGATTCAACCTTTGTGGATTGCTTATAATAGTTAGCGTGTATAATTATTGTGCATAATATTGTCTCATTGTCAGGTTGTGAAGAGCTTACTGGAGCTGAAAGATGAAGATTTGGCTGTGCAGATAGATGCTCCCGACACTCTCTGGGGAGAGACTGGTACAGTGCACTTTACCTTTGTCTATATAATAATGTTTATATTACTTCCTCATACTCTTTTTAATCTAGCTTGTTTTCGCTGCCTCTCCAAAGGTGGTGGTTAGCGTTTGTTTTACCAGCAGAGATAATTTGTTGTTATTCACTTCCTAGTGAGCTTCTCAGGTCTCCACTTGCCCACTGTACATTTACTGTTTACTGTAGCATAGGATGCAAGCGAAGTGATATTGAGCCCAGGTGCTTGTTCTGGACTCATAGATGTAGGTGAGCTCACTGGGGAAGAGAGGCTTGAAGAGTGTACAGTACTTGAGCTACTTTTAACCAATACTTAAGATGGCAGGTTACACTGACTGACTCTGCTGAAGATTTAAGCGGCGGTGGTGTTAACAGTTTGAGCAAGGCACCTAACCTTAATTACTCCTGTAAGTCGCTCTGGAAAAGAGCGTCTGTGAAATGACTAAAATATAAAGAAAAGTCTGGTGTTATTAGATTATGAAACTCTTACAAAGAAGCTGGTGTAGATATCAGAAGGTATTACCTCCATCTCCTAAAAGGATGTTCAACCTGGCTTGATTCTTATATCCATTATACTCTAATACAATCATTGGTGTTTCTGTGGCTCTCAGTAAATACATAGGCTGGGGGATAGACAGCACTCAACCACTGCCAATTGGAAGCATACATACAATTGCTGGCTACTGGTACCAACATTTGGAAGTCAATCCTGAATGAAAATAACCTGGCAGATGCAAATATAGAATACAAAATAGGCTATTTAGAGGTAAATTGAAGGAAATCATGGATTTAGGTTGATTACAGAGACCTGACTAGGTGATAAAATAAACAATAGTGAAATGTCAATGGCCTTTGTTTGTTTTATTGTTTGGGTTTACCATTCAGTCTAGGATTTGTTTCATTTTATAAATATTTATTTCACATCGACAAATCCTTCCATGGTAGAGAATCTTGATAATCTACTGTATGCTGAATGATTTTCACTTCCAATCTATTCGGTGAAAGAAATCCTTGAGTACTTCTGCCTGTGAAATTGTCCTCTCTCTATGCAAATGTGTTCCCGTGCCTGGTGGCTTCTCATTAGTGGAGAAGAATTAAGTTATTCTCCCTGGAGGGCAGGCTGCTACTGTCTGTCTGTCTGTCTGTCTGTGTCTACCTCCTCTGTGGGTGAGACACCAAAGGTTTACTGTACGTGAATTAAATAACATGGAGCAGATAAATTATCGTATCTGTAGCTGCTGTGTGTCTGTCATCAAGGTCAATGACATACGTGAGAGTTGTCAGAAGTAGTATTTATAACTGTAGGGAAGTACTTGATAGAACTGGATAGCATCAATGGATCATGTTTTTAATCTTGTTGGTGAACTAGCTGTAGGAGCCATTCAACTCATTGGCCCCATTCAACCCATTCAACTCATTGGCCCCATTCAACCCATTCAACTCATTGGCCCCATTCAACCCATTCAACTCATTGGTCTTTATTCAAAAAGTATATTTTCAATATGAAAACCTCCCTTTTGGATCAAAACATTTGATTCCACAATCAAGGCCCCAGCGAGAATTGAACTCGCGACCCCTGGTTTACAAGACCAGTGCTCTAACCACTGAGCTATGGAGCCTTACCTACTCACACCTTACGGCAACAGGATATTTACATATCACACCCAGCTTACTCAAAAACAGACAGAAGACCACACCCAGAGACATATTTCTAAATATATGGCTCTGGCCACACCTAATGTGACATCACTGACTCTACCACACAGCTGTTGGTTGGGGCGGTCTGGCAAACCAGCTGAACAGTGCTGTTGGCATGAGTCCTCTCATGTCAGGGATTTAACCCCAAAGCCACAGACTCCTTGTCTGGTTAAAGCAACTGACTCTGACTGACAGCTCTCCTCTCACTGTGCATGTAGTCTGCATGTCAGCCAGGTTAACAGACTCACATTTCTCTAAACTCTCGTCAGATATTTGACATTGACAACAGAAGCACAGCTGTTCAGGCATGAATCCGCAATTGTGTATTGATTCATGAGTCAGTGATGCACGTCTGCCTTATCTCAGATTGAGAAGTGTGGAGTCACAAGACAGTCTTCCAAAATGTAATATCATAGCCACAATATTTTTTTAATTATGAAAGTATTTCGTTATCTCAACTTTTTTGCTCTGGTGTGAAGGGAAATTAGATAAGGGAAATGAAATGAGTGAGGTGATTTGTAATTGCGTATGTGCTCATGTGGAACCATCGGTGGGACAGATGGGGAGGGCGTACCCTACACTGCTCCCACAGATGTCAGTCATGTCATCATTCCCTCTCCACTGGCTTCCAGAACCAGATGGGTGATGTCACCTCTCCTGTGAGTATTTCATCATCCTAGCCAAGGTGAAGCAGGAGGCTGCGTCAAATAAAATAAAATACAATTTCATTGGTCGCTTACACATATTTAACACATATTGAACACACAGTGAAATGCTTGTGTTTCTAGCTCCACAGTGCAGTAATACCTAACAATACAAAACAATATACACAAATCCAACAAATACAAATAAAGGAATTAAGAAATAACAGGACGAGCAATGTCAGTCCAGATTATAAATATATATGTCTATGATGGTGTGAATAGACGTTATGGACAGTATATGAATAGAAAAGGTGTGTACAGCAGTAGTTATACAGAATGAGCCATGACTAGAATACAGTATATACATATAAAGTTTGTAAAACTGTATTTAAACATTATTAAAGTGACCAGTGTTCAATGACAATGTACATAGGGCAGCAGGCTCTAAGGTTCAGGGTAGAGTACCGGGTGGCATCCGGCTAGTAACAGTCACTAAGGTTCAGGGCAGGGTACTGGGCGGAGGCCGGCTAGTGGTGACTGTTTAACAGTCTGATGGCCTGGAGATTGAAGCTGTTTGTCAGTCTCTCGGTCCCAGCTTTGATGGACCTGTACCTTCTCTGCCTTCTAGATGATAGCGGGGTGAACAGGCCTTGGCTCAGGTGGCTGAGGTCCTTGATGATTTTCTTGGCCTTCCTGGGACCGCATTAGTACCTGTCTGATCTCAGCTTCCCTGGTCTGCACTGTCTGGTTGTGTCCCAAATGGCACCCTATTCCCTATATAGTGCACTACTTTTGACAAGAACACTATGGGCTTTGGTCAAAAGTAGTGCACTAATTAGGGAGTAGGGTACCTTTTGGGAGGTAAATACTGTCTGGATGGATGCTCCATACCCAGGACTAGATGGCTGGTTGGGCCAGCTGTTGCCAATACCCATCAAATCTGTCTCTCTCTCTGCCAGGCCAGCTGTAAGACTTTTGACAGCCTCAGCTAAGACCCTGCTTCTCTAGAGAGTATAGGGAGATATGGGCCCACTGAAGTCTGGCCAGTCTAAAAATAGTATTTGAAAGTCATACTCAGTGACGTTTTCTGTTCACAGTGTACTGCAGCTCACATTGCATGTGTTGCCAATATTATACTCTCGTTCAGTTCTTACTCTCTCTAATCTTGCTGTGTGTCCTTTAATTGTTCAACAGTAGTGCTAAACTACTAGAGTGAAGTACATTAGAACTGTCTCCAAACAATCAATAACACAAAAACAAAGATTACTTTAATTCAGAGCACAGTGGTAAAGTAGGTAGTTGACCACTGTTCTGGGTCTCTCTCTCTCTCTCTCAGCTCTGAGTGCGGCTGCGGGCCGGGGCAGGACAGAGACATGTGTTTACCTGCTGGAGAGGGGTGCAGGGGCGGAGCAGCCCAACCGTAGGGGGGTGGTCCCACTCTTCAGCTGCATCAGGCATGGACACCCCCAGGTGAGAATCATTCTGATGAGTCTTTCTGTTAGACTTCTAATTTGCCACCACTGATGGCCTCTGTGTGTCTCTCTGTGTGTCTCTCTGTGTGTCTCTCTGTGTGTCTCTCTGTGTGTCTCTCTGTGTGTCTCTCTGTGTGTCTCTCTCTCTCTCTCTCTCTCTCTCTCTCTCTCTCTCTCTCTCTCTCTCTCTCTCTCTCTCTCTCTCTCTCTCTCTCTCTCTCTCTCTCTCTCTCTCTCTCTCTCTCTCTCTCTCTCTCTCTCTCTCTCTCTCTCTCTCAGGTAGCAGAGCTGTTGCTGCAGCGCGGTGTGGACATTAACACCATCGATAAGCAGAGCCGCAGTCTGCTGATGGTGGCAGCCAGCGAGGGCCACCTCAGCACTGCTGACTTCCTGCTGACAAAGGGTGAGAGGTCAAGAGTCAGGGTCACATCATGGTACATGGTAATTCTCACTGCACTAAGGGGGAAAGAGTGTCATTTAAGATATTTTTTTGTATTTTGGAGATATACAGTATACACTTAGTGGCCAGTTTATTAGGTACACCACCCCGTTCACGAAAATGGTTCGCTCCTACAGACATTGAGTCACGTGGCCGTGGCTTGCTATATAGACAGGCATCGAGGCATTCAGTTATGGTTCGATTGAACGTTAGAATGGGCAAAACTAGTGACCTATGTGACTTTGAGCATACTATGATCGACGGTGCCAGGCGCACCGGTTCCAGTATCTCAGAAACGGCGGGCCTCTTGGGATTTTCACGCACGACAGTGTCTAGGGTTTACCGAGAATGGTGCGACAAACAAAAAACATCCAGTCAGCGGCAGTCCTGTGGGCAAAAACAGCTCGTCGATGAGAGGTCGAACGAGAATGACAAGAATCATGCAAGCTAACAGGCGGGCCACAAACAGGCAAATAGTGGCGCAGTACAACAGTGGTGTGCAGAACGACATCTTGGAAGGCACAACTCGTCAGTCCTTGTCACGGATGGGCTATTGCAGCATATGACCAAACCGGGTTCCACTCCTATCTGCTAAAAACAAGAAGAAGCGGCTGGACAATTGAGGAGTGGAACAACATTGCCTGGTCCGACAAATCCCGGTTTCCGGTGCGTCATGCTGATGGCAGAGTCAGGATTTGTCGTAAGCAGCATGAGTCCATGACCCCATCCTGCCTGGTGTCAACAGTACAGGCTGGTGGCGGTGGTGTAATGGTGTGGTGAATGTTTTCCTGGTACACGTTAGGTCCCTTGATACTAATTGAGCAACGTTTCCATGCCCTGAAGAATTCAGGCTGTTCTGGAGGCAAAGGGGGGTCAGCCACAGTATGTGGTCCTCTGTAGCTCAGCTGGTAGAGCACGGTGCTTGTAACGCCAAGGTAGTGGGTTCGATCCCCGGGACCACCCATGCACGCATGACTGTAAGTCGCTTTGGATAAAAGCGTCTGCTAAATGGCATATTATTATTTATTATTATTAGATGGGTGTACCTAATAAACTGGCCACTGAGTGTATGTCAGACTCAGTTGCAGTGGAGCGAGCATGTTATTTTTGATCTGGTTCCAGGCGCCTCTTTAGCCTCTGTGGATAAGGAGGGCCAGACAGCTCTGAGCTGGGCGTGTCTGAAGGGTCAGAAGGCCATGGTGCAGCTCCTGGTGGAGAGGGGGGCAGAGATAGACCACCCTGACAGGAACGGACGTACCCCTCTCGACCTGGCAGCATTCAACGGTGACGCAGAGACGGTGCGGTTCTTTCTAATAATGCAAACTGGAGAAAAAATTGATACACAGACATCATTCTGATTTTGCTGCCACTGTCCTAGATTGTCTAAAACTGGCCTAGATTGTAGATTTTTTTAAACACAGTACTGAATTTGCAAAATTCCCTCCAGCAGCTTTGTCCTTTTAAAATGCTGTTTGTTTTGTCGTGTCCTCTACAACCACAGGTTCAGTACCTGGTGGAGAAGGGTGCAGTTGTGGAACATGTGGACCACAGTGGGGTGAAGCCTCTGGAGAGGGCTGTGGGCTGTAGGAACACTGCTGTAGTAGTGACCTTACTGAAGAAAGGGGCCAAGCTGGGTGAGTTGAGTTGACCTGATCTGTCAGTGTTAAACCTCTGCAGGGTCTTGAGGAAGTTGCTATCAAAATAATGTATTTCACCCCTCTTTCTCTTCACTGCTTTCTACCTGCTAAAAGGCTACAGAACATCCCCTTATGATCGATCAGGTACTTTCTTTAGATACCTTTTACAGCATTGTGTGTGTGAGTGAGCGTGTTTAACCTGTGTTCTCTTACCACTTGATCAGGTCATGCTACGTGGGCGATGGCCACATCCAAACCAGACGTCCTCCTCATCCTCCTACAGAAAGTCATGGAGGAGGGCAACCTGCTGTATAAGGTAAGTGTATGTGTATGCATGTCACTGTCTGTCATGAAAGTGTGTTCAGTTAGAGAATCTGCTATCTCCAAATCAATGTCTGTATTCTCTCTCCATCTCTCCCTCCCCCTCCACCCCCCTCTCTCTCTCTCCAGAAGGGGAGGATGAAGGAGGCAGCCCAGAGGTATCAGTCCGCCCTGAGGAAGTTCCCCCGAGACGGCTTCGGAGACGACCTGAAGGGCCTGAAAGAGCTCCGTGTCTCCTTGTACCTCAACCTGTCACGCTGCCGCAGGAAAACCAATGTGAGACGCACACGCACACACATTACTCGATCAGTTAATAGAATTGCAGGTATTATTAATAGAATTGCAGGTATTATTAATAGAATTGCAGGTATTACGTCGCCTGATATAGCTACACACTACTCGTTTAGCTATTTTATAGAATTTAACATTGAATGAAATCTAGAATAGTATAGCAGTAGGTATAATGGATAGATCTTCATCTCAGTAGCCTGGAGGAAGTGATCTAACACACCCTTGTTTTACCAGACAATATAATAACATTTTATACTAGAGTGGTGGTGGTCAAATGGCATCCTCAGGCAAATGAGTAATGGAAGAATGCTATGATGTGATACGGTCATCCTCTCCCATATACTGGAGTAATCACTCACTCACACACACACGGAAAGAAGGGATCCTCCCTCCGTTGTTGCTGGTGGGAATTGGGTCAGGGGGAAGAGAGAGAGCTGGCTAGGCACACATATCATCCATATTTCATCATGCTGCAGGTGAATAGAACAGGAGGGGAGTGGGACTACAGAGGCCGTAAATACTGTCATTAAACATTGAACAGTTATTCAGAGCTGTTAATTTCAAGGCTGTAGTGTAATGCCGACCGCCATCTCAAGAACGGAATCACACTGTGGTTTGCTTGATTAAATATTCACCTGAGAGGAATGAGGGAAGCAGGGAAACTCATTTAAAAACAAGCCAACCGCATACTCTCTAGGCATACCAGAGATGGATGGATACACTGTGCACGCAGGCATGCACACACACACACACTGTACACACACAGACATATTGTACAGGCACGCACACGAGGGCCACTAGAGGTGTTTATGAAATCACCATTAAAGGCCCAGCTCAGTCAAAAACATGATTTCCCTGTGTTTTATTTATATTTCCACACTACACTCAGACCACTCCTAGACAGTCCTAGCAAAATTATTGCTTGAGAAATTGCTCTTTGCTAAGAAGCCATTTTAGTTTCTCATTTAAAAATGTTTATGAAAACAATGACAGGAAGGTACTTAATTGTTACCCAGAAATGATTTTATATTGAGCATTGTACCTGTAAGAGTCAATAGTTATAATTTCCGACAACTAATTGAAGGAGTTATTTTTTTTTTACGGGTTGGAGAGAAGCTATGAGCACCCGTCTGGAGAATCCATTAAGACACTGGGAGAGAAAGCTGCTCTGCTTTGAGCTGCACACAGATTAATAATTCTCCAGTTAAACAACGCTGAATTCCTCATTCCAGTCACTTACAGTAATTGCAAAGTGTGGCGCTGTATAGACTTCCCGCTGGATTCACACTGCACTCATTAACACTCACAAACACATTACCCTGGCTAATGACCTTAAGACGTTGGTTTTGGGTTCTCCGTGAGAAATTCAGAGTGGACAGAATTTAACAGTAAACATTCATAATTCACAGTTGGGTTTCTGTCCTCTTTTTCTCAACAGGACTTTGGAATAGCGGAGGAGTTTGCCACCAAAGCCCTGGAACTGAAACCCAAGTCGTATGAGGCGTTCTACACCAGAGCACGAGCCAAGAGGAGCAGCAGGTTAGTACAGACCAGTTCTCAGTTAATACTGATATAAAGAGAGGGACTACAATGTACGGGAACAGTTTTGTCACTTCACACTATGTTCACCTCATGTGTCCATGCAGGCAGTATGCGGCGGCGATAGCCGACCTCCACGAGGCGTCTCGGCTCTGCCCCACCAACCGTGAGATCCGCCGTCTGCTGACGCGTGTGGAGGACGAGTGTCAACAACAACAGCAGCAGCAGTCCCCCAACACACCACAGGGCCCCCAAGCAGCACACAGTCAGACTCCCGACGACCTCACAGAGAGGAGCCAGGACACAGAGAGGAGTTCTGATACACAGAGCCAGGATGAACTAGATGATGATTATGAAGAGATAGGGGGAAAGGAAGAGCCCTCACCGAACCCCTATGGGCCCAACAGGCCCAGGAACCCCTATGGACCCAACAGGGCTCTCCCACCAGTACCAGGCGCGGTGGGCTTAGCGCCCCAGGACCCCAGGCCTGGTTCCCCCCCGGACGGGTCCACACAGGCCCACCTGTCTCTGGACAAGCAGGGCCCTGTCCTACAGGATCCTAGACAGAACCAAAGCATCAAGACCAAGCAGCAGCAGCACTGTAACTCCCTGCAGGTAGGGGGCAGACCAGGGGGCAGGCCTATGTCTCTGTGTGGCCCCTCCAGCCCCCTGCCAGGCAGACACATCTCCACCTCCCTGAGACCCAGCCCTGGCCTGGGCATCGACATCAGCCCTCTGCCCTCCTCTTCCACAGACCACCACCCGGGGCTCACCCCTGCCAACCACCACCACTCCTCCTCCTCCTCCTCCTCATCTGTCCAGCCCTTCCAGGGCCACTCCTCCAGCCTGGCTAGGGGAACAGACAGGCTCTCAGCCCACCCCGGCACCACGCTGGACGGCCAGGCTGGGTCCCTCACCCCTGGGGTTGGTAAGGAGGTAAGGAGGGAGGGTGCTGGGGGGTGGGCTGGCCCCGGTCTGCGTTCTGGTGGTCAGACGGGCAGTATGAGGGCCTCCAGCTCTAGCAGTAGCCTAGCCTCCAGCGGGACCCTGTCAGACAGCGGCAGGACCCAGGTGCCTCAGGGGCCCGACGTGCCTCGCCCCAAACCGGCTAAACCAGAGCTCAAGCCTCGGCCCTTCATGGGGGTGAAGGACAAGGCAGTGCGTGTCCAGGGGCAGCCCCCACCTGGACTGGGCTGGCAAGGTCAGCCTCACTCCCAGCCACTCTCCCCTGGAGGTCTAGAGAACCAGCGACACAGCATGGCCCCTATGGACAACATCCAGGGATTGAATAATGAGTTCAAGCAGAGGTCATCTTACGCTGAGCCACTGCAGAGCCAGGCTCCCCTCCAGGTGCTCAACGGGGCCCAGGCTCAGGCCCAACACCTGGCCCAACAGGCTCAGGCCAAGGCCCTGGCCAGGGAGTTTGGAGACAGGTTCTACCACAGGGAGCCAAGACCAGGTCCAGCTGCAGGCCTACAGCACTCCTCCCAGTTCCCAGACGGGAACCACCGGCAGGCAGGGCTCACCAGAGATAACCCAGCCATCCTACCCATCAAACCTAAACGCTCCTTTATAGAATCCAACGTCTGAACTGACCGTACATTCATTCAAGCACAAACGCAGGTGCAGACACCATAACAACTTACTGGACAATGGACCATATGTATTCCAGAGAAACGGTGGCAAGGGAACGGTTTAAAAGTGCATTTCTTAATCTGACACAGTGTATGTGATGCACTGCATTTAGACTTAAGCAGAATTTGAGGCTTTTGTGCTTTTGCGTAAGCATGCCTAGAGCAACTCCAATAAGCCAACAATACAGTGCACATAATCAACCCTCGGAACCCCCCTATAGTACCAGCCCAATAGCCAAACAGTAGCACAGCATCCTACTATGGGCCATTATAACAATGTAACTATGATGTAGTTTGTAAACACTAAAGGGTTTCGATACTGATGGACGAGAAGCCATTTGATTAAACGATTGGCTAATGATCGGCACGCATATTGAATAGGGATGTTTATACATTAGATTTGTATGTGTTATATTTATAGATTATATAAGTGGTGACAGCCTTTGTCAGTAAAACGAAGCCCTCAATGCAAAGTGGTTCACAATGCATGGAGGGTTCTATACCTTTGTACATTTTATAAATAATCATATTTAATTAAGTGTACATATAATCCTACGGACATTGTTGTAACTGCTTGTTGTTGCGGTCTATGTTCACTTATCTACTGTGCCGATGGCTTGGTCAGTTGTAAGAGCAATATATTTTATATAGTTATTTTTGCACAGCTAGAGAAACATTTGAAAAGTTGATGGATGTATTTAGTTTATGTGCGCACAACATTAACAGTTTACAGTAAGGTACAGAAGAGCTTGTAACAGTTTACAGTAAGGTACAGAAGAGCTTGTAACAGTTTACAGTAAGGTACAGAAGAGCTTGTAACAGTTTACAGTAAGGTACAGAAGAGCTTGTAAGGGTATTATTGGTGAGATGATATTGATATTGTACATTGTTGCCATCTTTGATTTGTGAGCTATGCTACACATTATACCGACTGTGCTCAAGCACTACTACCATAATCATCATGGGGAAATAAAATAAAACCTCTTTGGAAAACCAAAATGACATCAGTCTTCCCTTTCATAATGTCATCTCCCTTCCACTCATTTCAAACACCCATGTGTACAATTGTGTGTGTACCGGCATCTGTTGTAGCGATCTCGGTTATATAACTTTAGCCATAGATAGAACACTTCTGTTGTTAACACCAGTATCCCATCAAAATGCCTACATTGCATCATCATCCATGAAATGGTTTTGGAGCTAAAGCAGTAGAGTAAATAGCAGAGTTAAACATGGTCTACATGCAGGAGTTTGAGAATATATATATATATATATATATATATATATATATATTAGAATATCTCATCAGCTATAAATATTTACATTCTAAAGTAGTTTCATCCCAAGAGAGAAAGTGCAGACCCAGTGAGGGGTTGAATAGAAGCTCAGTATGGTCTACCTGAAAACATCATCATATATAGCTTCATGTCCTATCAGCCTACTTTTGGTCAGAAGTTAACTGAGGGATAGACAGTCTTTGGATTGAAAGGGATGTAGAAGACGCCCCTGGACCCCTCTTTCTCACTGGCTGGTCCTCCAGCGTCCAATAGCCATCTTCAGGGTTCGGTTTGGGGTCAGAAGTGTTGTCTGTAAGGGCAGGTTGGTCATGGGGCTGGAACGATTCTTGGTTGCGATCCAGCTCTCAATCGCTTCCCTCTCATAGGAGTACCCATCTGTTCAGAAGAAAAGACAGACAAGATTGGTAGTGTTTTTTTGCATCCTTTCAAAGCATGCCACTGTATTGCAAAAAAATATTGTAGCACTGATAGAATCTTGATAGCTA
The DNA here is from genome assembly GCF_964263955.1 of Coregonus lavaretus. Taxonomy (NCBI): domain Eukaryota; kingdom Metazoa; phylum Chordata; class Actinopteri; order Salmoniformes; family Salmonidae; genus Coregonus; species Coregonus lavaretus. Next base: position 5,122,973 of record NC_140025.1, read on the forward strand.
AAGGCACAACCAGACAGGTTGCCATGGGGGCATGTCCCACCTGCAGCGATAACAGGGTCCTTCATCAGCTCTCTGGTGATTGGACAGAGGAACTCATCAGGAACACCGGTACACACACACCCCGCCTTCAGCTCCTCCACCTTCCTCAGGACCTTACTGCGCAGCCCCACCGACTCTACAGTACACCAACAGGAAACAACCAGGCAGAGATATGAGGAAATTGTATATTGGCCAATGGGGCTTGCATCATTTGTGGACGTGATATCCTGGCTTGAGCACACTGCCTACATGACCCAGTTCCTGGTCACCATGGAGACTACAGTAAAGTGAGGTCAGTCCGTGTGTGTGTTAGACACAAAAAAAAAAAGAAAAGAGCCCTCCCTCCCTGAGAGGAAAAAAAAAAGAGTCTCTCCATCAGGAAGATAACAACCTGGCATGGCGCCATCCCTCACTCTCAGAGAGAAGAGAGGAGAGATGCACCCATGTTTACTAAGAGATTAATCTCTTTTAGAGAACAGGGCTGTTTGGTTACCATGGTTGCCATTGGCATGAGAGACCATCAACAGACCCACACCTACCACCTCACAGAGAAAAAGTTGGAAAAACTAACTTTCCTCATTATGGTGAATGATCTTTATTTAAAAGAGAAGATATACGGATCAACCAAAATCTGTAAATCACATTTTCAGATGGATTTTGAAATTGTTTCAGACAGAAATGGTATTAGCTGTAAACCATTTTCTATGTTACAGGATATGTATTTTGGGATGAGTGATTGTGTTATGTAATGGAGCAGAAATCTTAAAGCAGATTACACATGGCCTAATCTAATGCTGTACAGTTAAAGCGTATGTAATCCTGAGAAAATCTCATTAACATTCATTCCTCAATGTTTACCTTGTTTTTCATTTGCCCCTCCCCCTACTTAATAAATATTATGTGATGACGCGCTGTTTCCAGCTACTGTACACATTACAAGTGGGTAATGTGTATAACATGATAATGTACCATTGGTATATTAGCTGTATGATAATGCATGTTATTATGATAATGTGTATAGTCTATGGTGTGATGTTCCATCCCCACCTATGTTGAGTTCTGAGGCCAGTGTCTCCTTGGTCATACTGATTAGCTCAGCTCCATCTATGTTGTTTGCCTTGAAGGTTTCCACCAGCGCCTCCAGCCCCTCGTCGCACAGCCACGCCCCCACATCCTCTTCTGACCAATCACTGACCAGAAGCCTGGAGTGACCCGGCAACTTTCTGCCTGATAGGTGACCTCACGTTAGTATCTCTCAATGACATGCTGTTACTATGGGTATTAACGTGTAATCAATCAAACGTTTCTATAGTGCTTTTTAGTCACTTTCCCACCTTCGGATGAGAATCTTGCAGTTTCAACTGGAAAACAAGATGTGAAAAATGTTATACAGCACAGTAAGACTCCACATAAACAACAACAAAACGATGAACATTAACGTATTTAAAATTACAGTAATTGAATTTCAAGCCTTTTATTGACAAGCCTCTCTTAGAAAGAGCTGTGTACGGGTTCTTAGAACGCTATCAGGTGAGAGAAGGGGAGGAGGAGAGGAAGAAAGCATTGTGAGCCTATATAACGCTGAGTGCACAAAACATTATGAACACCTGATCTTTCCATAACATAGACTGATGAATCCCTGACGAATTGAGGCTCTTCTGAGGGCAAAGGGGTTCAATCAATATTAGGAAGGTGTTCTTAATGTTTTGTACACTCTGTATACTAATACAGTGAATCCACATTAAAAGTGAACAGCAATTCGGTTCTCAGCAGGCAGTGCTTCAAGGTAAAAGTCACCTGGAAACACAACAGGCTATGAAAGACTTAGCAGAAGGCATTATCACCGGGATAGAACTATTACTCTCGATAAAGCCCTCTTTGATAGCAGTGGGACTCCTAGGTTTCACATAGAGACCCTCCATCCCGCACTGCTTTCAATGAGCATATGGGACGTGAGTGGTGCAGATAAGGAAGAAAATTTTAAAAAACTCACCAGGTAAAGATTTGCATTCTTTTTGTCCATTAACCATGCAGAGAGAGGGGTGGTGATTGACAGAATAAAAAACATAATCAAGCCATAATCAATAAAGAAGAGCTTATGCAAATACAGCACATAAATCATAAATACAGCACATAAAAAAATAGATCACCAGGCAGGCTGTCATCACCATTAAGTCAACAAGCTGTCATCACCATTAAGTCAACAGGATCTTTGTTCACATGGGAAAATAGTGAGTCATTATCTAGGAACCCCACACCGTGACTCAGAATGCTAATGCCATTCTTAATGCCAATAACACTGGCAGCTTGTCAATTCACGTACTTCCACCTCATCTCTTAGACTTCTGTCCATCTTTGTGTGTGTGTGTCTGTGTTACCCACCATGGCCACTGCGTCCGTCCTCTACACTCCATATATTGACAGTCTTGTCCATAGAACCCGTGGCGATCAGAGGTTTGCTGGGAGAGAAGGCACACGCCGTCACGTACCTACAGCAAAGGATCATGGGAGGGGAGGACGGAAAGATACATTTTAAAAGTAGGCTATTGAGATGTGACTCTTATGTCCCAAGGGTAAGAAGGAAGATTACCTCTCATGTTGGTTCAATGTGTAGAGCAAAGCCCCCTGGCTCTGAAAAAAACAACAACATTCAAGTTGAGAGGGGAGGTGTTCATGGATTTCTTTGAGGAACATTAACATGGGGAGTTAAACTGAAATGACATCTACGGTAATGAAAAGAGCTTGAGTGACTTACAGCATCATACACTGTGACTGTTTTGTCCACTGAGCTGCAACAGAAAAGGTAATGGTGAAAAGCAACACACTTCTCCCCCTTGTGGCCAATTGGAGTAAATGTATAACATTATCTTGACTATCTGTAAGAGTGCTTTCCTATAGATCACCTATGGGCTGACTTACCCAGACACGAGCAGCTGTCCGTCTGCAGAGAAAGCACAGGAGAGCACTGGGGCAGACTGGCCGGTCAGGGTGTGCAGCAGCTGCATCTTACAACCTACAGGCCAGAGGGGACGAATGGACCACACCTTCAGATCATTCATTGTGAACACACATCCTCCACATCATCTGATTATCAACAAATACACACTGAATTCAACGCTAAACACCACATTTGCATCACCATAGCATGTGGTCAACGTACTGCCTGTGTTGGACCTGGAGACGATCCATATCTTCAGTGTGCTGTCTTGTCCACAGGAGGCCAGGCGGAACTGTACCACACCACTACCTGAGAGAGACGGGAGCAAATGAATCAAACAACACCTGTCTCAACAAATTCCCATATATGGAGACTCCAAGATAGCCTGGTCACAGATAAAAATGTTGTGCTGTAAAGCCAACTCCTATGATCGTTGTCATGTTTGTACAAACAGATCTGGAAACAGGCCAACTCAAAGATTGAAGGAGGAGGAAAATATCATCATCATCATCATCACCACTGAGGATCTTGGGGCCGAAGCAGCAGCAGGTGACCCCCAAGTCGTGAGTGTTCTTCTCCGCATGGAGCTGGTTCATGTCCAGGTCCCACAGCCTGAGGTCCCCATACGTAGATCCAGTGACAAACATCTGGCCACAGGGGGTGAAGGAGCAGGCCACCATAGTGGTGTCATTCACTGCCCCCATCCTGTTGACAAATAATCAGTTAAGAACACTCTGCAAGAGACAACACATAATATCAGTCTGAAGAGGCCAGCAAAGCCTCACTTGATATAGGCAACACACGCAGGCCTACTGTAGGCCTATTTATGATAGATAACATGGAGATAAATGATGTCAATCAATCAAGTTTACCTGTGCAGTGTTTTCGTAGGGAAATCCCAAAGACCTAAGGTACCATCAGACGCCCCCGAAACCAGGTGTGAAGAGTCGGGCGAGAAGGCGCAGACCCTGACGGGGCTCCTACCCGGATGCTCCAGCACTGCCTCTATCTCACCTGTGTCCGTTGACCACACAACTGTTGAACCATCAGTTGAACACGAGGCTAAATACTGACCACAGGCGCTGAAGCAACAACAGTGGACGCCATAGCCGTGGCCAGAGAGCGGGGAGTATGAGACTTCAGAAAAGTCTTGGGTGTTGTAAATTCGTAACGTTTTGTCAGCTGAACAGGTCGCCAGCAGTGTCGCGGAGAACGCGCAACAGTTGACATCGTCGCGATGGTCTTGCAAGGTGCAGATCAGGGACACCATTTGAGTTGGTCTTGATGAATCCCTTTCACAATAGAATACAACTATTAACTACGTGACATTACAGTTTTTACAAGATAGATAGCTAGACTCGTTATCCAAACCATTTGAAGTTGCCAGAGCAGAGAGGTTGCAATCACATGCATTTTAGCAAATAGGCTACTTACTACCCACTGGGCAAAAACTGGTTGAATCAACATTGTTTCCACGTCGTTTCATGCCAAAAAAAACTATGTGATGAAGTTGAATCAACGTGGAAAACTAATTGGATTTGGAAAAAGTCATCAACGCTTTTTGTATTTTTTTTCACCCAACTTTTAATCTAAATCCAATGACGAAATGAACCATCAATGGTGAAATGTTTTGTTGATTTCATGTTGAATTGACGTTAGTTGACAACTCAACCAAATGTAAATCAAAACTAGATGTTGAACTGAAGGGATGAGAAATGCTTTGAGAACTTCGAATCAATTGTCCCATAATCCCAACTGTTACACCGACCAGATTGAACAACTGCTAGTTTTCCAGAAAATTGCCCTTTTTGTCGTCATGCTAAATACCAGTTGCCACATCAGCCATTTTGAAATGGCAGTGTCAGCCAAATCAGCTAATTTGTTGTTCAGCGGGATATGCCATTCCATAATGGCTGCTGTGGCTACTGCTAGTTAACATGTAGCCAATAAAACTGAACTCCACGATTTACGATGGAGTTGCGCAGTGCCTAGTGAAAGTAGTTTCAGCTCCCAAAGACAAGCCCGCAATTACACAGGACATTGTTCTGTGTAATTGCGGGCTATTCTTTGGGGGATGAAATTAGACGTCGGTGCTCCAGCCCGCCCACTCTAGTCGCCACTCAACTCCATCGTAAATCGTTGAGTTTAGTTGGCTAGTTAACGTTAGGACAAAATGGGCAGTTTTCGGAAAAACTAGCAGTCTTTGAATCTTCTCTGTGTATCATTTATGGAGTATTCGAGGTAAAACGCATTTCTCATCCCTGGATTGAGGTGCGTTTTCCAAGCTGTGTCTTAATTTAAAGCTGCAATATGTAAGAGCGTCTGCTAAATGACTAAAATGTAAATGTAACTTTTTGGGCGACCCCACCAATTTCACATGTGCGTTATAAATATGTCATTCTCATTGAAAGCAAGCGTAAAAAGCAGTAGAGCTGTTCTATGTGCACTATTTCTATGCTTTCCAATCTTTAAATTTCGTTTTTGCATCTTTTACTTTCAGTATTGTACACCAGCTTTAAACAGCTGAAAATACAATATTTTTGGTTATGTAAAATATATTTCAAGCGGTTTAGATGGTACAATGATTATTTTATATTCTAACTATAGTGGGATTTGTGTTTATTTCCTTACCTCTTTGCGTGCCTATGTTCGATGTTTACTTCTTGGTTACGCGCACGCTGTCATATGATCAGCTGACACCGTGATGACACTCCCAGAAATATGCAAGTATGGGTAGCTGCAGTGACCGTGTATTGCCGCGTTCCAAACAACTGGGAGCGCTGAACTCTGAACTCGGAAATCTCCGACTTCCGACTTCAGTGCGTTCAAGACAACTGGGAACTCGGAAAAAAACGAGCTCCGAAAGAGAAAATTCGTTTTGAACGGTCATCCAACTCGGAATTCAAAGTCGAGAACTCGGGCCTCTTTCTAGAGCTCCAAGTTTCCGACCTTAAGATCACTGACGTCATGATTTGACCTAGTTTTTTCAGAGTCCTCAGTTGTCTTGAACGCACCATATGGCGGGTGGGTATATGGACAGCGAATCAGCTAATAGGGCAGATTTGCTACCACTCAAGAAACGGAAGAAAAAAAACAGCTCAATCAAAAGCAGAGGGCTTTCGAAACTCCAACTCCTTTCCACAAGACCAGTACTTTCCTTTCGACACACCTACCCGCTCATTCTGCGGTCGCCGTATTGGGATGCAGCTACGTCCCCTTCTCGAAATGTGAGCCATGGAGCTTGCTGTCTTAAAAAGCGGAAATGAGTTAGGCTAACTCTGGTTCGTTCAGCCATTCCAATGGGGAAAATTCATAGAGAAATTATAGGGTTTTGGGATAAACACCGAAAATAAGGTCTGAGGTTACACACAGGCTTAGATCTTATACATTTTGTTCTATGATATAATATCAGTCAGTTAACATGAACTTTATGAATTATGAAGCATTTCATGTGTGCGTTTTTTGATGACATAAATGCATAAAAAAATCACAAAAAGGGATGTTAGCTGATGAAGATTATCTCATAGAACGAAACATATAAGATCGTTTATCCCAAAAAAACGACAAAACCTACATTCATTTTCTCATTGGCTTTGTCCAACGAACCATGGTGGAGTTAGTGCCTACAAAAATACGCCATTACTATTGCTCTCTATTGACGGTGTCAGAGGAAGGCCCTAAAAATTGTCAAAGACCCCAGTTACCCAAGTAATATGCCACATTCACGTGCTAGTCGGAACTCTGAAATTTCCGACTTGCTAACTGTGCTTGAGGTGTCACTACAGACCTGGGTTCGATCCGGCAGTGACCGGAAGTCCCATAGGGCGGCGCACTATTGGCCTAGCGTCGTCCGGGTTAGGGGAGGTTTTGGCCGGGGGCTTTACTTGGCTCTAGCGACACCATGTGGCGGGCTGGGCGCCTGCAGGCTTACTTTGCTCAGTGTTTCCTCAGACACATTGGTGCAGCTGGCTTCCAGGTTAAGCGGGCAGGTGTTAAGGGTCATGTTTCGGAGGACGCATGACTCGACCTTCGCCTCTCCCGAGCCCGTTGGGGAGTTGCAGCGATGAGACAAGATCGTAATTGAAATTGTATTCAATTTGTCATTTTTGTTAGGGTCCACCCTGAGATTGGAAGGTTGGGGGTTCGATCCCTGGTCAAGTCCAAACAAAGACTCTAAAAATGGGACCTGACATCTCTCTACTTGGCACTCTACTTGGCATTAAGGAGATGGATTGGGGGTCAGGCCCTGCAACAGACTAGCATCCTGTCCTCATGCAAAGGCTTACTTGTCCAAGGTTTACTTACTTAAAGGAGTAGTTCATGATTTTTCAACTTGATGTTACATGGTTCCTCACCCTGTAAGTAGTCTATGGGCCAGGATAAATTGTAATCCATGGTTTGGTTTTCTTTAAACAGCCACTACAAATTTAGCTAACTTTAGCCATCACTAGCTAAAAATCAATGGAAGGGATAGGGGAATGTGATCCCTGTGACCAAAATAACCTTAAATCAACTGAAATCAACTCCATATTTGGTTTGATGTTACTTAAAGGTGATTTGGCCATTTGTCCCTATCACTACCATTGATTGGTTAATAAACATTTTTGTTTTCTTTTTTACTATTTTCATGGAAAGTTATTACAGTAAAGTACTTAATTGCTCCCCAGAAATGATTTGATATTGAGCTAAAAACGACTGCATTGGGCCTTTAAAATGCAGGAAATGCGTTCTCAATAATAATTTTTACTAAATCTGGGGGAGGACCAGACTACGCCTCTGGTAAAGAATCGTGTCCAAACACCATTAGGCTACACAGTAATGTTTGAAGGTTGTTATTAAACCCATTCAAGATGACTGCAAAGAACTACAACAAAGAGAACAAACTGCAGTGGACCCGGGTGACAGGCTACATCTCCCACTTCCTCTGGCAACCTCTGTAGCTCTTCTCAAGTTCTTCTTGTAGGCTACCCTTTCCGTATTTGACAGATCTAAAATCTCCAAAGTCTAGATTCTAATCTAAACCCTATTGGTCATTATCATATATTCATAGGCTTGATGTATCAAATTACTTTATATTTGTGTGAACAAAAGGGCTAGTAGAAGTAGGTGATTGTAGGCGCCAAAATAGGCCCTAAATTGAATGGGTACTACATTAATGTACTACCCAAAAGCATTGCAAAACTAAAAAGGTATTCTCCTCCCCACTCACATCATCCAAATTAAAATGTCATGACTCATGACACAGGGTAGGTAAAAGAGGGAAAATAACACACCCAGAGTGAAACTAGGTTGAAAAACATCCTTTAATAGGTCCGTGCCACACACTAGTGAAAAATAAAGCTCCTACAAAAAGAATGATACATTTTTCCACAATATCTTAAATAAAGTAACTTCAAGTACTCCGACTTGGGTACAAAAAACTCTAGCTGCCTCCATTAGGCCACAACACACAGCAAGATTCAAACACAGTGGTTACCAATGGCCTTATGTCCTCTGCACTGTGGCAAGGCAGATGTGGGGAAATGTTTCATGGGGAAAAGACTTAAACGTTGTTTGTTTGTTTTTCTCTTTCTTTATGGAGTGGAATGATTACTGTGTCAGACTTTGGAGGCCATGTTGGATTGAAATTATATTAAAAATAATGTCATCATAAAAATGAAAAATAAAATACGAAAAAATGATATCCCCTACGCCCCTGTTGGAAGGGTAGGCACTACCAAGATTAAGGATACCACAGTGTTTGCAGAGGATATGTATATATTGTACAAACAATATTTATAATAATGTTTTTTTATCACTTTCACTAAAATAGAATAGAATGCTACAATCATTCTAAGGCATAAACAATATCTGATATCTTAAACAATTCGTTCCAAACAAGACTTGAATATTGACATTAATAAACAGTATATACACATGTATCACCATTGTCTGACTGTTTTTCTGCAATTTTTGTAATTAAATGCAGTTGTACAGTTTTAACATAATGATTACAGTCCTCTGATGCCCAAAAGCATAGAACAGTGTAAACAGTTAGTTTTTTTCTTGGCTTTGTTTCATATTTGGGAAAAAAATTAAATAAAAAGTCAAACACAAAGACAGACATTCCTTTCGATTCAAAGCAGTTGAGCTGATTCTTCCTTTTCATAGAAAATGATGTGGACCTTTTTTTATTTTTATTTATTGATTAATAAATAATTATTAAAAAATTAAATACATTCACTATAATACGATTAAATAAAAAAAAACGTCTATTTACAAGTAGTGGAAAGTATTCTACCGCAGATGCATCTTGGGTGGTTGAGGGGTATGAGGATTCAGTGCAATGATCTTGAACAGGAAATGGTATTGCACTAAGACACCCGGTTGACATTGTGTGGGACTCTTTGGGTGTTTTGATCCCTGTTGTACTGTAGCAACACCAGCGTTATAAGTCTGTCTGTTGACATTTCACTTTAACCTCCCTGGGTTCGTCCCAAAGGAACAGACGGACTAGTGTCATCATCTTGTCAATCCCAAAACGTGGTGCCTCCGCTATGAAATGTCAAATATAATTTTACTGGAGGTCTGGTTTGAGACAGTGATGATGATTGGTCAAACAACACCCAAACTGATGTATTAGTTTATTTGCTTCAGAAGCTCTGTCCATCTCTTATCAAAGAACTTCCTCATGTTGTGTCCCGCTCGCCCGATGTCTGAATTGTCTTCATTAAACTTTTCACAGTTATCAAAAACCAGGTTGACGTCAATAATGAAAGTCTCCAGATTCTGATACCTGAAACGAGAGGAACAGATCATTTTAAGTAAATTGGTAAAATGCTTTATTGTTATGTTATGTTATCTTAAGGGCCAGGATCTTTTCCTGGCTACGTGACCTGATCAGAACATCTCTGGGTTAGTTATAGTTGTTCTGTATGACTACTAGACAGTGGATAGTAATAGTGTAATATTAATAGTGAACTCACTGGCTGCTGACGAGCTTCTCTCTGATGGTGGAGAAGTCCATGGGCTTCTTGATGACCTTCCTGTAGCCAGGGATCCCCTTGGTGTTGACGGGGTTTAGGAAGGGCCAGGCATCCTGGTGGCGCTCCAACTCAGCCAGGAGCACCCTGCAGAGAACACGCACACGTCACAAAGGGAATATGATCAAGTGTTTACAGTACATTGTACCTTCAACAATTATTTAAAGAGGCTGAACGCCCCAGACAAATACATTTACAACCGCATGTACATTCCTATCAGCAGATACTTGTGCTTAGAAAATGACAAAGGCTTATGGTGTAGTACAGTACCTGCACAAGCCCAGGTCTCTGTTGTTGTCTTTGGCCGTCTTGGCTCTCTTCACATACACAGGGCTCTCCTGACTGGGTGACTGGGGTGTGGGCGGGGCCTGGGACGGGGCGGGGCTCTCCTCTCCTTTCCTCTTCCTGCTGGGGGGCTCTTTCGCTCCTCCTCCTTTCTTCGGGGTGCTGCTGGCGCTCGCCGAGTCGTCCTCTGACACCTCCACGTTACCGTTACTGTTGCCGGCCTGCTTCCCGTTCCGCTTGGCCTCAGCGGCGGTTGGTTTCTTCCCGCTTCCACCTGCCACCGGTTTGCTCGGCGGCTTCTTGTTCTTGGGAGATGGGCCACTCGCCTGAGGGGGGAGGGACAAAGATTCATGCAGATGTACTTACATAGCAATGGCACTTATCATATTGTGTACACAGTGCTGTTAAATTACCTACTTTGAAATAATATATAATATGAAAATGACAGGTACATGATGTACTTTGAAATAATGTAAAGCTACATGACTAATACGCATGGCTGACACACTTCAACAGTAAGGTAGGATATGTAAATGTTGAACAGTGTCCAGGACAGTTTGGGTCACCTTGGATATGCAGGCGGGGCAGTACCAGTCTCCCTCTGGGATGTTGGTGATCTTGGGTTTGTGACAGTACGTGTGGCAGCCTTTGTCACAGCCGTCACACAGCAGGAGCAGGTCCTCGTTGTCACCCTTCCTGCAGATCTGACAGTACTGAAAGCAGACAACACAGTGTCACCTCAAACCCAAGGGATGGATTTCGAACCAACATTTAACAAGATTTACATTGGAATCCACTCCCTAAGGGACTTCAAATGGTTTTGGGATTCAAATGCTCTTCAATGACATACAGTATTCACTTCCCTAGCATATTGAAACTCTGTGCCAGCCAGCTACAGCTGTTGAGGTTTCACTCACCACTTTCATGATAGACCTCTCCCAGGCGATGGACTTCTGGAGCTGCTGGAGACACATGGCCAGCTGGGCGGCACTGCGGACGTCGCTCAGGGCCTTCCTCCACACCTTCATCCCATGGGCCACCTCCTCCTCGCCCCTGTGGAAGGTTAACGGAGATGTTAGAGGGATGGACGCATACAAACAGGTATAAAACGGAAAGTCGGACACGGACGCATGCACGCAGGTACGCGCACACACTCAATTATTCGCTTTCAAACACAAACACTTGCACATACACAGACACACACCCACTGTCACCACAACTAGCTGCAGCTGTGCAGACAGACAGAGGCATGTGAGTGAGTGAGGGAGTGAGTGAGTGAGGGAGACAGGCAGGCAGGCAGGCAGCATGGATATATGAGTACAGGTACACACACTGGCATGGAGGAGTGATGCCCATGCAGATGCCAGGAGAGCAGGAACAGTAATGGTAGGGGGGACGAGGTGGAGGCCATTACTGATGCATAACACCATGCAGACGACCAGAAAAACTCAACGGGAAAAAAGACCAACAGGGAAAAAACAAAAAACATAAACAACATTCACCACACTGTGAGTCAACCCCAAACCAGAAGACAACCATAAAATGCACAATAAAAGAAGCAAAAAAAACAAAAACGACAGCATAGGTTGATTTCTTTTTGAAAAACCAAACAAAAAAGCACACAGGAGTGTTTGGTTGAATGCTGAGTGGATGACCTACCCTTCCCTGTCAGCAGTATTGGAGGGAGCAGGGACAGTGACCGTACCGATAGCCCCCACATTATCCAGCCTGATCTGAATGGTGGTACCTAAGGGGCTCCTCAGGTACCTTCTCTCAATGTTCCTCTCCAAGTCCGCCAGCCGCATCACCGCTATGTCCAGAGGGTTGTCCGCGTGACGCACCACGCCGCCCGCCTTGTGGTCCACCTTGTCCTCCGGTTGGTCTTTGTCGCCAGTGCCGCCCGCCGCTGGTTGGTGTTTGAGGAGGGGCTTGTGCTCGTGGTAGACCAGGTCCTCCCTCTCTGATTGGGGCTCGGGGTACATCCAGCCCTGCGCAGGGAATGGTGGGTAATGTCTTAAATAACAACCTATTGTCACTAGATCTCGGCTAACATTTAGACTTGAAAAGGTTAGTGAGTGACCACTGCTACAATTCATTACTTTCGAAAAGAGGCCTATATTTTCTCCAATGGATAGATATGAGAGCTATAATAAAAGGAATTTGTTGTTGTTGTTGTTGTTGTTGTTTTTTTACCTTGATCTGCAGGCTGGCGGTGGTGACCTTTCTCTCCAGCTCCTCCACCTGCTGCAGCACAGCGATGTCCATCTCCATGGCCTGCTCCTCCACACACCAGCCCCGCACTGACTCCACACTCACCTGGCTCTCCTCCAGCTCACACAGCTCTATCATGGCCGCTGCACATCGGGGAGACAGGACGGCATTAGAGACCGGTCATCCGCTCCATAGACGTGTGTGTGTAAGTACACCAACATGCATATTATTCACACATCAGACCAACACCCACAACCTTTGTCACTCACTACTCCCTCCCCGACACAACAACAAAACCACACACACTCTTACCACTCCCCGTTCCCACACACACACAGACAAACACAGATGAAGTATCCAGACACAAAGAGCTGTTCAATCAGAAACCATACGAACGTCAACAAATCTGGCTTTGATGTCAGACTCATATCGAGCAGGCAGTCATGCGTCATGCACCAACTGTCAATTGATTGTGAAGCGCTGGTGCTTGGACTGTGCTCAGTAGGGGTATGACTACTCATGGCTGTCATAACACAGTGCTCAATCAGACTCCAACGCGTAAGTCTTTCTGAAAGTCTGGGCCTGCCAGTCGGAGCGCTGCTCAGTTTCACCTGACACAAAATCAAAGCTCCTTTATTCATTTATATCCATTGGGATCTGTTGGCTAAATTTACTCTGCAAAGGCTATGCAGATTGCTAAAGATTGGGTGAGTGAGTGACCTACCAGCCAACCAACTGACTGAGTGACCTATTGACTGACTGACAGACCTACAGACTGACTGAGTGCCTGTGTTTGTGTCTGAATTAGTACTCACCGTCTCTGTGCTTGGTGCAGACCTGTGGGATGAGCTCCATGTATTTGTGCATCTGTCGGTGCAGGACCTTCTCTCTGATTCCCCGGCTGTGGAGGGACTTCACCAGGGAGCGCAGCTCCTCAATGTCTGACACCCGCCACCAGCCTGACAGCATCTCTACACACACACACACACACACACACACACACACACACACACACACACACACACACACACACACACACACACACACACACACACACATACAAATAAACATAGGGAAATGTTTCAGGAAAAATTACTTAAGACAACATAATGCCCCCTTGAAATAGATCTACAGTATTCTGATACAGAACGCACTCCAGTGCTCTCTCTCCTCAAGAGATTCATTTTTTCCACCCAGTGGAACAAAACAAATGATTTATTCTCATGACTCAGTGAATTAATAAAGGTTAACTCGAATAAATAGATAACTCATCCCACACGCACATACACACACACACACACGCTCACCTTCGGGGATGGGCCGTGGTGTGGGGTGGTCCGAGTGCTTGGGCACCTCCATCATGGTGGGAGAGGGCACCATGGACGAGAGCTTCTCGCCAGGAGGAACGGGCGACTCGCTCTTGCTGGAGACACTGGGCGGTGGGTTGGCACTGCCCTCCAGGGAGCTGAGGACTGAGTGGCCTTGCAGGGGGCTGTTGCAGAATGGCAGCTGGCTGGGGCTCATCATTCCACTGGGCCAGCCACCGCAGAACGCTGAGAGACCCAGCAATGACCCGCCAGCCTTACCCTAGAGGGGGGAGATACATACACACACACTTCAATATCATGATTAGAAAAACGAATGCGTATCACTACACTTAGGCCTTTAGCTTCAAGCAGAACCTCAATTCTTATGATGTTACATTTATTCATACGATGTTCCATTAAAAGCTTCTACTACCAGTATAAATCATTAGGACCAGGGGTCTGTCCTGGCAGGGTACTGACCTGCAGGGCTGACAGAGGATAGTTGATGAAGCCAGCTGGGTGGTGGGGGCTGGCTGAGGCCGACGCTGCCGAGGGGGTGAGAGGCAGGGCGGGGGAGGCCGGGGGAGACCTGGGCCGGGTGAGGCTGGAGGAGGGCAGGGGGGAGAACTGGAGAGGGCCGGGCCCAGGGGAGGGAGAGGTGGTGAGGGAGGTGTCGTCACAGGGGGAGCGGGGGAGCAAGCTGAACCAGTGACCACTCCTCTCTGTCAGGACCCTGAGGAGCTGGTCGCTTGGGAGGTACTGGAGCTGTGGAGGGGTGGAGGTCTTCATAGGGCTGAAAAGCTGGGGTGGGGGGCTCAGGAGGGAGGAGAATGAGGTGGGGGACGGGGTGGAGGTGGGGGGGCCGGGTTTGGCCTCCTCACATGGGAGGTTGGGTGCCGTCAACGCACAGGTCCTTGTAGGTAAGGCGGGCAGAGAGGCGTTGTGGGCGGGATAGGATGGCGTTGTTGTTTTTGTTGTCGTGGTGACGGAGGGCGGCGTGGGGCTGCCGTTGTATTTGGGGTGGGGGTCTGCCTCGGCTTCGCAGGTTTCCTTGGCAACGTCCTTAGCGACATGGAGGAGCGTGGTCAGTTTGGAGAGAGAGGCTGGCTGCTGGAGGAAAAGATTGGGAAACCCTTTCTTCTCCCCCGTCCCTTCCTCTGACCCCACGGGGGTGTAGACGCCCCTCTTCTCCTGGCCGACACCCCCAGGCTTCTTCTTCTGCACCTCCTCCTCCTGCGGCTCCTCCTTGATGTGCACCTCCCCTGCTGCCCTCCTCCTCCTCTCCCTCTCTTTCTCCAGCTCCCCCGCAGCTTCTCCGCTCTCCATGGCCTCGATGAAGACCCCTCCACAGTGGGGCAGAACCCAGTAGCGCCGGCGGTAGCGGTCCTGGCCGTACATCATGGAGCGCAGGGAGTGGGACGCCTCAAACAGCTTCCTCCTCACCTGGTGCTGTTGCTGGGAAACGAAGCAAGACCATCATGAGTGAGTTACAACTAAATCAATGAATCAGTAATATCAAACTATTTAGCATTGATCGTCCATAGAAGGACTTACCTTAGCTAGCTTCTCTATCTGTTTCTCCAGCTCCTCCACACTAGTTGATTGGTCCCCATCATCCTCGTCACACGTCTCCACTTTCTTCCCCTTCTTCATCTCCTCCTCCTCTTCCTCGTCATCTTCATCGGCCAGGTCGTCGCTGTCTTCATCTTCATCCTCGTCATCGTCGCTTTCTGCTCCGGCCTTCCTCTTGCGTTTGAGGCAAGAGGAGGGCGTACCCAGGGGCTGGGTCTCCTCCCCCCCCATGCTGGCATCTCTCTTCCCTGTCCGCTTGGCATGGATGGTCCTCAACCTGGAGACAGAGAAACACACAGGTGAGCATTCAGATGCACACACACACACACGCACGCGTCGACACACACAACACTTACTTTTTGAGTTTGCCCTCGATCAGCCACTTGTCCTTCCTCATGTTGGTCATGTGATCAAGGTTCTTGTCGATCTCGCTGTAGAAACAGAGTAAGATACAGTATATGTCAGTTCACACGTAACTAGCAAAATAATGGAAACACGTGAGTAAATGAGGAATACTGAGTATATTGAAAGCAGGTGCTTCCACACAGGTATGGTTCCTGAGTTAATTAAGCAAGTAACGTCCCATCATGTTTAGGATTATGTATAAAAATGCTGGGCAGGCCATTATTTTGGCTACCATGGCTATGCCCCCATCCACAGGGCACAAGTGGTCACTGAATGGTATGATGAGCATGAAAACGATGTAAACCATATACCATGGCCGTCTCAGTCACCAGATCTCAACCCAATTGAACACTTATGGGTGATTCTGGAGCGGCGCCTTCCACCATCAACAAAACACCAAATGATGGAATTTCTTGTGGAAGAATGGTGTCGCATCCCTCCAATAGAGTTCCAGACACTTGTAGAATATATCCCAAGGTGCATTGAAATGGTTCTGGCTCGTGGTGGCCCAACGCCCTATTGAGACGCTTTATGTTGGTGTTTCCTGTATTTTGGCAGTTACCTCAATTCTCTCTCTCTCTCTCTCTCTCGCTCTCTCTCTCTCGCTCTCTCTCTCGGTAGAGTGAATAGCCTGCAGCACTAGTATCCCTCCGTTCTAGTGAATAATTGATGTATTGGCTTCTCTCTCTATCAAAATTGAATCCCAGACCAGATTATCAGCTCTATCCAGAGTCTTACACAGCATTAATAAAACACGACAGCATTAGCAGCTGAGTGAAGTCAACTAAACTTCCTTATTTGTAAGGAGCTAAAAGGCAGTAGGCTCACAAAAAGCTCACAACAGTATAGAAGCCTGCTGTACACTAAACCTTTCACACTGGCTCCACCTAATAAGAGAGGAAGGGACGACAATGCTTGTGAAATGTTGTCTGCATATCCTATCAGTAAAAACATGGAATCCTTATCCTTTCCATGTTTGATCTCCTTACATATTGCACAATAAGCTATTCCCTTGTAGCTCCACTGGTATAAGGCCTGTGTGATGTACAGCACTGGCAGGTCAGCATCTCTCCTCCTACCTGTCGACACTCTTGCTGCAGATAGAACCTGAGCTTTAATTGTTTCGCTTCAATTGTTCTTTCTTCTCTCCTTGTGACGGCGCTCTTGCTGCAGCATGATCTATTTTCATGTTTGGTATCTCTTGTTCTTTTCTCCTACCTGACGACACTCTTGCTGCAGGCCAGCTCATTGGCCAGGAAGCCTAGTATGGAGGCCTTCTGGGCGGGGGTGTGGGCCTGGAAGGCCTTGGTCTTCAGGCTGAGGGCCAGCTCGGCCAGGTCAGTCTGCCCGCAATGGGCCCCCATGTACATCTGCAGCACCTCCGACACATTGTCCCGGTTGATGCCCACGTTGGTCAGATGGTCCCCCAGCATGGTCTTGGTCTGGGGGGAGAGGAGAGAGACAGGAGGGGTGAGTCATGGAAGATGGAGAGGAAGACAGCATGGTCTTGGTCTGGGGGGAGAGGAGAGAGACAGGAGGGGTGAGTCATGGAAGATGGAGAGGAAGACAGCATGGTCTTGGTCTGGGGGGAGAGGAGAGAGACAGGAGGGGTGAGTCATGGAAGATGGAGAGGAAGACAGCATGGTCTTGGTCTGGAAGAGGGGGTCAGGAGGGTTGGGTCGTGATAGAGTGCTTCCAGGTACACTTCCCAGGGGAGTGTTGACTCATAGACAATGGGCTGGTTTCCCAGACACAGATTAAGTCCTAGACTAGAAAGTGCTTCTTAGTTCTTAGTCTAAGACTAAGCTTAACCTGTGTCTGGGAAACCAGACCAATGTGAGTAGGTTTTTATTCTACCTATGTGAGAACATGCTTGGTATGTTCCTGTACATGTACAGTCTCTCACCTTGTGTCCAGGAGGCAGCCCGGGGTCACACACGGCCAGGGAGAGCAGTCTGACCAGCAGGTCCTGGACGTGTCCCATGCTGTCTCCCACGTTGAGCAGGCCCTCCTGCAGCATGCCCAGGGTGGGTACATCCACCCCTACATCGAAGCCCAGCACCTTCCCAAAGCCACGCAGGAACTGCATCAGCATCAGGCAGTCAGACACCGCACCCCCCGGCAAGATCAGGCCAGGGATTCTGGAAAACTCTGGAAGAGGCTGGAATGAAAGGAGAGAGGGATGGATATTTAGGATACATCTCAAATTACACCCTGTGACTCCTATAGTGCCCTATGTAGACTGCGCTATATGTGGAGTAGTGTGACTAACATTTTGCAATGAGACCTTTTCTATGCCAATGACTGAATCACATGGCTCTGAATGGTAGCTTTTTTTAGGTCGTCATTAGTAAACGTGTGGGGGATTATTATCTCATTCCTCCCTGTGCATTACCCTCTTTAGCCACTTGATGGCAGTGTACAGCACAAACAGTGTCCAGTACTCAGGTTTCACATATGATCCATAACAGATATACATACCATTGTGATGATACAATGCACTTAACCACCCATAACCCAGACAATATTAACTTGTCAGTTCAAATATATATATATTTTAACTATATATATTTTTTCCATAGTTGCTAATGTTTTGTCTTCACATATTGCAATAATGCAAAAGAGATGTGACCAAGTTAAACGGCCACCTACAACTTGGAAAGCTAAGTCCCTTTAATGATCACGTAGGACTGAATCATGGGCAAGATGGGCAATTTATTACCTCATGATCGGCCAGACACATGTCTTCATTTGGCTTCTTCAGCTCCCTGGCAATCTCCAGTTCCAGCCTCCTCAGCTCCAATTTCCGCTCCTTGTTCAGGCGTTTCTCATCTCTCTTTTCCTGCCGCAAGCGCTCGCGCTCCTGAGGGCCCAGAGAAGGAGGGAGGAGGGGAGAGTTAATGGGCTCACGCCAGTGGCGGTAAAACAGACAAGAATGTCAAGCCGAGTCTGCTGAGTAGTTTTAGAATTCAGCCCGGCGCCCCTGCCTGCGCTCTCAAAGAAAAAGCGCTCGAGGGTCATTCTCTT
>NC_140025.1:5144278-5156974 GCF_964263955.1 Coregonus lavaretus
TTCTTTCTCCTTCAGGGGAAGACAGAAAAGATGAGGGGAGAAAATCAATACACTTTCATACAGCCACCATCATGAAAATCACTAGGGCTGATGGGATTTCAGACCATTTTACAGAGGAGCTACAGCTCATACCTAATCTCATTGTCAGACACAACTCATCTGGAAAAAGCTTTGACATTTTGGTTTATTTTGAGATATATATATATTTTGTCATTTAGCAGACACTCTTATCCAGAGCGACTTACAGTTAGTGAGTGCATACATTTTCATACTGGCCCCCCGTGGGAAACGAACCCACAACCCTGGCGTTGCAAGCGCCATGCTCTACCAACTGAGCTACAGGGGTTCTGTGTGTAACACAAACTCACCTTTATTCGTTTCTCTGCCTCCATAATTTTGGCATTCGCAACCTCTTCTTTCTTTCTCCGTTTAGCCTGCGAATGCAAATCAGGTCAAACGTCATTTCACTGCCAGACATCTAGACAGACAGACTGACGGACACATGCCACTCCGCAGTTTCGCACCGCAGCACTCAAAATATTCTATTTTCCCTGTAACAGAAAATGAAATGTATGCCTCACGTGCCAGTCAAATGTGTAGATCTTTTAAATATGTAATTGCAAACAGCAAAAAAATCCTGTTAAGAGTGGCTTGCCAACCGTGTCAACTCAAATTTGATTTAGTCCTGCTAAAATACTTTGGAGCTCCTACAGTGTAATTGTGTGTGCAAGGGAAATATTTTTTTTTCTCCTACCCACTTATGCTAAACTGTTGCTGTTGTCTGATAAAATTGAAAAAAATAATTTCTGTCTAATTTAAATATGGTCTGACTGAGACAGCTAGCGGAGACAGCGATTTTAATATTCAACAGCCGTCAAGCAAGACCAATTTAGCATTAGTTCCATGTGGAATTATGCCTGAGACGTTACTCCTTCCAACACTGTGGTCTTATTCAGTAATGGGCTTGGGTAAGATTCAAATACTATTGACAGAGTAGACTGAGGCTCTGGGATGCATTTGAGGAATAACGTTGTGCTAATTCAGAGGACATGTTTGGTATTGGGTCAGTTGACTGTAGTACCTCCAGGATCTGCTGGGCCCTCATCTCCTTCTCCAACCTGATCTGCTGAATACGCTTCATCTTCTCCTGGAGAAACACAGAGGGAGGTTGATCAATACACTACGCAAACCAAACGGTGGTGCAGTGGTAGAACAAGGATACCGCCATAGACAGACGGGACGGTTTGACAGGAAGTGATGCCACATAAAGAATGCCCTACCTGCTGCTTGATGATCTTCATTTGCTCCTTCTGCTTCCTCCGTTCCTCGGCTGCCATGATGGCTGAAAGAGAGACTTTAAGTGCTTAGGTGTTAAGAAATGATTTGCAGTGCTTCTGTACATACAGTTGAAGTCGGAAGTGTACATACACTTAGGTTGGAGTCATTAAAACTTGTTTTTCAACCACTCCACAAATGTCTTGTTAACAAACTATAGTTTTGGCAAGTCGGTTAGGCCATCTACTTTGTGCATGACACAAGTAATTTTTCCAACAATTGTTTACAGACAGATTATTTCACTTATAATTCACTGTATCACAATTCCAGTGGGTCAAAAGTTTACATACACTAAGTTGACTGTGCCTTTACACAGCTTGGAAAATTCCAGAAAATGATGTCATGGCTTTAGAAGCTTCTGGTAGGCTAATTGACATCATTTGAGTCAATTGGAGGTGTACCTGTGGATGTATTTCAAGGCCTACCTACAAACTCAGTGCCTCTTTGCTTGACATCATGGGAAAATCAAAAGAAATCAGCCAAGACCTCAGAAAAGAAATTGTAGACCTCCACAAGTCTGATTCATCCTTGGGAGCAATTACCAAACACCTGAAGGTACCACGTTCATCAGTACAAACAATAGTACGCAAGTATAAACACCATGGGACCACACAGCCGTCATACCGCTCAGGAAGGAGACGTGTTCTGTCTCCTAGAGATGAACGTACTTTGGTGCGAAAAGTGCAAATCAATCCCAGAACAATAGCAAACGACCTTGTGAAGATGCTGGAGGAAACAGGTACAAAAGTATCTATATCCACAGTAAAACGAGTCCTATATCGACATAACCTGAAAGGCCGCTCAGCAAGGAAGAAGCCACTGCTCCAAAACCGCCATAAAAAAGCCAGACTAAGGTTTGCAACTGCACATGGGGACAAAGATTGTACTTTTTGGAGAAATGTCCTCTGGTCTGATGAAACAAAAATAGAACTGTTTGGCCATAATGACCATCGTTATGTTTGTAGGAAAAAGGGGGAGCTTGCAAGCCAAAGAACACCATCCCAACCGTGAAGCATGGAGGTGGCAGCATCATGCTGTGGGGGTGCTTTGCTCCAGGAGGGACTGGTGCACTTTACAAAATAGATGGCATCATAAGGAAGGAAAATTATGTGGATATATTGAAGCAACATCTCAAGACATCAGTCAGGAAGTTAAAGCTTGGTCGCAAATGGGTCTTCCAAATGGACAATGACCCCAAGCATACTTCCAAAGTTGTGGCAAAATGGCTTAAGGACAACAAAGTCAAGGTATTAGAGTGGCCATCACAAAGCCCTGACCTCAATCCTATAGAAAATTTGTGGGCAGAACTGATAAAGCGTGTGCGAGCAAGGAGGCCTACAAACCAGCTCTGTCAGGAAGAATGGACCAAAATTCACCCAACTTATTGTGGAAAGCTTGTGGAAGGCTACCCGAAACGTTTGACCCAAGTTTAACAATTTAAAGGCAATGCTACCAAATACTAATTGAGTGTATGAAAACTTCTGACCCACTAAGAATTTGATGAAAGAAATAAAAGCTGAAATAAATCACTCTCTCTACTATTATTCTGACATTTCACATTCTTAAAATAAAGTGGTGATCCTGACTGACCTAAGACATGGAATTTTTACTAGGATTAAATGTCAGGAATTGTGAAAAACTGAGTTTAAATGTATTTGGCTAAGGTGTATGTAAACTTCCGACTTCAACTGTATATACAAGAGGACAGTGGGGAATGGTGGATGCACTCAGATGTTATGTAGTGTACCTTGTTGCTTCCTGGCCTCTTTCGCTGCCCTGGCCATGGCCTGCTTCTCCAGCTTCCTCATCATCTTCATCTGGGCCGCCTGCCTGGCTATCTCTGCAGAGAGAGGTGATGGAATGTTACTGTGTGACCAAACATGTTTGGTAGGTTGCATTCATAGACTTCAAATGGAGATCTGGTTGGGGTTTTTCCTCCTCACCTTGGGCCTCCAGTTTGCGTAAGAGTTTGGCCTCACTGGGGCTAGGCACCTCTGCCCCCAACCCCAGACCCTCTCCCACGTTGGGCGGCCGGCCCTTCCTCCTCCGGGAGCCCTTGCCCCCCTCGGCCCCCCGCTGGCGCTCTAAGTTGGGGGGCCGTCCCCGCCGGCCCTCCATGGCCAGGATATGAGGGATGACATCCTCGTCCTTCAGCAGGCTCCACTGCAGACCCTGGGGGTAGGACGGGCGAAACAACAGGGTAGAGGGGGTGTTAGTCTAGTGTGGGTAATAAACGGCTTCAAAATACTTTAGTTGTTTTTATTACTCTACTGTTACTCTAGGTTTTACTCTTTATATAGATCACTCATGAGAGAAAAGAGGGCAGATCAAAGATCAAAATATGCAATGTATGGTGGTATTACTGGACTACAAAGCTATGAACCGGATAATTGTCCAATTTCTACCTGTGATATGAACACCACTACAACACATTCCATTCACCATTCAGCTAGTTAAACTATCCTACTGTACAGTATATGACTGGTCACCTGTGGAAGTAATGTCAACTGATTATTACATTACTCCCTATACAAAGGGGGCTAGGGAGTAGGACTACTGGAGTCTATAGCTGATGTATATCTATGTCCCTGAACTGCTGAATTCACTTCTACTGTTCCTACTGTACATGAAAAGAGGAAATCAAAAAATAAAACGGGCAATAGATAGATGAAAGACGTCACCTGGGGTCCTTCTCTGGCTTCATAGAAGTCACCAACCATTATCTTTGCACTGAAGCTAAAATTATCGCGTGTGATGCCACTTATTCCATTTCTGGATAGATACTACAGAAGAGAAAATAATGACGTTTGGTGAGACAGGGATATCCAATGTGAAAGTATGTAAAAGTGTGACATTGAAAGCGATCTAGCTACAGTGGCGGAAGCTTAAAACTAAAGTGACGATTCTACTACTAAGCATCAAAAGCATTAGGGGGAAATTGAGCAAAAGCACAGTGAGAATCAGAATGCTCTAACAACTGGTCAGCTTTTAGTAGGCAGAGGAAGGGATTGGGGAAATGAACTAAAAGGATTCCAGCTCTTCTTATGTTAAGGTCACAGGGGTTAGCGTTGATGCTAAGTGAGCACTAGCGTGAGGGTGAGGCTAGTTGCTAGCGTAAGGCTAGTCTAACGGGAAGTGTTACTGTTACCTTCACCACATCTGGGTACTGCCTCAGCTTCTTCCCGCATGGCGCGTAGTACGCCACGTCACCTTGTATCTTCCCAGACACGTTCTTGATCCGAGTTTCTCTCTGCCAACTGTTAAACACATTGGAGGAAGGAAACTGTGAGTGAGTGACCGAATGCCAGAGACTTTGCCATTGCTAAAGAGAGCCTATCAATTCAAGTCTCCACTCTACCTACCCCAACTCCAGTGGTATTCTCAACTCCTGCTCATCCATCACCCTCTTTCTTTTCCCTGCGCCTGGAGAGAGAGCGAGCGAGAGAACGAGAGAGAGAGAGCCCGTTAGTCAAACTGAACAATACACAGTCACAGCCTCTCTCCATAGCCCTAAACACCCAGCTACAGCCCCACGCAGAGCTACTGCCCAAAACACCCACCCATAGCCACAGCATCTCAGTACTGAATATGAGCCGTGTTTCATTGTGTGAGACAATTGGGGCTGCTGGGGCACACTCCACTATGCAGGCCTTGCTGGTTACAATCAATCCACAGGCAGATCAAAGGTGTGCCCTCTCCTATTGACTGGAGCGCTGCCTCAAGCGTGTCCACTGTGTATCAAACCCCACCAGATGTGGCCATGAGAGTGCCTTATTGTTTATGAATTAACTTTATTTAACCAGGTAGAGTATTGAGAAACCCCATTCTCTGAAGGCAACTTAAGGAAATTACTCAAATATGCCCTGAAAAATCCCTGACATTCTTATGTGAATTTGATGGACAATAAAGCATTTTTAATTTAAACGTGCTTAGGAAGATTGGAATCTCTGTTGGAAAATTCCGGTCTTCCTTGTTGTGTCTGTGTGTGTGTTCTTTCCTTTCCTAAGCTGTGTAATCTCCCAGTGCTGAGAGAGAGAGGGAGGAGAGGAGAGGGGAATGAAAGAAAGAAACCTCGGCACGGCAGAAGTGCCAAACAAGTTATCAGGCCTGTTAAGCCCAAGGACATGCACCTACAGGAACCCAGGGCCGCTTAAGCCAGCCAACCGCTCGGCTAACTAAAAATAGACCCCCCTTTTCCTCTCCCTGTTCTCTTCCCACAGCCATCTGAAGATGACAGCATATAATGCCATGTGTGAGCTTAGCTATTCCAGTGTGGTTACGTGTCCTCAACAGTTAAAGGTACAGCTAGGTGTTTTTGCAGACTGGTTTTATGCTTGTGCTGTATGAGTAGCTTTGGCAGAGTAGGTAAAGAAGTTGGCCATAACAACTGATACAGGGTCAGATATTTTGTCATCCCCCTAATGTTTAAGGTTGGGATAGGGGTTAGTTAGGGTAATCTGATGCTAGATTTGCGGTTACAGGGCGATTTAAAACTTGAGCGGCTTTGACAATGTACCGGGCGTTTAAGGTGTGTTGCCTGCGGTTACCTGGGGGCATGGCCAGGGAGTAGGAGGAGGAAGGAGAGCTGTGATAGGCCAAGGCACTGGAGCTGGAGCTGGTGACGATGTTGGGCATCTTGATGACCTGCAGGTTGAGCGGGGAGCAGCTTGTGGCCGTGTGATTGGTTGAGTTGCTCAGTAAGGAGGCGTGGCCTTTGGTTAGCTTGAGTGGGGTCTTCTCCCTCTTGGAGGCGGAGCCTGATGATGGCAACTTCAGCTTCAGGTCCTTCAGTTTGCCACCGGAGACGTCCGCGTCGCTGTCCGAGTTACTGTCAGAATCTGAGAGGAGGGTACCAGAAAGAGAGAGCGTATCAATGGGAGACTCAGCAATGGTTGAATGGTGTTCACTATTGTACATCACCATAACCCCCCAAAAACTGTACACTACAAAGATTGCATGTGCATTCCATTAGGATGGTCAGACAGTAGGTATCTAACCTGACAAGCTGTCATCCGAGTCCTCCTCATCATCCTCCAAATCATCCAGATCATCATCATCATCATCATCATCGTCGTCGTCATCCTCAACAGAGTCATCCGAGTCCTTGCTGCTAGGGAGACCAGGGAGACCTGGAAGACCGGCCTCGGCCCCTCTGAACAGGTCCACCAGAGACTGCACCAGGTGGCTCTGAGAGAGGCCCTTCCAGGCTGCCATGGGGGCCAGAGCCTGGGCCTGAACCTGGAGGTTAGGGGCCTGGAGCTTAGGGGCCTTGGGGGCCTTGATCTTCCTGGGTCCCCGGGCCGTGGCCGGTGAGGGTGAGGTAGCGGGCCGTGCCGGGGGGCCCTGAGAGGAGGCCGAGTGGGCCCTTCCACTGATGCTGAGGTTGACGGGCAGCGAGAGGGACGCCCCTGCCCCAGAGAGGTCCTTGTTGGGGTCCTTGCGGGGCTTGGTGATAAGGGACAGCGGCGCGTCCTGAGCGGTGGTGCTTTGGATGACTCCGTTGGGGTGGGCAGCCAGGCCCAGGAGAGCGCTGGACAGGAAGAGGTTGGAGTGGTTGTTCTGGGGGGGAGGGGGGAGGGGAGCAGGGGGCAGCTTGGTGCTTCTACCACCGCCATCGCCACCCGGACTCTCCGAGGAGGAGAGCTTGGGGGGCGGCAAGGAGGATGACGTCACCCCAGCAGCCTTCCTAGAGGTTTTGTGACCCTGCTGCTTCTTGGGCTGTGCCGCCGGGAACGTCTGGCCTTGCGAGAGTAAAGACTGGAACGGAGGGAGGGAGGGAGGGAGGGAGGGAGGGAGGGGAATAAAAGAAGGGAAAACAGCATAATTGTGCCAGCTGTCAATTTGCATCTACGTCGATTATTCAAGCTGGTGATGAAGCACAATGCCTGGCTCACTCTGTCTCACTGTGCCTAGGACAGAAGGCCTGGAGACAATGGCATATAACATGGCAATAACCACAGGCATTGTACTAAGTAAAGAGTAAAGCCGCTGATACAGTTCCTGTATCTCACTTAAATTACTACAGTTATGAGTCTGTGAAAAGTGTTAGCGTCATGCATCTGTGTTTTACTTTAAACAGCACAACGGCAGATTTGATATAACGACAGTCACGTTTGGCGTTGCACCGTGTTTCAGCAAACACAGGTAAGGGCTTCGACATGTACATTCAACTAGATGTGATATGAAGTGAAACAAATCAATTTCACAGACCATGTAATACAGTAACAGTTACTGAACCACTGGGGGAATGCAGAGGCCTTTGGTTCCACAATAACCTCTCCACTGGTAAAATAGAACAAGGGAAAAGGCTATATTTTCCACTTCTAGAAGGCTGGAGCCATAGGAATTAGCCTCATCAATTAACTACTATTTCAATTATCATTTCGACTATATCCGAGAGGTCCACAATCCACTGTAAAAGGTGATAACTATGTATATTTTCTATTGAGTTGTGACTGTATTAAATGGAGAGTAAAACAGTAATATATACATGTACATACAGTAGCTATACGTGCCGTCTGCTTTGCTGAGGTAATGAGGCCAAAAGCATTGACCTTTTGGTTTACAGGCTGAGCAACACAGCAGGACACCCAATCAAATGACTCAGACAGGACTGACACTTCCCTCTCTGACTCCCTCTGGCTGGAAGCAGCCCTCGTACTGTAGCTCATCTACAGTATGTTACCATGAATACGAACAACCTTCGAACTGTGAAAGGAGAAACCGTTTCATGTTTGACCGCTTTTAGATTATCAAAATTAGGTGAAAAGCTTATACTAGCCAGTAACCAGTCTGTGGTATTATTTGACCACGGGAAAAATAGCTACTGTGTGAATACTGGGATACTCTTAGCGCCATATTCCTTGCTAGTGGCTGTGCAGAGAGAACAGTGGACCAACCTGTTTGAGCCTGAATTCGTTGATCTGAGAGAGTGATTCCTCCAGCAGCTTCCTCTTACTGGCCTTCCCACTGCCAGGTGTCTTCAGAGGCTTGGGCTGCTGGGAGTTGGCCATGGGTGACGTGAGGAGAGGGAAGGATTGAGGCGAGGAGGACAGGGGTACGGAGCGGGACAGGGAGGGCACCGACAGGGGCTTGGGGGAGGAGCAGAGGGACAGGGGCAGGTGCTGTGGCGAGGAGGGCAGGAGCTTGGGCGGCTTAGGGGAAGCTGTGGTACGTCCTTTGGGGGAGGTGATGAGGGGGATTGGAGAGGCAGAGAGGGGTGATGGGGAGGTTTCCCTGCAGGGGTGGGTGAGGAAGGCTAGGGGCTTGGAGCTGGCTGCTAGGCCTGTGGACTGGATGACACTAAGGTGCTGCTGGAGACCCTCCTTCCTGGGCCGGGAGGTCTGGAGAGACAGGGGGGAGCTCTGGGACAAGGTAGGAGGAGAGGGGGAGTGCTGTGAGGGGACCAGGGTGTGGGGGTCAGAGGGCACGCTGTTCCTCTTGTCTTGGGCCTCCTTCATGCCCGAGCTTAGTGTCCCGATCTGGGGAGGGAGGAGAGGAGAGGAAGCCTGCTGTTAGCTCACCCCGGAGCACATCACAGACATAAGTAGCTATACACTACCAGTACTATTCACTATCACTGTACCTTCATTTTTTTCTTCGCCCGCCTCGCCTTCTCCTTCTCCGAGTTCCACGCCTCACTCTTTCCATCCTCTTCCTCATCCTCATCGTCGTCATCATCATCGTCGTCCTCCTCTTCCCCTCCGAGGTCCTCCAGGTCGCTGCTGATGGCTCCGTCACTGGAGCTGTCCGAGGATGAGCCTGATTCGCTGTCACTGACCCCAGCGACCTCTGCTGGCTTCTTACTGGGCTTCTGCATTAGGGCAGAGAGCTGCCAATCAATAAAGCACCCAGTGTACTTTTTGACCATTTGATTTTTGTTTCTAAACCGGAAATGGAAAACTAAAAACGTCCAAAATAGACCCCAAGTCAAATACTTCAGGCTTTACTATAGCTATAGACGAGTTGGTTTTTAGCAACAAAACCGACGCGTGCACAACTATGGTGCAAAACAGACAGAGTTGGCTTAGACTGTTGACAACATGTAATCTATATTTAATCTCCAAATATTTATTGAAAACATAAATACAATTGTATAATGAGCACTAGCAAATGTTTAGCCATATTAGCATTGACATGAAATCCGTCAAAACACCTCAAAACAAGACATGGTATCAATAACATAATACAACGAGCTGGAACGAGCCTCCTACGATTCCCCACATGGCAGACTTCTTGTCATTGTTGCTAGCTATCTGAGCATTCAGAATCATAACAACGTGGCTTCCGGCCACATCGATGTGCGCGCATCATTTTCGTGACGTTGTCAGCCAACACGGTCTACATTCATCAGTAATCTAGCGCCACTAAATCATTGAGCTGACCTTGTCTTTAGGTTTGTGGGGCGCTTTCTCCAGCTGTAGCTCTGCTGTGTGGCTCTGGCTGTGAGGGCTGCTCCTGGGGCCCCTGGCCTTGGGGTTGGGGCCCTTAACAGCCTGGGAGGCACCCAGGGATGGGGACGCGCTCATGGAGTATGACCCCTGCATGGTTGGGGAGGAGAGCCCGCTTCCGTTCACTGCCCCGTTCACCCCTGAAATCGCATGGAAAGAGGCACGGCACACTGTTACATATCATCTCAATCTCATTTGAGACATTGCGAGTAAAAACGCCTATGAAACATCTGGGGTTCTTCTGAATGCGGAATAGAATAAAAACCCTTAAGAAAATATGTATTTATGTGTATCTCATTTAGGCATGCTGAACATGGTGTGAGCACAACATGAGTGGTTTACATAATAAAAGATAAATTAAAAGATAGCATCAAATGAAAAAATGTGATTGAGAGAGAAAGGGTGCAGAGAGAGAGAGAGAGAGAGAGAGAAAAAGAGAGAGAGACAGAGAGAGAGAGAGAGAGAGAGAGAGAGAGAGAGAGAGAGAGATAGCGTCAAATGAAAACATTTGATTGAGAGAGAAAAGGTACAGAGAGAGAGAGAGAGAGAGAGAGAGACAGAGACAGAGAGACAGAGAGCGAGAGACAGACAGAGACAGAGACAGAGAGCGAGAGAGATAGTGTGTGAGAGAGAAAGAGCGAGATAGAGAGAGAGAGAAAAAGATAGAGAGAAGATGAAAAAAATCCAGCATATATGCCATTTACTGAGACTGGAAGTCATTATAAGGTTCTCTATGGGAGAAATCTCATCAAGGAGCCGGAGACTGCAAAGACTAGGGAGCCTCTCACTTAATCCCTGTGAACAGTTTCCACCACCTGCTTACAGGAATGATTAATTCATTCACATCTCTTGCAATTGCCAGAGGGGTAAAAAACGTTGCGCTTTAAATACCTCACCCTCTTAAGGGTACCTTTTATTTCCTGGCGGTAAAATTATTTGCCGCTTTTGAACAGGTGTGAGAAGCTCTTTCACACTCTGTGCCCATATACAGGTACAATACAATACATTTTCCCCTGATGAGCACAGAAAGTGTCGCAATTATCACCTTTGTTCTCAGTTCAAAATGAAGCATTTGTAAAGGTTCAATGTAAGAAGGCTGGCTGTTGCTGTACCTTTGGGGGTCTGTCCGTTTTTGCTGGGGGTCCTGGAGGGGGGATGCAGGGGGCTGGGGCTGTGGTTCTGCTGGATATGGGGGGTGAACATTGTGGAGAGGCCCAGGAACGGGGGGAGGAAGGCTGCTGCACCTCTACTGTGGGCCTCTGCTGCTCGCCACCATTCTGATGAAGAGAGAGGACAGCGACATGTCAGTGCCACTCTGTCACATCCACTAACTTCAGTACTGAATATCAATTACAATTGCCTAAAGAGTATTAGAAGTTAGCACACACTTAAATACTGATTAGTCATCCTGTTTCATTAATCTGCTGTTCAGGTCAAGTAAATCTCCTGGACCCAGTCATGTTACATCTGTCCAAGCTCCACACCCGGCCCTCCTCTTACCTGTCAGAGCTCCCAGCTGGGGATGTGCGGCCAGGGCCGCAGACATCCCCAAGGACCCCAGAGAACCCAGGGACCCCAACGACCCCAGGCCTCCGAACTCTGGGCGTCCTGAGCTGGTGGTGTACAGGCCGAAGGCTGGGTGGCTGACCAGGGGGAAGGCACTTGACAAGGTGTAGGGCTGCTGGTCGCTCATCGCCCCATACAAAAGACCTGCGGATGGTCAAACAGCACAAAAAAACTATAAATCAATCAAATGTATAAAAAACTATAAATCAATCAAATGTATTTACTAAGTACTTTTTACTTCAGCAGTCACATCAGCAGTTGTCACATTACTCATTGTGTATTTATTATTACTTTTATTATTATTTTACTTTTCTATTATTTCTCTATTTTCTTTCTCTCTGCATTGTTGGGAAGGGTCCGGAAGAAAGCATATCACTGTTAGTCCACACCTGTTGTTTACGAACCATGTGACAAGTAACATTTGATTTGATCAGCAGTGTGCTTCTGTTTGGGGTATAAATTAAGTTTTTCTTGAACTTAATTGAATTCAGAGATGACTCGAGGGTTCGTCGTGCCCTCAGAATACCCTGACTCGCTGGCTTCTTAGGTATACATCCCTTCTGTGTGTTAAAGTTTAATGACGTTTTCTCCTCTCTCCCTCCAGGTTTTCTGCTGGGTAAGATGATGTTTTATGTATATTCAACAAGACATTAGGCAGCGTAAAGGACAAAGATGGCCCTGGATTGGAGCTTGACAGGATTACACATGCTTGTGCAAATCCAGAACAGAGCAGCTCAGATGAGAGTGACTGAGACAGAGACACTACTCCGAGGGGAGATGCGCATCATGCATGTTCTAGATAGACGGAGCTCTAGGCTGTACTTCAGCAGGGGAGAGAGAGAGAAGAACACAAAAAGAGCAATCACAGTCGACAATTCATATGATATTTTCTGACGAGGAACTGATTTGTTTAATTAGACTACAAAGAGAATGTTCTTAGGGGCAAAGTTAAAAACTAAACGGCAAGACATTTGCATAAGTATTCAATTTTGTATTTACCAAGAAACTTGAAACTGATGCGGGCTGAGCAGCGGGACATTTAGACAGCTGGGAGTGTAATTGAAGTGTTTCTGCAGGTACTGTATAGGACAGATCCCTCCTCCATTGTGTCTATCACCATGCAAATGAAACAAGCTCAAATAGGCTAAATCAGTGGTAGACCGAATAACAAGCAAGTCACAGTTCTTTAATACACCAGCTGTGTGTGGTGTTTGAGAGGCATACCTGTGATATAGCCTCTTCCTAATTATTTCCTCCAAACCTTTTTTGAATTAAATTTCAGCAGCACACTGCCCAAAAAAAGATTAATACTTCAACACGATCATCATCAAGCTTTCACCTAAAC